>NC_072412.2:18189490-18505740 GCF_028858775.2 Pan troglodytes | reverse complement strand
TTATGGTGGCACAATCATGGCTCACTGTTGATTCAGCCTGCTGGACTCAAGCAATTCTCCCACCTCAACCTCCTGAGTAACTGGGACTACAGGCACGTGCCACCATGCCTGACCTTTTTTTTTTTTTTTTTCTTGTAGAGATGGAGTCTCACTATGCTGCCCACGCTGGTCTGAAATTCCTGGCCTCATGCAATTCTCTTTCCTCAGCCTCCCAAACTGCCAGAATTACAGGTGTGAGCCACCATGCCTGGCCCCTTAAAGCATTGGTTGAACAAAAATAAATAAACAGCAACTAGTTTTCTTTGTGTATCGTTACTAAAATAATCATTTCAATCAATGAACTTTCATTTATAATTTTGGTGGGGTTTTTATGACCTCCTTAATGCAGAGAAAAGTAGCATAAGCCCATGTTAAGTGAAGACTCGACCTTGTTTCTTTTCTTGGCTTTATATCCTGACAGAACATAGAAGAGCAAACTGAGGGTTTCTTGGACAGCATTGCAGCCAAGGAGCTTAAAAGGTAACAAAGAAAATGATTGGTTTTGTACATATATTAGGAGATTCTAGCTAGCTGATTTTATTTTCATCATTTTGCTGGCTTATTTTGTTTTTCTGAAAATAAGAGATGATTTAAATCTAAGTGCTTCAGAGCCATGAAATTGTACAACTGGGCATGAAAAGATGAATGTTACATACCTCTGTAAATTGTTAAGGATGAGGCAAATATAAAATGTTCTCATTAGTTCTTACCAGAAAAATCAGGTCATATATCTGTCATTTTACCAGAGGATGATGTGTGTAAATGCAGATGTGATTCAAGGGAAGATTTTTTTTAACTTTAGATTCTGGGATAAATGTGCAGAGCGTGCAGGTTTGTTACATAGGGATAATTGTGCCATGGTCGTTTGCTGCACCTATCAACTTGTCATCTAAGTTTTAAGCCCCGCATGGATTAGGTATCTGTCCTAATGCTCTCCCTCCCCTTGCTCCCAACCCCGGCAGGCCCTGGTGTGTGACGTTCCCCTCTCTGTGTCCATGTGTTCTCATTGTTCGACTCTCACTTATGAGTGAGAACATGCGGTGTTTGGTTTTCTGTTCCTGTGTTAGTTTGCTGAGAATGATGGTTTCCAGCTTCGTTCATGTCCCTACAAAGGACATGAACTCATTCTTTTTTATGGCTGCATAGTATTTTCTTGGTGTATATGTGCCACATTTTCTTTATCCAGTCTATCATTGATGGGCATTTGGGTTGGTTCAAAGTCTTTGCTATTGTGAATAGCGCTGCAGTAAACATACATGTGCATGTGTCTTTATAGTAGAATGATTTATAATCCTTTGGGTATATACCCACTAATGGGATTGCTGGGTCAAATTATATTTCTGGTTCTAGAGGCTTGAGGAATCGCCACACTGTCTTCCACAATAGTTGAACTAATTTACACTCCCACCAACAGTGTAAAAGCATTCCTGTTTCTCCACATCCTCTCCAGTATCCGTTGCTTGCTGACTTTTTAATGACTGCCATTCTAACTGGAGTGAGATGGTATCTCATTGCAGTTTTGATTTGCATTTCTCTGATGACCAGTGGTGATGAGCTTTTTTTCATAGGTTTGTGAGCCACATAAATATCTTCTTTTGAGAGGTGCCTGTTCATATCCTTCACCCACTTTTGATTGGGTTGTTTTTTCTTGTAAATTTGTTTAAATTCCTTGTAGATTCTGGATATTAGACTTTGTCAGATGGATAGATTGCAGAAATTTTCTCCCATTCTGTAGGTTGTCTGGTC
This sequence comes from Pan troglodytes, assembly GCF_028858775.2. Classification (NCBI taxonomy): domain Eukaryota; kingdom Metazoa; phylum Chordata; class Mammalia; order Primates; family Hominidae; genus Pan; species Pan troglodytes. Next base: position 18,503,955 of record NC_072412.2, on the reverse strand, counting down.
ACTCTGATGATAGTTTCTTTTCCTGTGCAGAAGCTCTTTAGTTTAATTAGATCCCATTTGTCAATTTTGGCTTTAGTTGCAATTGCTTTTTGTGTTTTAGTCATGAAGTCTTTGCCCATGCCTATGCCCTGAATAGTATTGCCTAGGTTTTCTTCTAGGGTTTTATGGTTTTAGGTTTTAGGTTTAAGTCTGTAATCCATCTTGAGTTAATTTTTGTATAAAGTGTAAGGAAGGGGTCCAGTTTCTGTTTTCTGCATATGGTTAGCCAGTTTTCCCAGCATTATTTATTAAATAGGGAATCCTTTCCCCATTGCTTGTTTTTGTCAGGTTTGTTGAAGATCACATGGTTGTAGATGTGTGGTGTTGTTTCCGAAGCCTCTGTTCTGTTCCATTGGTCTATATATCTGTTTTGGTACCAGTACCGTGGTGTGTTGGTTACTGAAGCCTTGTAGTATAGTTTGAAGTCAGGTAGCGTGATGCCTCCAGCTGTGTTCTTTTTGCTTAGGATTGTCTTGGCTATACAAGCTTTTTTGGTTCCATATGAAATTTAAAGTAGTTTATTATAATTCTGTCCAGAAAGTCAATAGTAACTTGATGGGAATAGCATTGAATCTATTAATTATGTTGGGCAGTATGGCCATTTTCACGATATTGATTCTTCCTATCCATGAGCATGGAATGTTTTTCCATTTGTTTCTGTCCTCTCTTATTTCCTTGAGCAGTGGTTTGTAGTTCTCCTCGAAGAGGTCCTTCATGTCCCTTATAAGATGTATTCCTAGGTTTTTTTGTTTGTTTGTTTTGTAGCAATTGTGAACGGTAGTTCACTCATGATTTGGCTCTCTGCTTGTCTATTCGTGTATAAGAATGATTGTGATTTTTGAACATTGATTTTGTATCCTGAGACTTTGCTGAAGTTGCTTATCAGCTTAAGGCGTTTTTGGGCTGAGATGATGGAGTTTTCTAAATATACAATCATGTCATCTGCAAACAGGGACAATTTCACTTTCTCTTCTCCTATTTGAATACCCTTTATTTCTTTATCTTGCCTGATTGCCCTGGCCAGAACTTCCAATACTATGTTGAATAGGAGTGGTTAGAGAGGGCATCTTTGTCTTGTGCTGGTTTTCAATGGGAATGCTTCCAGCTTTTGCACATTCAGTATGATATTGGCTATGGGTTTGTCATAAATAGCTTTTATTATTTTGAGATATGTTCTATCACTACCTAGTTTATTGAGTTTTTAGCATGAAGAGTATTGAATTTTATTGAAGGCCTTTTCTGCATCTATTAAGATAATCATGTGGTTTTTGTCATTGGTTCTATGTGATGGATTACGTTTATTGATTTGTGTATGTTGAAACAGCCTTGCATCCCAGGGATGAAACTGACTTGATTGTGGTGGATAAGCTTTTTGATTTGCTGCTGGATTCGGTTTGCCAGTATTTTATTGAGGATTTTTGCATCAATGTTCATCAGGGATATCAGCCTGAAATTTTCTTTTTTTGTTGTGTCTCTGCCAGGTTTTGGTATCAGTATGATGGTGGCCTCATAAAATGAGTAGGGAGGAGTCCTTTTTCTATTGTTTAGAATAGTTTCAGAAGGAATGGTACCAACTCCTCTTTGTAACCCTAGTAGAATTCTGCTGTGAATCTGTCTGGTCCTGGGCTTTTTTTGGTTGGTGGGCTATTAATTACTGCCTCAATTTCAGAACTTGTTATTGGTCTATTCAGGGATTCGACTTCTTCCTGCTTTAGTCTTAGGAGGGTGTATGTGTCCAGGAATTTATCCATTTCTTCTAGATTTTCTAGTTTATTTGTATAGAGATGTTTATAGTATTCTCGGATGGTAGTTTGTATTTCTGTGGGATCAGTGGTAATATCCCCTTTGTCATTTTTATCATGTCTATTTGATTCTTCTCTCTTTTCTTCTTTATTACTCTAGCTAGTGGTCCATCTATTTTGTTAATCTTTTCAAAAAACCAGCTCCTGGATTCATTGATGTTTTAAAGGGTTTTTCGTGTCTCTATCTCCTTCAGTTCCACTCTGATCTTAGCTATTTCTTGTCTTCTGCTAGCTTTTGAATTTATTTGCTCTTGCTTCTCTAGTTCTTCTAATTGTGATGTTAGGGTGTTGGTTTTAGATCTTTCCTGCTTTCTCTTGTGGGCATTTAGTGCTATAAATTTCCCTCTAAACACTCCTTTAAATGTGTCCCAGAGATTCTGGTCATTGTGTCTTTGTTCTCATTGGTTTCAAAGAACTTATTTATTTCTGCCTTAATTTCATTATTTACCCACTAGTCATTCAGGAGCAGGTTGTTCAGTTCCATGTAGTTGTGTGGTTTTGAGTGAGCTTCTTTTTTTTTTTTTACATGAACCAGTGATGCAAATCTTTACTGAACATTCTCTGGAATATAAAAGAACATGTTTTATTGCATTTATCACAAAACTTAATGGTAAGCATTTTAGATCATTTTTTGTTCCTCTAACAAAAAGCAGTTACTCCTGATAAATTTTTATCTTTGTTTTCTCCTTGCCTTTAGCTCTTTTATTTTTCCCTTGCTTCTCTCCCTTTCCTCTAACTTCTTTCTACCTTATGAATATATAACAGAGGTTACAGACCTCCTTAGGTTTGCCAAATCCTCAGAATTAAGGAAAATAACTGAAAAAATGTATTATATAAAATATGGACTTTAAATTTATATAGCTTTCCTGTAAAACTTTAATTATTGCTTTTCTTCCTTTGTGCTCTACTCTCTCCATCTCGAGTTCATATTATATATTTCTTTAAATTCTTGCTTTTCACATTGAATATCATCAATTTCCTCATTTCAATCTCTTCTTCTTTGCATTATGGGATATCTTTTTGAGCTCGGTTATTTTATTTTGATATTAATTTGTTTAGTATTTAATTTTTTTTAAATTATACTTTAAGTTTTAGGGTACATGTGCACATTGTGCAGGTTAGTTACATATGTATACATGTGCCATGCTGGTGCGCTGCACCCACTAACTCGTCATCTAGCATTAGGTATATCTCCCAATGCTATCCCTCCCCACTCCCCCCACCCCACAACAGTCCCCAGAGTGTGATATTCCTCTTCCTGTGTCCATGTGATCTCATTGTTCAATTCCCACCTATGAGTGAGAATATGCGGTGTTTGGTTTTTTGTTCTTGCGATAGTTTACTAAGAGTGATGATTTCCAATTTCATCCATGTCCCTACAAAGGACATGAACTCATCATTTTTTATGGCTGCATAGTATTCCATGGTGTATATGTGCCACATTTTCTTAATCCAGTCTATCGTTGTTGGACATTTGGGTTGGTTCCAAGTCTTTGCTATTGCGAATAATGCCGCAATAAACATACACGTGCATGTGTCTTTATAACAGCATGATTTATAGTCCTTTGGGTATATACCCAGTAATGGGATGGCTGGGTCAAATGGTATTTCTAGTTCTAGATCCCTGAGGAATCGCCACACTGACTTCCACAATGGTTGAACTAGTTTACAGTCCCACCAACAGTGTAAAAGTGTTCCTATTTCTCCACATCCTCTCCAGCACCTGTTGTTTCCTGACTTTTTAATGATGGCCATTCTAACTGGTGTGAGATGGTATCTCATTGTGGTTTTGATTTGCATTTCTCTGATGGCCAGTGATGGTGGGCATTTTTTTGTCTGTTTTTTGGCTGCATAAATGTCTTCTTTTGAGAAGTGTCTGTTCATGTCCTTCACCCACTTTTTGATGGGGTTGTTTTTTTTTCTCATAAATTTGTTGAGTTCATTGTAGATTCTGGATATTAGCCCTTTGTCAGATGAGTAGGTTGCGAAAATTTTCTCCCATTTGGTAGGTTGCCTGTTCACTCTGATGGTAGTTTCTTTTGCTGTGCAGAAGCTCTTGAGTTTAATTAGATCCCATTTGTCAATTTTGTCTTTTGTTGCCATTGCTTTTGGTGTTTTAGACATGAAGTCCTTGCCCATGCCTATGTCCTGAATGGTAATGCCTAGGTTTTCTTCTAGGGTTTTTATGGTTTCAGGTCTAACGTTTAAGTCTTTAATCCATCTTGAATTGATTTTTGTATAAGGTGTAAGGAAGGGTTCCAGTTTCAACTTTCTACATATGGCTAGCCAGTTTTCCCAGCACCATTTATTAAATAGGGAATCCTTTCCCCATTGCTTGTTTTTCTCAGGTTTGTCAAAGACCAGATAGTTGTCGATATGCGGTGTTATTTCTGAGGGTTCTGTTCTGTCCCATTGATCTATATCTCTGTTTTGGTAGCAGTACCATGCTGTTTTGGTTACTGTAGCCTTGTAGCATAGTTTGAAGTCAGGTAGTGTGATGCCTCCAGCTTTGTTCTTTTGGCTTAGGATTGACTTGGTGATGCGGGCTCTTTTTTGGTTCCATATGAACTTTAAAGTAGTTTTTTCCAATTCTGTGAAGAAAGTCATTGGTAGCTTGATGGGGATGGCATTGAATCTGTAAATTACCTTGGGCAGTATGGCCATTTTCATGATATTGATTCTTCCTACCCATGAGCATGGAATGTTCTTCCATTTCTTTGTATCCTCTTTTATTTCCTTGAGCAGTGGTTTGTAGTTCTCCTTGAAGAGGTCCTTCAAATCCCTTGTAAGTTGGATTCCTAGGTATTTTATTCTCTTTGAAGCACTTGTGAATGGGAGTTCACTCATGATTTGGCTCTCTGTTTGTCTGTTGTTGGTGTATCAGAATGCTTGTGATTTTTGTACATTGATTTTGTATCCTGAGACTTTGCTGAAGTTGCTTATCAGCTTAAGGAGATTTTGGGCTGAGACAATGGGGTTTTCTAGATATACAATCATGTCGTCTGCAAACAGGGACAATTTGACTTCCTCTTTTCCTCATTGAATACCCTTTATTTCCTTCTCCTGCCTAATTGCCCTGGCCAGAACTTCCAACACTATGTTGAATAGGAGCGGTGAGAGAGGGCATCCTTGTCTTGTGCCAGTTTTCAAAGGGAATGCTTCCAGTTTTTGCCCATTCAGTATGATATTGGCTGTGGGTTTGTCATAGATAGCTCTTATTATTTTGAGATATGTCCCATCAATACCTAATTTATTGAGAGTTTTTAGCATGAAGGGTTGTTGAATTTTGTCAAAGGCTTTTTCTGCATCTATTGAGATAATCATGTGGTTTTTGTCTTTGGCTCTGTTTATATGCTGGATTACATTTATTGATTTGCGTATATTGAACCAGCCTTGCATCCCAGGGATGAAGCCCACTTGATCATGGTGGATAAGCTTTTTGATGTGCTGCTGGATTCGGTTTGCCAGTATTTTACTGAGGATTTTTGCATCAATGTTCATCAGGGATATTGGTCTAAAATTCTCTTTTTTGGTTGTGTCTCTGCCCGGCTTTGGTATGAGAATGATGCTGGCCTCATAAAATGAGTTAGGGAGGATTCCCTCTTTTTCTATTGATTGGAATAGTTTCAGAAGGAATGGTACCAGTTCCTCCTTGTACCTCTGGTAGAATTCGGCTGTGAATCCATCTGGTCCTGGACTTTTTTTGGTTGGTAAGCTATTGATTATTGCCACAATTTCAACTCCTGTTATTGGTCTATTCAGAGATTCAACTTCTTCCTGGTTTAGTCTTGGGAGAGTGTATATGTCGAGGAATTTATCCATTTCTTCTAGATTTTCTAGTTTATTTGCGTAGAGGTGTTTGTAGTATTCTCTGATGGTAGTTTGTATTTCTGTGGGATCGGTGGTGATATCCCCTTTATCATTTTTTATTGTGTCTATTTGATTCTTCTCTCTTTTTTTCTTTATTAGTCTTGCCAGCGGTCTATCAATTTTGTTGATCCTTTCAAAAAACCAGCTCCTGGATTCATTAATTTTTTGAAGGGTTTTTTGTGTCTCTATTTCCTTCACTTCTGCTCTGATTTTAGTTATTTCTTGCCTTCTGCAAGCTTTTGAATATATTTGCTCTTGCTTTTCTAGTTCTTTTAATTGTGATGTTAGGGTGTCAATTTTGGATCTTTCCTGCTTTCTCTTGTGGACATTTAGTGCTATAAATTTCCCTCTGCACACTGCTTTGAATGCGTCCCAGAGATTCTGGTATGTTGTGTCTTTGTTCTCATTGGTTTCAAAGAACATCTTTATTTCTGCCTTCATTTCATTATGTACCCAGTAGTCATTCAGGAGCAGGTTGTTCAGTTTCCATGTAGTTGAGCGGTTTTGAGTGAGTTTCTTAATCCTGAGTTCTAGTTTGATTGCACTGTGGTCTGAGAGATAGTTTGTTATAATTTCTGTTCTTTTATATTTGCTGAGGAGAGCTTTATGTGGTATGTGGTCAATTTTGGAATAGGTGTGGTGTGGTGCTGAAAAAAATGTATATTCTGTTGATTTGGGGTGGAGAGTTCTGTAGATGTCTATTAGGTCCACTTGGTGCAGAGCTGAGTTCAATTCCTGGGTATCCTTGTTGACTTTCTGTCTCATTGATCTGTCTAATGTTGACAGTGGGGTGTTAAAGTCTCCCATTATTAATGTGTGGGAGTCTAAGTCTCTTTGTAAGTCACTCAGGACTTGCTTTATGAATCTGGGTGCTCCTGTATTGGGTGCATATATATTTAGGATAGTTAGCTTTTCTTGTTGAATTGATCCCTTTACCATTATGTAATGGCCTTCTTTGTCTCTTTTGATCTTTGTTGGTTTAAAGTCTGTTTTATCAGAGACTAGGATTGCAACCCCTGCCTTTTTTTGTTTTCCATTTGCTTGGTAGATCTTCCTCCATCCTTTTATTTTGAGCCTATGTGTGTCTGTGCATGTGAGATGGGTTTCCTGAATACAGCACACTGATGGGTCTTGACTCTTTATCCAATTTGCCAGCCTGTGTCTTTTAATTGGAGCATTTAGTCCATTTACATTTAAAGTTAATATTGTTATGTGTGAATTTGATCCTGTCATTATGATGTTAACTGGTTATTTTGCTCGTTAGTTGATGCAGTTTCTTCCTAGTCTCGATGGTCTTTACATTTTGGCATGATTTTGCAGTGGCTGGTACCAGTTGTTCCTTTCCATGTTTAGCGCTTCCTTCAGGAGCTCTTTTAGGGCAGGCCTGGTGGTGACAAAATCTCTTAGCGTTTGCTTGTCTGTAAAATATTTTATTTCTCCTTCGCTTATGAAGCATAGTTTGGCTGGATATGAAATTCTGGGTTGAAAATTCTTTTCTTTAAGAATGTTGAATATTGGCCCCCACTCTCTTCTGGCTTGTAAGGTTTCTGCGGAGAGATCAGCTGTTAGTCTGATGGGCTTCCCTTTGAGGGTAACCTGACCTTTCTCTCTGGGTGCCCTTAACATTTTTTCCTTCATTTCAACTTTGGTGAATCTGACAATTATGTGTCTTGGAGTTGCTCTTCTCGAGGAATATCTTTGTCGCATTCTCTGTATTTCCTGAATCTGAACATTGGCCTGCCTTGCTAGATTGGGGAAGTTCTCCTGGATAATATCTTGCAGTGTTTTCCAACTTGGTTCCATTCTCCCCATCACTTTCAGGCACACCAATCAGACGTAGATTTGGTGTTTTCACATAGTCCTATATTTCTTGGAGGATTTGCTCATTTCTTTTTATTCTTTTTTCTCTAAACTTCCCTTCTCACTTCATTTCATTCATTTCATCTTCCATTGCTGATACCCTTTCTTCCAGTTGATCACATCAGCTCCTGAGGCTTCTGCATTCTTCACGTAGTTCTTCAGCCTTGGTTTTCAGCTCCATCAGCTCCTTTAAGCACTTCTCTGTATTGGTTATTCTAGTTAAACCTTTTTCGAAATTTTTTTCAAAGTTTTCAACTTCTTTGCCTTTGGTTTGAATGTCCTCCCGTAGCTCAGAGTAGTTTGATTGTCTGAAGCCTTCTTCTCTCAGCTCGTCAAAGTCATTCTCCATCCAGCTTTGTTCTGTTGCTTGTGAGGAACTGCGTTCCTTTGGAGGAGGAGAGGCGCTCTGCTTTTTAGAGTTTCCAGTTTTTCTCTTCTGTTTTTTCCTCATCTTTGTGGTTTTATCTACTTTTGGTCTTTGATGATGGTGATGTACAGATGGGTTTTTGGTGTGGATGTCCTTTCTGTTTGTTAGTTTTCCTTCTAACAGACAGGACCCTCAGCTGCAGGTCTGTTGGAATACCCTGCCGTGTGAGGTGTCAGTGTGCCCCTGCTGGGGGGTGCCTCCCAGTTAGGCTGCTCAGGGGTCAGGGGTCAGGGACCCACTTGAGGAGGCAGTCTGCCCGTTCTCAGATCTCCAGCTGCATGCTGGGAGAACCACTGCTCTCTTCAAAGCTGTCAGACAGGGACATTTAAGTCTGCAGAGGTTACTGCTGTCTTTTTGTTTGCCTGTGCCCTGCCCCCAGAGGTGGAGCCTACAGAGGCAGGCAGGCCTCCTTGAGCTGTGATGGGCTCCACCCAGTTCGAGCTTCGGGGCTGCTTTGTTTACCTAATCAAGCCTGGGCAATGGCGGGCGCCCCTCCCCCAGCCTCGCTGCCGCCTTGCAGTTTGATCTCAGACTGCTGTGCTAGCAATCAGTGAGACTCCGTGGGCATAGGACCCTCTGAGCCAGGTGCGGGATATAATCTCGTGGTGCGCCGTTTTTTAAGCCCGTCGGAAAAGCGCAGTATTCGGGTGGGAGTGACCCGATTTTCCAGGTGCTGTCTGTCACCCCTTTCTTTGACTAGGAAAGGGAACTCCCTGACCCCTTGTGCTTCCGAAGTGAGGCAATGCCTCGCCCTGCTTTGGCTCGCACACGGTGCGTGCACTCACTGACCTGCACCTACTGTCTGGCACTCCCTAGTGAGATGAACCTGGTACCTCAGATGGAAATGCAGAAATCACCCGTCTTCTGTGTCGCTCACGCTGGGAGCTGTAGACCGGAGCTGTTCCTATTCGGCTATCTTGGGTCCTCCCTTTGAGTGAGTTTCTTAATCCTGAGTTCTAATTTGATTGCACCATGGTCCGAGAGACTGTTTGTTATGATTTCAGTTCTTTTGAATTTGCTGAGGAATGTTCTACTTCCAATTATGTGGTTGATTTTAGAATATGTGCTATGTGGCACTGAGAAGAATGTATATTCTGTTGATTTGGGGTGGAGAGTTCTGTAGATGTGTATTAGATCTGCTTGGTCCAGAGCTGAATTCAAGTCCTGAATATCCTTGTTAAGTTTCTGTCTCATTGATTTGTCTGATATTGACAGTGGGGTGTTAAAGTCTCCCACCATTATGGTGTGGGAGTCTAAGTCTCTTTGTAGGTCTCTAAGAACTTGCTTTATTAATCTGGGTGCTCCTGTATTGGGTGCATATATATTTAGGATAGTTAGCTCTTCTTGTTGCATTGGTCTCTTTACCATTATTTAATGCCTTTCTTTGTCCTTTTTGATCTTTGTAGGTTTAAAGTCTGTTTTATGAGAGACTAGTATTGCAACCCCTGCTTTGTTTGCTTTCCATTTGCTTGGTACATATTCTTCCATCCATTTACTTTTGAGCCTATGTGTTTCTTTGCACATGAGATGGGTCTCCTGAATACAGCACACCTATGGGTCTTGACTCTATCCAATTTGCCAATCTGTATCTTTTAATTGTGGCATTTAGCCCACTTACACTTAAGGTTAATATTGTTATGTGTGAATTTGGTCCTGTCATCATGATGTTAGCTGGTTATTTTGCCCGTTAGTTGATGCAGTTTCTTCATAGTGTTGATGGCCTTTACAATTTGGTATGTTTTTGCAGTGGCTGGTACCAGTTTTTCCTTTCCATGTTGAGTGCTTACTTTAGTAGCTCTTGTAAGGCAGGCCTGGTGGTGACAAAATCTCTCAGCATTTGCTTGCCTGTAAAGGATTTTATTTCTCCTTCGCTTATGAAGCTTAGTTTGGCTGGATATGAAAGTATGGGTTGACATCATTCTCAGCAAACTATCACAAGGACAGAAAACCAAACACCACATGTTCTCACTCATAGGTGGGAATTGAACAATGAGAACACTTGGACACAGGGCAGGGAACATCACACACCCATATACACGGGCCTGTCGGGGGGTGGGAGGCTGGAGGAGGGATAGCATTAGGAGAAGTACCTAGTGTAAATGATGAGTCAATGGGTGCAGCAAACCAACATGGCACATGTATACCTATGTAACAAACCTGCACATTGTGCACATGTATCCTAGAACTTAAAGTATAATTAAAAAAAAAAGAAATTATAGGTTGAAAATTCTTTTCTTTAAGAATGTTGAATATTGGCCCCCACTCTTTTCTGGCTTGTAGAGTTTCTGCAGTGTGATCTGCTGTGAGTCTGATGGGCTTCCTTTTGTAGGTAACCTGACCTTGGTCTCTGGCTGCCCTTAACATTTTTTCCTTCACTTCAATCTTGGAGAATCTTGTGATCATGTGTCTTGTGGTTGCTCTTCTCGAGGAGTATCTTAGTGGTGTTGTCTGTATTTCCTGAATTTGAATATTGGCCTGTCTTGCTAGGTTGGGGAAGTTCTGGATAATATCCTGAATAGTGTTTTCCAACTTGGTTCCATTCTCCCCATGACTTTGAGGTACACCAATCTATCATAGGTTTGGTCTTTTTGCATAGTCTCATATTTCTTGGAGGATTTGTTTGTTCCTTTTCATTCTTTTTTCTCTAATCTTGTCTTCACGCCCTATTTCAGTAAGTTGATCTTCAATCTCTGATGTCCTTGCTTCCACTTGATTGATTCAGCTATTGGTACTTCTGCATGCTTCACGAAGTTCTCATGCTATGATTTTCAGCTCCATAAGGTCATTTATGTTCTTCCCTAAACTGGTTATTCTAGCTAGCAGGTCCTGTAACCTTTTATCAAGGTTCTTGGTTAGCTTCCTTGCATTGGGTTAGAGCAGGCTGCTTTAGCTCAGAGGAGTTTGCTATTACCCACCTTCTGAAGCCTGCTACTGTCAGTTTGTCAATCTCATTCTCCGTCCAGTTTTGTGCCCTTGCTGGAGAGGAGTTGTGATCATTTGGAGGAGAAGAGGCATTCCGGTTTTGGGAATTTTCGGCATTTTTATGCTGGTTTTTCCTCATCTTCGTGGATTTATCTACCATTGATCTTTGAGGCTGATGACCTTTGGATGGGGTTTCTGTGTGGGGGGGTCCTTTTTTCTGATGTTGATGTTGTTGCTTTCTGTTTGTTAGTTTTCCTTCTAACAGTCAGGCCCCTCTTCCGCAGGTCTGCTGCAGTTTGCTGGAGGTCCACTCCAGACCCACTTGCCTGGGTATCACCAGCAGAGGCTGCAGAACAGCAAAGATTGCTGCCTGTTTCTTCCTCTGGAAGCTTTGTCCCAGAGGGTCACTGGCCTGATGCCAGCCAGATCGCTACTGTATGAGGTATCTGTCGACCTCTGCTGGGAGGTCTCTTCCAGTCAAGAGGCATGGGGGTGAGGGACCTGCTTGTGGAGACACTCTGCCCCTTAGCAGAGCTTGAGCACTGTGCTAGGGTAATCTTCCTTGTCAGGATCCGCTGCTCTCTTCAGAGCTGGCAGGCAGAAACATTTAAGTCTGCTAAAGCTGTGCCCATAGCTGCCCCTTCCCCGAGGTGCTCTGTCCTAGGGAGATGGGTGTTTTATCTATAAGCCCCTCACTGGGGCTGCTGCCTTTCTTTCAGAGGTGCTCTGCCCCGTGAGGAGGAATCTAGAGAGGCAGTCTGGCCACAGCTGCTTTGCTGTGCTGTGGTGAGGTCCCCCTAGTCCAAACTTCCCAGCTTCCTTAGCAATGTCATGGGAAAGCTGCCTACTCAAGCCTCAGTAATGGCAGACGCCCCTCCTCTCACCAAGTTTGAGCATCCCAGGTTGACTTCAGACTGCTGTGCTGGCAACGAGAATTTCAAGCCAATGGTTCAAAGCTTGCTTGGCTCCATGGGAGTAGGACGTGCTGAGCGAGACCACTTGGCTCCCTGGCTTCAGCCCCCTTTATATGGGAGTGAAGAATTCTGTCTCTCTGGGGTTCCAGGTGCCACTGGGGTATGAAAAAAAAAAAAAACTCCTGTAGCTAGCTCAGTGTCTGCCCAAACTGCTGCCCAGTTTTGTGCTTGAAACCCAGGGCCCTGGTGGTGTAGGCACATGAGAGAGTCTCCTGGTCTGTGGATTGCATTTTCCCTAACTTTAAGGAAAATTATATTACTTATTTCTCTAGTATATGATTTCAGTTGTACTGGTGGTTGAAGCAGTTATTTTTCTATGTTCATAATGTTTAGCCTTAAAGGCATCTCTCACTATTCCGTGAAGTCTAGCTTCGCCACTAATCGATTAGCGATAGAGTGATTAGAGATTCCTGTACATATACTTGGCTAATTTTTACTTTCCGTTTGTACATTCTAGTTTAATTCTGGTATGCTTTGTTTTATATATGAGGAGTAATTTTAAAATTTGATTGGTTCCTCTTTTAATTATATTGTTATAAAAACGAAACTTAAAATTAGCCTGAACAGCTACTTCACTGTGGGACTTTTTTGCACATATAATAATTTTCTGATCACGGAATCTTAAAAAATGATTCCAATTTTATAAAAGATAAAACTTACCTGGTTTAAAAACTATGTATGTTCAAGCATTATTTAACACTTGTGTGCCTAACAGAATGCATAACCCACAGTAGTCACTGAGTAAATGTTTTCTTTTAATGTTTTAAATAGGAAGACTCTTTTTTACATTGATTAGTTTTGGATTTGGGGTGCACTACTGACACATTCAGAAATGTTTATTTCAGTAATTTCTCTATTTCTCAAAGATGCTTTCTATTTAGCACCTTCTTCTAAATGTGGTTATACAGGTACATCCAAGCTAAAACAACATTTCTAAATCTTTGATTTTTTTTCATGGTGGAGCATTGTGTCTCAACAGAGTGAGTTGCGTTTCTTCCTAACTAAAAAGAGGCCTGTTTGCATCATGAAGGCAGTGACTCTCTACTCCAAATTTTAACTTCAATGAAGCTATCATAATAGTTACACTGTTTATTCAGGATACAAAGACAGTGTTTGCTAAACCTTTTGTTACATCAGTTATATATGTTCTATATAATCCCTTCTGTCTGCACTTTATTGTACTTTCTTACCAAATGTCCAGTACTCAGTTTACCCTTTGAAAGTTTCAGGCAATCTCTCACCTTCTTCCCATTCTTTCTCTTCACTTTTTTCAGAAGGTCTTTAAATATATGCGTGGCTCTGTGCTGAGTCCTTTAGCTCCTCAATCACCAGACTCTTCCCCACTCATTTTCTCTGTGACAAAATACATGTATTTCATAATCACAGACTGACAAATATCATTTCCTCCATTCATTAGCCTATTTAAATTTATATTGAATTGCAGTGGTTTAAATAGGCAAACATATTTGATTCTATGACACTTGAGTGCATATTTACTTTTACAACACTTGAATGGTCCTTAAAATAGAGAATGCTATCACAGTTTAATTTGAAAACATCAAAAGTTACTGAAAATATAGTAGCTATAAAAATGTGTGTGTGTGTGTGGTGTGCATGTATTTATTAAATCAGTCTCGAAAAATGCAGCAGTATTTTCCAGCCAGTAATCTCAAGTGTTATTTGACAGTAGCCTGTTACTAGACACTATTGTTGAATGAATGAACTATATTCATTCATTCAATGGGCTTTCCCATTGTTATTGATTTCACTATATTTCTTTTTCTAAAATTTTCCTTTTGAATCTTCTCCTCTTAAAGTGTGGGATGTGTTGGAGAATGTACAGTAAGAGCATGTAACTGAGGAAGAAGGAAACATTGGTATACGTGTTGTAAGGTCAGCTTTCTTGCTGAGGCTGTGGGGAGGTAGGCAGCAAATCCCCTTTGAAGTTGGGAACATAGGAGTCAGACAGATGAACAGCAACATACTAGCTTTTATTACTGACTCAGAATAACTAATGAGGGATGTGGCTCAGATGTGCAGGCACAGTGGGCTTCTGAACACTTCATCCCAGATCAGGCACCCACCCACACAGTTATAAGTGGAGAAAGCTTGATACCCATCCCCAAAGCAGGCTGCCTGCTGCAGAGATGACAGCTGACTTGAATTCATGTCACTGTGGGCAGTCACATCATTTCACAGGACAGACATAGAACCAAGCGAGCACAAATTCACCCTTTTGGTAAATCTTTCCAAGAGGAACGTAGAGAGAATGTAGGTCCTCACATGGAAATGTGAGGCCAGGGAAACCAAGGTTCTCCTATCATTTCTGCCTGGATTTAAATTGTAATTGAAATTAAATCCATGTCTTTGTAATGATGAGGCAGTGGACAGAAGTGTGCTAGATGAAAAAGAGAAATCTGTTTTGTGTCTTCAATTTTGCTATAAATAACCAACAACATGGATAATTGACTTACTGATTGATTGTGGTAAACCATGTTTTATTTGGAGAAAATTAATAGTCCTTTTGAGGAATAATTTTTCTCAACTTCAGCTTGCTTAGTTCAACTAAAGGCTCTTTATTTCATGTTCCCTGTCCTGTGACTTAAAAAAAAAAAGTTCTTTATACATTGAGTACATTCACTGCTACTAACAAAAGTTCTGACGTTAATTGCTGTTCTAGTTTTTTTTCATAACTTTCAAACTTAAAATTTAGAGAAGTACTGTTTTCTGTCTCATGCCTAAACATTATTGAGCTATGTGACAGTTTTACATATGCATTTCCTCTGAGTTGTATTTTAAAATCTGTGTCTGTTTTCTGAATAAGAAGGAAGCAGCTGGCATAGAACTCCAGGCTCAGTAAGGAGACCTGAAGCCCATTTCCGGCCTGTATGTAGCTATTTAACTACGTGACCTCAGGCAAGCTACAATCTCTCTGAGCCTGTGTTGCCTCCTATGAAAAGTTAGGGACTTTAACTACATTGGTGGCATACCTTAAAAAATTGAAGAATAGCACTTTCCTTTTTAATAAAACGTCTACGAAACTGTATTCTGTAAGACAGAAGTCCAGCTGTCTGGCTAAGGGAGGGATGGGAGCTCTAAACTGTGACTTCCTTATCTTTTAATCCTGCAGTGTCCTGCGTGGAACCTTAGATTTCTTTGGGACGTAGTTTGAAAACTACCAGTTATGAGAGAATTTTTCTAATTAGCTAAAAGTTGGTACATTGTTCTGTGTATAATTTGTCACCTACTGATTTTTTTAATGAAAAAGTACAAATGAAGTTTCAAATGTGCTCCCCTTATTAATTTTGGACTTGAAGCCGCCTCCATCATCTGAAACATAATCTCCACCTGGAAATAAACAGAAAGACCACGGAGAAAGGAAGAATGTGTTTAATGAAAAGTTTATGTATTTTAATTCATTAGGAGCTAATTTAGCTTTTGATTTGATTGGTATATTGCATAAAATGAAGATAAGCAGTTTACTAAGCTTTTTTATTTCCTCTGACAACGTTCAGTTTCTCCTAAGCTGTTGCTCTACACACTTCCAAAGCCATTGATGCCACCTTTGTCTCTAACTGAATAGGACAGTGATTAATGTCACCAAGACGCTTTTCTCGCCATTTTCCTTCTATAACCTGTACCAGGCACTGTATTAAGTCATTCAATGGGTGACAACAGTTCTGAATTTCTATTAAGGGAATTATTAGGAAAATATATTATTTAATGGAAAAGCAAGAATAAAATGAAAGGGATTTTGAAAAGTCATTTCATATTTGCCAGTTTTCACTGCTGAATATGGGCAGAACTGCCCCAGCCTGCCACCAGCCAGGACAAAACTGGGGCCATCAACCCTTCTGACAGCTCTTGGGAGCCCCTTTCAGAACAGCTGCCTCCCTGTGTTCTGGTCTGTCCCTTTTCCCTCTGACCCTGCAAATCTGACCTGGTATCTCTTTCCCAAAGAGAGTTGCCCTCAGCAGTCATTTGTGTGGTAAAATATTCAAAAGTCAGCAAAAGGCTGGAAGAGGATTTATGTAGGGAGAGGCAGCTCCAGGATTGGACTAGAGGCAACTACTTCTACACTCTTTCAGAGTTAGGAGGGAAAAGAATGACCTTTACTTAAATCTATTCTACAAAAAGTTCCCTCTATCTAGAGAGTTAAGACTTCTTGAGGATAAAAGTAAGAAGCCTATCGAGAAAAGTATTTGATTTGTAATCTAAGTAACATGTCAGTATTATGAAAGTATTTGTGACTGTGGTATAATGAACTAATACAATCTATTACACAAAGGAAATATTTAGGAGAAGAGCTTTTGGAAGAAAAGAAAATAATAACATTACATTTGTAGGTTCTTAGTTCAAGTGATGTAAAACTGCACATTTTACACAGTGTTAATGAATGATAACGTAAGATTTCTTCAATAAAGGCTTCTCCCTTTATCTGGTATTGAGTTATTACTTTTATAAGACCCAGCTAGTAATGATTTTGTCATGTCACCCATTTTATAAAGTCTATCTATAATGTTATTGTCACAAAAAGTTATAGAAAACTGTCTCTCTATTCCTAAACCTGTTAGTCAGAAAAATGTCTTTACACCCAAAATTTGTGAAGGCATTGGATATCATATTATCATGATCACTGTGGGTGAAAAGAGTCAAATTCTGTAAAATATTTGAAGAGATTTATTCTGAGCCAAATATGAGTGACCGTGGCCCATGACACAGCCCTCAGGAGATTCTGAGAACATGTGCCCGAGGTGGTTGGGGTACAGCTTGGTTTTATATATCTTAGGAAGGCATGAAACATCAGTCAAGTACATTTAAGAAATACATGGGTTTGGCTTCGGAAGGCAGGAAAACTGAAAGCGGGGGCTTCCAGGCTATAGGTAAATTTAAACGTTTCTAGTGGACAATTGGTTGAGTTTGTCTAAAGACCTGGGATCAATAGAAAGGAATGTTCCTCTTAAAGATAACCTAGATTGTGGATAGCCTAGACAGATAATCTAAAGATAACCAGGATTGTGGAGACCTTGAGCAGAGGAAGCACTTTGATAGCACACTTTAGAGCCAGCAGGTTGTAAATTGTTTTTATTGGACTTAAAAGGGTGCCTGGCTATCAGTCGATTATCTCCTGGATCTGGGAGGGAAGGAAGGAAGAAAGGAAGGAAGGAAGGAAGGGAGGGAGGGAGGGAAAGGGGCCAGGGGATTCTCTATAGAATCTGGATTTTTCCCATAAGAGATTTTGCAGGGCAATTTCAAGGTATGGCAAGGAAATATATTTTGGGGTTAATTTTTTTTCCTTGTCTCATAATGTTATGCTAGAGTCAGATTGAAAAGAAAGTCACAATATATAGAGTTAAATAAAACCCATCTGATGAGAATTTATGGTTTCTGGGGCATGACTCCCCAGACTCCTAGGTAGGAGTTTGGATAAGATAAAAATCAGAGCTTAGTTCTTATCACCATGATATAGTTGTTATTTTTAATATATCAATATTAATTGTAGTTTTTATCAATGCTGTTAGTATTAATCTAAACAGCACAACACATATATGTTCTCTGTTATCTAAACTTAAAATAAGTAGGAATTTTATTTATATGGTTATTGTTTAAGCAATTCTCAAGTTAGATCTAGCCTTTGAAATTATTATATAAAAGGCTACATTTTTATAAGTGATGTATCATTCTCATAATAATGTTTCCTGTTTAACTTAAACATTATAAATTATATTTGACATATTTCAGATGCCGCAGGAGTTTCAAGACAGTATAGCTAGAGAGCTACTAAAAGGTATGTTGCCAAAGTTTATGAACTAAATTTAATTCATTGATTTCTGAAACAAGCTATGAATAGCAAATAGCAAGCATCCCTTTCCATAATTTGGTTAACAGGTAATATGTTAAATATTTTTTCATACACACCACTAATGAAAGATGTGAAAGCATTAACATTTATAATGAAAAGTATACTTAACTCGTCATTAATTCATCATGTACCTTAGCTTCAGAGAAATCTCAAGAAGTCTGTGTATCCTTTTTCCTCTGGCTCTACACTTTCTTCACTTCTACCGTCCCTATGGACCTGCCAGCCAGCACACTGAAACTGTTCTCAGAAAACAAAGGCATCATCGACTTCCCAGGTTTATGGTGGTGATTTAAGGCCAAGAGACAGACTCCAGGCTCATCTAGTAACACTCAGGCTACTCCAGTTCAAAGGCAGCCACGTGACAGGTGACATTTTAAATCTCCAGTCATTTACTTTGTCATTGGTTTACTTTTGCTCTCAGGAAAGGTTCCAGATTCCTAGCATGGAGTAAAAACACCC
Organism: Pan troglodytes; assembly: GCF_028858775.2. Classification (NCBI taxonomy): domain Eukaryota; kingdom Metazoa; phylum Chordata; class Mammalia; order Primates; family Hominidae; genus Pan; species Pan troglodytes. The sequence continues at coordinate 18,485,739 of NC_072412.2, read as the reverse complement.
AAATCAGTTTGGCTCCTGTCAAGTTATTCTGCCTCATCTCTCATCACTTGCCATACTCTGTCCCTTTGCTCTAGCATCTTGCCAAAGTCGGCTACGCAGAACACAGGGACCTTCCTCAGCTCCAGCTCTCTGCACGTGTTCTTCCCTCCATCAGCCATTCTTCTCTCTTGTCCTTCAGGTATTAACCTACATATTGTCTCCAGCAAACAGCCTACAATATTGACGTGAAACTGAGATACATGTCTCGTCTGTGTGTTCCAACAGTGCCCTGTTTAATACCTGCCATAGTGTCTGTGACTGTCTGTGGAAATTGCCTGCGTGTCTGCTTGCTTTTCAGGTTGTAGCATGCAATGTTGAGGGGTGGACTGTATCATCTTCGTCTTGTAATTTCGGTGCTTGTCCTAGTTCCTGAACATATGGTTGTTGAATAAATGAATGAAAAATGAGAAAACCAGGAGTTCTGATACTTAACCACAATGGTAATTCAATCTGTGACTATGACCAAATTATATTTCACAGTAATTTTGTATTGTAATATTGCATACGTATTTTTTATTCTTATGAACACTGATGAAGTTCTCAACTCATGTTACTGACTTACACTTAGTTAACTGTGGAATATTTGAGATAAGTAATTCTTTCTTTTTTTTTTCCAGATGCTGCTGAATTTGAATTGGGATCGTATGTGGTTCCTCATCTAGGAACTAGTGATGAGTCAAATATAAATTAAGATATAGTTTGGAAATATTAAGAAATATGTATTGATTTTAACCAGAAATATATGATCTGAAAGACAGTAGAATGTAATTGTTGGTCTGTTTACCTGACATTTTGCTTCCCATTATGTATATGACGTGAAAATCTTTATTAAAGGAAAGTATTTTTGTATCATGCCTGTCTGATGAAAACTTATATAGTATGTAAAGTAATGATTCTTGGTCCTCTTGAGTAACTCTCAAATGGATCTTACAAATGTAAACTAGTATTATTGGCCGGGTGTCGTGGCTCACACCTGTAATCCCAGCACTTGGGAGGCCGAGGTGGATGGATCATGAGGTCAGACCGAGACCAGCCTGACCAACATGGTGAAACCCCGTCTCTACTAAAAATACAAAAATTAGCCGGGTGTGGTGGCGCACCTTTAATCCCAGCTACTCAGGAGGCTGAGGCAGGAGAATCCCTTGAACCCAGGAGGTGGAGGTTGCAGTGAGCCAAGATCGTGCCACTGCACTCTAGCTTGGGCGATAGAGCAAGACTACGTCTCAAAAAAAAAAAAAAAAAAAAAAGAGAAAAGAAAGAAAAGAAAAAGAAAACGAGTATTATTGAGTTTTACATACTCAAACTTTCAAAATGCTAGCTGGTTAAACAGCCAAACAGCTAAGTTGTCATTAATACTTCAGTGGAGTTAGATGGTTTATTCTTATTTTATAATTTTTCTATGGTGATAGATTTTGATTTAGACAGACATCCTTTTGACATATTGATACTGTGGTCATTGTCAATGTTTGGATGTATGTCAACTGTTACAGTGCTGTCGAACTTACATAATCTTAATTTTAAGCACTGATATATGTAGATCTTTTCTTCTGGAAATATATGAGTTGCCTTAGGCTTTTCACCTTTTCTATTTATTTATTTTTATTTTTATTTTTATTTGTGAACCTTTTGGAAACACTCTTAAAATTATAGAAAAGTTCCAAGTTATATTACAAATAATTTCCCCCCTGAACCATGTGAGAGTAAATTGCTGACATTAGGCCAGCACTCCTGATTGCTTTAGTAGGTATTCCCACAAGTCAGGACACTCTACATAACAACCTTGATAATCAGTAAGTTAACTTTAATACATCATGTCATTCAATCTTCAGCTTCTTTTGAGCTTTTATTAATTGTCTGTCATGTCCTTTATAGCAGACGGATCCCATTCAGAGCCATGGGTTGCATGTAGATGTTGTGTCTCTTACACTCCTTCAGTCTGGAGCAGTTCCTCAGGTTTCCTTGACTTCATGGCTTTGAATCTTTTGAAGAGTAAAGTTCAGAGGATAGAATGTCTCTCAGTTGTTTTTTCCTGATGTTTCATTATGATTAGATTTAGATTGTGTTATTTTCAGCAAGAGTATCTCAGAGGTGATCCTGGGATCTTCTCATTGCATCCTACCATATAACCTATAATTTTGATTTGTCTTATTACTGGTGATATTAGCATTGACAATTAATGATGGTATCTGCTGGATTTCTTTTCTGCAGTGTTACTTTTTCATCTTGTAATTAATTCATATATTGTGGGGAGGTAATTTAAGACTATGTAAATATCTCTGTTCCTCATAAAATCTTCAATTTATTCATTTACTTAGATCAACATGGATGCATGGTTTATTTCATACAATGGGATATAATTTGTTGATATTTTTAAAAATTTGTTTTTCTTCTTAGATATGTTTTGACAATTTCAGACTTAAGGAAAAATTTTAAAAATAGTACAAAGAATCTTTGTGTCTCATTCCTCAAATGTTAACATTTTACTGCATTTGCTTTACTTCTTCACCCACTTTTCTTCTTCTCTTTCTAAATAAATATAAATTTAGGTACACAATATATATTTCTCTTCCTGAACCATTTGTTAGTCACAGACATGATGCCTCTTTATTTCTAAATACTTTACTATTTCCTAAAAAGAAATTTTCTTACATAACTATGATTATCGTTATCAAAATCAGGAAATTGAAACTGATTCAATATTAACATCTAATTGACAGACCTTATGAAGATTTTGCCAATTTCCCCCATAATATCCTTTATAGCCAAAGAAAATCCAAGATGAGGGATTTTCACATTCCATGATGTATTGGGTCCAATTGTCCTCTTTCTTTGTTCTCCTTTAATCTGGGACTGTTTTTGAGCCTTTCTTTGATTTTTCATAACATTCACGTTTTTGAAGAGTATGGGTCAATTATTTTATGGATTTTTTTCTCAGTTTGTGTTCATATGATGTTTCCTCATTATTAGATTCAGGTTATGTCATTCAGGCAGGAATGTCACACAGGTGATGCTGACTTCTTCCCAGTACAACATATCTGGAGGCTTATGCAGCATATCTGGAGGCTGTCACTTGGTTTCATTGCTGGCCAGTGTTGACTTTGCTTCTTTGGTTAAGGAGTATCTGTCAGGTTTGTCCATGGTAAAGTTACAGTTTACCTTTTGTATTTCACTGATACCTTGTGTGGCAATACTTTGTGGCTCTATAAAGGTCTAGTTACGCCTCAAAATTTCACCCACTAGATTTAGTATTGCATTGGTGATTTTTTCTTTTTCTTTTCTTTTTTTTATTGAGACAGGGTCATGCTCTGTACCCTAGGCTCATGCCTGTAATCCCAGCACTTTGGGAGGCCGAGGTGCGCAGATCACCTGAGGTCAGGAGTTCAAGACTAGCCTGACCAACATGGAGAAACCCTGTCTGTACTAAAAATACAAAATTAGCTGGGTGTGGTGGCACATGCCTGTAATCCCAGCTACTCGGGTGGCTGAGGCAGGAGAATTGCTTGAACCCGGGGAAGCGGAGGTTGCGGTGAGCCGAGATCAATCGCGTCATTGCACTGCAGCCTGGGCAACAAGAGTGAAACTCAGTCTTAAAAAAAAACAAACCTAAAACTAAAAAAAGTATAGATAGAGTGTTTGTAAGACAAAGAAGTGATACATGCTTGAGGTGATGTATACACTATTTACCTTGATGTGATTATTATGCTTTGTATGCCTTGAGCATAACATCTCATGTACCATATATATATATATATTATGCACATATAAAAATAATTTTTAAAAAATACCATGAGAGATCACTTTTCACTGTGAAACAGGATTTACCGGCGAGACAAACTGCTCCTGTGGAGATGATGAGCATCACTCGGTGTTTTAAGTGGATACCTGCAACACTGGGGCTCACTGCAATAGCAACAGGAGGTGGCTATGAAACAGATATAGTAGTAAAGCATGTAATATATTTAACTGTATGTAGTTATGATTTATATTTTATTTTTTAATAAGGGACTTTATATTTTAGAGCTTTTTTAGGTTCCCAGAACAGAAATCTCAAAGGCTCTAGTGTCCTCCAAAAGAATGAGCAAGGCACCTTTAACAGTCCTTGCTCCTGTACCCTGTCAGGAGAGGGAGAAGCTATAGCCAAGTGTCATGAAGAGGTGGCTCAGCAGTTTGAGAAAAGCAGGATATTTTCATATATTCTGTCAGTTCCAGCTGCTAATCACAATTATATGATGGATCCAGTGTGCAAAGACATTAAAGAGAGCATTGGGAATTTGGGGAAGATGGAGCCAGAAATGGAGCTGATTTCAATAACAACAGGAAAAACAGCTTGTGAAGATTTGACTACTGGTAAATATTGATACAGGAACATTCCAGAGCCAGTTGGTTTCATCCAGGCTCTCACAACTGCAGCCAAATGAAGGGAAAATGTCATGTTTGTTGAAATAGCCCCTAAGAGAGCCCTCCAAAGAAACATCAGGTAAATCATAGGTGAAGAAACCTACATTTTCTCTTTTCTACAGCCAAAAAAAGAGTATGAGACTGTTTTTGATTTGGTGCAAACTCTATTTGAATATGGACACAACCTTAACTGGCCATGCTTTTATGAAGGTTTGAAAACAACAGGTTACCTGAGGTATCAACTTGATCACAAGAATCTTAAGACTTATGTAAAGAGTCGTTAGTTGCAGAAAAAAAATAGCTTACTCCAGTCATCCTCTCATTAGTATTACAAGTGACAACATAGATTTCAGTTGCTTCAGAACTCGGGATACAGCACCCCGTGTTTTTGAGCACAAAACAATGGAACTACTTAGGTTCCTGGTTCCTGTTTTGTGGAGTCTGGTTTGGCTTGTGTGATGGACAGTTTAAAACCCAGAGCACCTCTGAGTACATATCAGGTAAGAGTTGCTTTTTTAGCTCCCTGTGTGGTGAGTCAAAAGTTTTTAGATCATCTCTAAAGATGCGGTTGGAATCTGGAGAAACAGAATGGAAATTTAAAATAATATTTTCTCATTAGTAGTTCATGTAATGAAAGAAGTTAAAAACATTTTTAAAAATCTTTGAGTGAAACAACACATTTTTCTTGGGAGCATCTTTCAAAGGTGCAAGTTGATTTTGACCAGTGATGAGGTTGCTGAATAACTCTTTCATGTTGGTTTCCAATATTGTACCATTTTAAAACAGTTAAAAGACTTCTCATTTTGCAATAAGTGAAAGGAAAGCAGAAAAACAAAGTTAGTGAAGATCTTCAGAGAGACATCTATGAATATCATGTCCATCTGGTGCCGTTAGATTGTTTCTTGCAAATGGCATTTGTCATGAACACAAGAGACAGAAAGATTGGAGGAAAAGCTGGCTTTCCATCAGAGATAGACAAATTGAGTTTTCAAAAATCAGAAAGGGGAGGTGAATGTATACATAAAGGCCATCAAATGTACAGAAAACTACTTTGAAGTATGTAGATTCTTTAGAAACAAATATAGTTCCATTTTAGCAAGGCTAGAAGACACTGTGTTCATGTATAGTAGACAAATATAATCTGATAACCTCCTTGAAAACATGCAGAAACAAATATCAGATTCAAATGCTTGTGAACCCCAGTGAAGTAGCTCTGTTACTTGTTCTGACTGACACATTAGATTAGCCCAACAGCTTAAAAATTCTTTGCCTTATGACTCCAAGTATGTTGGGTTTCAGAAATGGACAATGAGATTTTGAGATGAGAATATGTGATAAGATGAAAACTGAAATCAAGGACTTCCATTATGTTTTATTAATGTACAAAATTCAAAATCTAAATAAAGACATCCCATGAACACTTCTTCAATAACTAACAAAGTGCTATGAGGCATTTCATCAACTTATTTTGCCTCTAAAAGACTAAAATGCTGATTGTTGTGTGACAGTGTTCACCTACAGAACAATAAGAAATGTGGATCATCTCAATCCAGGATTTGTTCTGACATGACAAGAGCCTCTTATATAAGTGCAAGTATAGTATAAGTGCAAGCCACTTATACTGCTGCTAACTCTTTCCTGAACATCTTCTACCACTATCTCAGGAACTGGGTTTCTGCTGTACAATCAATTAACTGGGGAGCCTTGACTCTTGAATTACTGCTAAACAAACACCATCTTCCAAGTGTTTTAGCCATCAGAGAAATACTTACTCTTCAAATATCCAAAATCCATGAGTATCTCTAAACATGCTTAATTCTGAATAATTCTCAACAAACTATAGTCAGATGTAATTCAGGTAAATACAGAAAACCTTTCCCAAGTTCCATCTCTTAGAATTCATTTCTCCAAAGAATCCAAGATGAATTCGGTTTTCTGGAAGATTCGGTTTACTTATTCTTCATCTCGGATATCATCAGATGAGTACACCACTTCTTGGGCTAGTGTCTTCGTGAATAGAAACCTCAAAAGACGTTATGATGTTCACATTGCTCACATCATAAGGCATAGACTCCATGCCAGCTATGACACTTCAAAGTAAGCTCTTTCATGATCTAAAGGTTCAAACTCCTCTAATCAGACTGCTTGATATAGATACAACTCTGCAAACCTTAAAACTGTTTCTGACAGAACGATCAAATATTACCTGAGAGAGGAGCGGAATGGCCACAGTCACATGAAGCTTTTTAAAAAAAATTCATGTAGTATGCTGAATCAGAATAAAAACAGGAACAAGATGATAAACAGGATACAGTCCGCCTTCTCTTAAACTTACCTGAAGTTATATATATCTATTGTTTTTCCTGAAAAGGTTAGACAATTTTTATTGATATTAAATAATCATTCTAAATTAACAATTCATTTGAATTTATATATGCTAGTGAACATTCTCTATATTAACTAGCTTTATTATCCAGGGCTAAATCAAAAAATCTTTAATTAAAATAAAAAATTAGTCTTCACTGATCAAAAAATAAGGTTTGTTAGATTTATCACTCTTCCAATTAGTTTGGTCATTATTGATTTTTTATCTGGGGAATCTGTTTAGAATTCCACTACAAATAAATACCTTTCCATTGTTTTGTGAGGTGATAGATATTACAGGTAATTTCTGTAATGGATATGTACTTTTTAATTTTATCCATGAGATGGGGGAATACTATCTTATATTTTAATAGACATTTTGGCCATTAGACAGGTGAAGCAGCTTTTCATTTGTTTATACACAATTTGTCTTTTTCTTCTGTGCAATTCCTCTTAATATTCTTTGCCCATTTTCTCATTGGGTTTTGCAAGTTCTTTCTTATTGGAATGAACTCTTTGTATATTCTGAATAGTATATTTTTATTATATATACATAGTAAACATTTTCTTCCAGTCTTTCACTTATTTTTTTAACATCGTTTATCAATACATTGCTAACAAAATGATTTGATCATTTTGGTTAGGAACATTTGTCTATCTTTTACTTCATAATATTTGCATTTCATGTCATGTGTAAAAGGAATAATTTACTGCAAGAATGTAAAAAGTTATATTTTCTTATAATACTAATTTTATTTTTATATTGATGTCGATGTTATTTGAAATTTATACTTTTGGTTTTTTCAAATTCTAAATAACTTTCTCAAAACAATTCTGTTCTCTACTGATTTCAAAGGCTACATTTCTAATGTCTTAAATTCTTGCATATAATGTAAGTCATGTCTGATTATCATGCTGATGCCATGGATGCGTTTTGTATCAGCACAGTAGTCTAGGATTATAATATCTCCTGATGTCCAATGGGCGCTGACTTCCACTCACTATTGGAGAAAAAAGTAGCTACTATTGGATGGCATCTTTGCTTTATGAACTTTAAAATTACTTTATTAATTCACATACATACTAACATCTGAAATTTCCATCTTTTAAAAATTTTTTATTATTATTTCAATAGTTTTGGAGGAATGGGTGGGGTCTGGTTAATGGATAAATTCTTTAGTGTTGATGTCTGAGATTTTGGTGTACCCATCACCCAAGCAGTGTACATTGCACCCAATGTTTAGTCTTTAATCTACCACCCCTCCACCCTTTCCCCTAGAGTCCCAAAAGTCCATTGTGTCATTCTTATGCCATTGCATCCTCATGGCTTATCTCCCACTTATGAATGAGAACATACGATATTTGGTTTCCAGACTTCAGCTACTTCACTTACAATGATAATCTCCAATCTCATTCAGGTTACTATGAATGCCATTATTTCATATCTTTTTATGACTAAGTACTATTCCATGGTACACCTATATACCACATTTTCTTTATCCACTCGATAACTGATAGGCATTTAGGCTGGTTCTATATTTCTGCAATTGGGAATTGTGCTTCTATAAACATGTGCGTGCAAGTGTCTTTTTAAATTCTTTTCCTCTGGTTAGATACTCAGTAGTGGGATTGCTGGATCAAATGGTAGTTCTACTTTTAGTTATTTAAGGAATCGCTATAGTGTTTTCTATGGTGGTTGTCCTAGTTTACATTCCCACCAGCAGTGGAAACGTGTTCCCTTTTCACCACATCCACACCAATATCTATTGTTTTTTTATTTTTTAATTATGGCCATTCTTGCAGGAGTAAGGTGGTATCTCAATGTGGTTTTGATTTCCATTTCCTTGATGATTAATGATGTTGAGCATTTTTTCATGTTTGTTTGGCCATTTATATATCTTGAGTATTTTCTATTCATGTCCTCAGCCCACATTTTGATGGGATTATTTGTTTTTTTCTTGCTGATGTGTTTGAGTTCCTTGTAGATTCTGGATATTAGGTCCTTTGTTGAATGCATAGTTTGTGAATATTTTTCCCCACTCTGTGGGTTGTCTGCTCACTGTACTGAATATTTAATTTGCTGTGCAGAACCTTTTTAGTTTAATTAAGTCCCTTCTATTTACCTCTGTTTTTGTTGCATTTGCTTTCAGATGCTTGGTCATGAACTCTGCCTAAGCCAATGTCTAGAAGAAGTTTTCCAGTGTCATCTTCTAGAATTTTTATGGTTTCAGGTCTTAGTTTTAAGTATTTGATGCACCTTGAGTTGATTTTTGTATAAGGTGAGAGATGATGATCTAGTTTCATTCTTCTACATGTGGCTTGCCAATTATCCCAGCACCATTTGTTGAATAGGGTGTCTCTTCCCCATTTTATATTTTTGTTTGCCTTGTAGAAGATCAGTTGGCTGTAAGTAATTGGCTTTATTTCTTGGTTCTCTATTCTATTCCTTTGGTGTACATACCTGTTTTTATACCAGTACCATGCTGTTTTTGTAACTATAACCTTGTAGCATAGTTTGAAGTTGGGTAATGTGATGCCTTCAGATTCGTTGTTTTTGCTTAGTCTAGCTTTAGCTATGTGGGCTCTTTTTTGGTTCTGTATGATTTTTAAGATTTTTTTTTTTTTAGTTCTGTGAAGAATGATGATGGTATTTTGATGGAAATTTCATTGAATTTATTGATGGTTTTTGGCAGTATGGTTATTTTTGCAATATTGATTATATCCATCCATGGACATGGGATGTGTTTCCATTTTTTGATGTTACCTATAATTTCTTTTGGCAGTGTTTTGTAGTTTTCCTTGTAGAGGTCTTTCATCTTGGTTAGGTATAGTCCCAAGTATTTTATTTTATTTATTTATTTATTATTTATTTATTTATTTATTTATTTATTTATTTATTTATTATTTGCTGCTGTTTTAAAAGGGGTTGAGTTCTTTATTTGATTCTCAGCTTGGTCACTGTTGGTGTATAGCAATGCTACTGATTTGTGTACATGGTTTTGTATCTTGAAACTTTACTGTATTCATTTATCAGTTCTAGGAGATTTTTGGATGAGTCTTTAGGGTTTTCTAGGTATATGATCTTATCACTGGTGAACAGCAACAGTTTGACTTCCTCTTTACTGATATGGATGCCCTTTGTTTCTTTCTCATGTCCGATTGCTCTGGCTAGGACTTCCAGTACTATGTTGAATAGAAGTGGTGAAAATTGGCATTGTTATCTTGTTCCAATTCTCAGGGGGAATGATTTCAACATTTCCCTACTCAGTATGACGTTCACTATGGGTTTGTCATAGATGGCATTTATTACCTCAAGGTATGTCTCTTCTATGCTGATTTTGCTAAGGGTTTTAATCATAAAGGTATGCTGGATTTTGTCAAATGATTTTTCTGCCTCTATTGAGGTGATCATGTGATTTTTAAAAAAATTCTCTTTATGTGGTGTACCACAGTTTTTGACTTGCATAAGGTAAACCAACTCTGCATCCCTGATATGAAACCCACTTGATCGTGGTGTATTATCTCTTTGATATGCTAATGGATTCAGTTAGCTAGTATTTTGTTAAGGATTTTTGCATCTATGTTCATCAGGTATTCCAGTCTGTAGTTTCCTTTTTTTGTTATGTCCTTTCCTGTTTTTGGTATTAGGGTGATACTAACCTCATAGAATGATTTAGGGAGGATTCCCTCTTTCTCTCTCTTTTGGAATACTTTCAGTAGGATTGGTATCTGTTCTTCTTTGAATGTCTGATAAAATTCAGCTGTGAATCCATCTGGTCCTGGGCTTTTTTTATTGGCAATTTTTTAATTTATGTTTCAATCTTGCTACTTGTTATTGGTCTGTTCAGAGTTTTTATTTCCTCCTGGTTTAATCTAGGCGTGTTGTATATTTCCAGGAATCTATCCATCTCCTCTAGGTTCTCTAGTTTATGCGCATAAAGGTGTTCATAGTAGCTTTGAATGATTTCTCTGGTATTGGTCGTAAATCTTCCATTTCATTTCTAATTGAGCTTATTTGGATCTTCTTCCTTCTTTTCTTTGTTACTCTCACTAATGGTCTATGGAGTTTGTTTATTTTTTCAAAGAACCAGCTTTTTGTTTCATTTATCTTTTGTGTTTTTTTGTTCTATTTTGTTTCAATTTCATTGAGTTTTGCTCTGATTTTGGTTATTTCTTTTCTTCTGCTGGGTTTGCCTTTTGTTTGTTCTGTTTCTCTAGTTCCTTGAGGTATGAGCTTCGATTGTCTATTTGTGCACTTTCGGACATTTTGATGTAGACATTTAACACCATGAACTTTCCTCTTAGCACCACCTTTGCTGTATCCCAGAGGTTTTGATAGGTTATGTCACTATTATCATTCAGTTAAAACAATTTTTAAATTTCCCTCTTGATTTCATTGTTTAAAGATCATTCAGGAGCACATTATTTAGTTTTCATGTATTTGTTTAGTTTTGAGGGTTCTTTTTGGAATTAATTTCCAATTTTATTGCACTGTGGTCTGACAGTACTTGATATAATTTCAGTTTTTTAAAATTTATTGAGACTTGTTTTGTGGCCTATCATATGTTTTATCTTGAAGAATGCTCCATGTGCTGATGAAAAGAATGTATATTCTGCATTTATTGGGTATAGTGCTCTGTAAATATCTGTTAAGTCCATTTGTTCCAGGGTATAGTTTAAGTTCATTGCTCCTTTGTCAACTTTCTGTCGTGATCACCTGTCTAGTACTATCAGTGGAGGAGTGAAGTCTCCCACTATTATTGTGTTGGCATCTGTTTTATTTCTTAGGTCTAGTAGTAGTTGTTTTATAAATTTGGGAGCTCCAGTGTTAGGTGCATATACATTTAGGAATGTGATATTTTTCCAGTTGAACTAATCCTTTTATCATTATATAATGTCTCTCTTTATCTTTTTTTACTGTTGTTGCTTTAAAGTCTGTTTTGTCTGATATAAAAACAGCTACTCCTGCTTACTTTTCATTTTTATTTAGATGGAATATCTTTTTCTACTCCTTTGCCTTAAGTTTATGTGAGTCCTTATGTGTTAGGTGAGTCTCTTGAAGACAGGAAACGGTTGGTGGATTTTTATCCATTCTGCCATTCCGTGTCTTATAAGTGGAACATTTGGCCATTTACATTAAATGTTAGTTTTGACATGCGAGGGGCTTCTGTTTATCATGCCAGTTGTTGCCTGAATACCTTGGGTTTTTTTCATTGTGTTATTGTTTTATAGGCCCTATGAGATTTAACCTTTAAGGAGGTTCTATTTTGGTGTCTGTGGAGGTTTTGTTTCAAGGTTTAGAGCTCCTTTCAGCATTTTTTATGCTGGCTTGGTAGTGGTGAATTCTCTCAGCATTTTTTGTTGGAAAAGGACTTTACCACTCTTCATTTAGGAAGCTTAGTTTCACTAGATACAAAATTTTTAGCTGATAATTTTTTTGTTTAAGGAGGCTAAAGATAGAATGCCAATTATTCTGGCTTGTAGGGTTTCTGCTGAGAAATCTGCTGTTAATCTGGTTTATTTTCCTTTATAGGTTACCTGATGCTTTTGCTTCACAGCTCTTAAAATTGTTTTCCTTCATCTTGACTTTAGGAAACCTGATGACTATGTGCCTAGGTGGTGATAATTTCTGTGATGAATTTCCAGGGTGTTCTTGGAACTTCTCGTATTTGGATGTCTAGATCTCTAGCAAGACCAGGGAAGTTTTCCTCTATTATTTTCTCAAATACATTTTCCAAACTTTTAAATTTCTCTCCTTCCTCAGGAACAGCAAGTATTCTTATGTTTGGTTGTTTAACATAATTTCACATTTCTTGGAGGTTTGCTTATTTATTTTAATTCTTTTTTCTTTTTGTCAGATTAGGTTAATTTGAAAACCTTGTCTTCAAACTCTGAATTTCTTTCTTCTGTTTGTTTGAAATCTGTTCTTGAAACTTTCCACTGTATTTTGCTTTTCTCTAAGTGTGTCTTTCATTTCCAAAAGTTGTGATTGTCTTTTCTATGTGATATCTATTTCTCTGGAGACTCTTTCAACCGCATGCTGTACTGTTTTTAGTTTCTTTATTTTTTAATTTTTTTATTGCCATAGGTTTTTGGGGAACAGGTGGTATTCGGTTACATAAATTCTTTAGTGGTGATTGCACCCATCACCTGAGCAGTAAACTGAACCCAATTTGTAGTCTTTTATCCCTTACCTTCTTACCCTTTCCCCTGAGTCCCCAAAGTTCATTGTGCCATTCTTATGCCTTTGCATCCTCATAGCTTAGTTCCCACTTATGAGTGAGGGCATAGATGTTTGGTTTTCCATTTCTGAATTACTTCACTTAGAATAATAGTCTCCAATCCCATCCAGGTTGCTGCAAATGCCATTACTTCATTCCTTATTGTGGCTAAGTAGTATTCCTTCATATATGTATACCACAGTTTCTTTATCCATTCATTGATTGATGGGCATTTCGGTTGGTTCTATATTTTTGCAATTGCGAATTGTGCTGCTATAAACGTGTGTGCAAAATCTTTTTCATAAAGGGCTTCTTTTCCTCTAGGTAGATATCCAGTAGTGGGATTGCTGGATCAAATGTTAGTTCTACTTTTAGTTCTTTGAGAAATCTCCACACTGTTTTCCATAGTGATTGTACTAGTTTAGATTCCCACCAGTAGTGCAGAAGTGTTCCCTATTCACTGCATCCATGCCAACATCTATTATTATTAATTTTTCTATTATGGCCATTCTTGCAGGAGTAAGGTGGTATCACATTGTGGTTTTGATTTGCATTTCCCTGATCATTAGTGATGTTGAGCATTTTTTCATATGTTTGTTGCCATTTGTATATCTTCTTTTGAGAATTGTCTGTTCATGTCCTTAGCTCACTATTTGATGGGATTGTTTGGTTTTATCTTGCTAATTTCTTTGAGTTAATTTCTGGATATTAGTCCTGTGTCAGATGGGTAGATTGTGAAGATTTTCTCCCACTCTGTGGGTTGTCTCTTTACTCTGCTGACTGTTCCTTTTGCTGGGCAAATACTCTTTAGTTTATTTAAGTCCTAGCTATTTATCTTTGTTTTTATTGCATTTGATTTTGGGTTCTTGGTCACAAAATCCTTGCCTAAACCAGTGTCTACAAAGGGTTTTCTGATGTTACCTTCTAGAATTTTTACAGTTTCAGGTCTTAGAGTTAAGTTCTTGATCCATCTTGAGTTGATTTTTGTATAAGGTGAGAGATGGGGATCCAGGTTCACTATCCTACATGTGGCTTGCCAATTATCCCAGCACCATTTGTTGAATACGGTATCCTTTCCCCACTTTATGTTTTTGTTTGCTTTGTCAAAGATCAGTTGGTGGTAAGTATTTTGCTTTATTTCTGGGTTCTCTATTTGTTCAATTGTTCTATGTACCTGTTTTTATACGAATACCATGCTGTTTTGGTGATGACTATGGCCTTGTAGTATAGTTTGAAATCAGGTAATGTGATGCCTCCCTATTTGTTCTTTTTGCTTAGTCTTGCTTTGACTGTGCAGGCTTTTTTTTTTTTTTCCTATACAAACTTTAAGATTGTTTTTTCTAGTTCTCTGAAAAATGATGGTGGTATTTTGCAGGGAATTACATCGAATTTACAGATGGCTTTTGGCAGTATGGTCATTTTCACAATATTGATTCTACCCATCCATGCACATGGGATGTGTTTCCATTTGTTTGTGTCATCTATGATTTATTTCAGCAGTGTTTTGTAGTTTTCCTTGTAGAGGTCTTTCATCCCTTGGTTAGGTATATTTCTAAGTATTGGTTTTTTTGCAGCTATTGTAAAAGGGGTTAAGTTCTTTATTTGATTCTGAGCTTGGTCACTGTTGGTGTATAGTAGAGCTACTGGTTTGTGTACATTGATTTTATATCGTGAAGCTTTGCTGAATTTGCCATGTCTAAGGTCGACCATATGGATCTTGCCTTCACATGTCTGAGGTTGACCAGGATGGCTATTGCCTTGCCATGTCTAAGGCAACCAGATGGCCCTTGCCTTCCTATGTCTAAGGTCAACCAGATGACGTTGCCTTATTCTGAGTAAGGTCAATCAGATGGCTCTCGCCTTTCTAAGTTTAAGGTTAACCAGATGGCTCTCCCCTTACCATGTCTAAGGTGGACCAGATGGCTCTCACCTTGCCACGTCTAAGGTTGACCAAATGGCTGTTGCCTTCCCATGTCTAAGATCGATGAGATGGCTCTTGCCTTCCCATGTCTAAGGTGGACCAGATGGCTGTCACCTTCCCATGTCTAAGGTCGACAAGATGGCTCTCACCTTGCCATGTCTAAGGTTGACAAGATGGCTGTTGCATTCCCATGTCTAAGATCGATGAGATGGCTCTCGCCTTCCCATGTCTATGGTGGACCAGATGGCTGTCACCTTCCCATATCTAAGGTCAACCAGATGGCTCTTGCCTTGCTGTGTCTAAGGTCAACCAGATGGCTGTCACATTCCCATGTCTAAGGTCGACCAGATGGCTCTCGTCTTCCTATGTCTAAGGTTGACCAGATGACTCTCGCCTTGCTATGTCTAAGGTCAACCAGATCATCCTTGCCTTGCCATGTCTAGGTCGACCAGATAGCTCTTGCCTTGCCATGTCTAAGGTCAACCAGATGGTTCTCACCTTCCCATGTTGAATGTTAACCAGATGGCTCTTACCTTGCCATGTCTAAGGTTGACAAGATAGCTCTCATTTTGCCATGTCTAAGGTCGACCAGAAGGCTCTCACCTTGCCATGTCTAAGGTCAACCAGATGGCTCTTGTCTTCCCATGTCTAGGGTTGATCAGATGGCACTTGCCTTGTCATGATGATATGATCGTATACCTAGAAAACCCTAAAGACTCCTCCAAAAATCGCCTAGAGCTGATAAACGAACTCAGCAAACTTTGTACTGATTTGTGTACATTGATTTTGTATCCTGAAACTTTGCTGAATTCATTTATCAGTTCTAGGAGCTTTTTGGAGGAGTCTTCAGGGTTTTCTAGGTATACAATTATATCTTTGGCAAGCAATGACACTTTGACTTCCTCTTTACTGATATGGATGCTCTTTGTTTCTTTCTTTTATCTGATTGCTCTGGATAGGACTTCCAGTACTATGCTGAATAGAAGAGGTAAGAGTGGGCACCCATGTTTTGTTCCAGTTCTCAGAGGGAATGCTTTCAGCTATTCCCCATTCAGTATAATTTTGGATGTGGCTTTGTCATAGATCGCTTTTATTACATTGAGGTATGACCCTTGGATGCCAATTTTGCTGAGGGTTTAAATCATAAAGGTATGCTGGATTTTGTCCAGTGCTTTTTCTGCATCTATTGAGATGATCATGTGATTTTTGTTTTTAATTATCTTTATGTGGTGTATCACATTTATTGATTTGTGTATGTTAAACCATCCCTGCATCCCTGGTATGAAACCCACTTGATCATGATAGATTATCTTTTTGATATGTTGTTGGACATGGTTAGCTAGTATTTTGTTAAGGACTTTTGCATCTGTGTTCATATGGTCTGTAGTTTTCTTTTTTTGTTATGTTCTTTCTTGGTTTGGGTGTTAGCGTGATACTGGCTTCATAGAATGATTTAGGGAGGATTCCCTCTTTCTCTGTCTGTGGAATAGTGTCAATAGGATTGGTACCAATTCTTTGAATGTCTGGTAGAATTCAACTGTAAATCTATCTGGTCCTGGACATTTTTGTTGGTAATTTTTTTATTACTATTTTAATATTGCTGCTTGTTATTGGCCTGTTCGGGTTATCTATTTCTTTCTTATTTAAGCCAGGAGGGTTTTGTCTATCCAGGAATATATCCATCTTCTTTACTTTCTGGTTTATGTGCATAAAGGTGTTCATAGTAGCCTTGAATGATCTTTTGTATTTCTGTGGTGTTGTTTGTAATATCTCTCATTTCTTTTCTAATTGAGCTTATTTGGAATTTCTCTCTCTTTTCTTTATTAATCTTGCTAATGGTCTATGAATTTTGTTTATCTTTTCAAACAATCAGCTTTCTGTTTCATTTATCTTTCTGATTTTTGTTTGTTTGTTTGTTTCAATTTCATTTAGTTCTGCTCTGATCTTGGTTATTTCCTTTCTTCTACTGGGTTTGGCTTCGATTTGTTCTTATTTCTCTAGTTCCTTGAGTTGTGATGTTCGATGGTATATTTGTGCTTTTTCAGACTTTCTGATGTAGGCATTTAGGCTATAAACTTTCCTCTTAGCACCTCCTTTGCTATATCCCAGAGGTATTGATAGGTTGTGTCATTATTATCTTTTAGTTTGAAGAATTTTTAAATTTCCTTCTTGATTTCAGTGTTGACCCAGTGATCATTCAGGAGCAGATTATTTAATTTCCCTGTATTTGCATGGTTTGAAGGTTCCTTTTGGAGTTGATTTCCAATTATATTCCACTGTGGTCTGAGAGAGTACTTGATACAGTTTTAGTTTTCTTAAATTTATTGAGACTTATTTTGTGGCCTATCATATAGTCTATCTTGGAGAAAGTTCCATGCACTGATGAAAAGAATGTATATTCTGCACTTGTTGGATAGAATGTTCTGTAAATATCTGTTAAGTGCATTTGTTCCAGGGTATGGTTATATCCATTGTTTCTTCATCAACTTTCTGTCTTGATGACCTGTCTAGTGCTGTCAGTGGAGTATTGGAGTCCCTTACTATTATTGTGTTGCTGTCTATCTCATTTCTTAGGTCTAGCAGTAATTGTTTTATAACTTTGGGAGTTCCAGTGTTAGGTGCATATATATTTAGGATTGTGATATTTTTCTGTTGCACAAGGCTTTTTATCATTATATAATGTCCTTCATCTTTTTTAACTGCTGTTGCTTTAAAGTTTTTTCTGTCTGATGTAAGAATAGCTACTCCTGGTTACTTTTGGTGTCCATTTGCATGGAATGTTTTTTTTTCGCCCCTTTACCTTAAGTTACATGAGTCCTTATGTGTTAGGTGAGTTTCTTGAAGGCAGCAAATAGTTGGTTGGTGAATTCTTATCCATTCTACAATTCTATATCTTTTAAGCAGAGCATTTAGACCATTAACATTCAATGTTAATATTGAGATGTGAGGTACTATTCCATTCATCATGCTATTTGTTGCCTGTATACCATGTTTTTTTTTCATTCTGTTATTGTTTTATAGGTCCTATGAGACATGGAAAAGTGAGAGCCATCTAGTTGACCTTACATAGAACAAAGTGAGAGCCATCTGGTTGACCTTAGACATAGGCACACAAAAGCCATCTGGTCAACCTTAGACATGGCAAGGTGAGAGCCATCTGGTCGACCTTAGGCATGGCAAGGTGAGAGCCATCTGGTCAATTTTAGGCATGGCAAGGCAAGAGCCATCTGGTCAACCTCAGCCATGACAAGCCAAGAGCCAGCTGGTCAACCTTAGGCATGGCAAGGCGAGAGCCATCTGGTCAACCTTAGACATGGCAAGGCGAGAGCCATCTAGTCGACCTTGTTCTGGGAGATTTATGCTTTAAAGAGTTTCTGTTTTTATGTGTTTCCAGGATTTGTTTCAAGATTTAGAGCTCCTTTTACAGTTCTTGTAGTGCTGGGTTGGTAGTGGTGAATTTTCTCAGCATTTGTTTGTCTGAAAAAGACTACATCTTCCCTTCATTTATGAAGCTGCAAGGCGAGAGCCATCTGATCCAACTTAGACACGGCAAGGTAATAGCCATCTGGTCCACCTTAGACATAGGAAGGTGAGAGCCATCTAGTCCACCTTATACAAAATTCTTGGCTGATAATTGTTTTGTTTAAGGAAGCTGAAGATAGGACCCCAATCACTGCTAGCTTGTAGGGTTTCTGGTGAGAAATCTGTTAATCTGATAGATTTTTCTTTATAGGTTACCTGGTGCTTTTGCCTCACAGCTCTTAGGATTATTTCCTTCATCTTGACTTTAGATAACCTGATGACAGTGTGCCTAGGTGATGATCTTTTTATGATGAATTTCCCAGATGTCTTTTTAGCTTATTTTATTTGAATATCTAGGTCTCTAGCAAGGCTGGGGAAGTGATCCCTGATTATTTCCCAAAATATGTTTTCCAAACTTGTAGATTTCTCTTCTTCCTCAGGAACGCCAATCATTCTTAGGTTTGGTCACTTAACATAATCCCAAACTTCTTGGAGGCTTTGTTCATTTTTTCTTATTCTTTTTTTGTGGTCTTTGTTGGATTGGGTTAATTCAATAACTTTGTCTTCGAGCTCTGAAATTCTTTCTTCTGCTTGTTTGATTCTATTGCTGAGAGTTTCCAGAACATTTTGCATTTCTCGAAGTGCATCCTTTATTTCCTGAAGCTGTGATTGTTTTTTATTTATGCTATGTTTTTCACTGAAGATATCTCCCCTCATTTCTTGTATCATTTTTTGGATATCCTTAAATTGGACTTCACGTTTCTCTGGTGCCTCCTTTATTAGCTTAATAACTGAACTTCTGAATTCATTTTCAGGTAAATCAGGGATTTCTTCTTGGTTTGGATCCATTGCTGGTGAGCTAATGTGATTTTTTGGAGGTGTTAAAGAACCTTGTTTTGTCATATTACCAGAATTGTTTATCTGTTTCCTTCTCATTTGGGTAGGCTACGTCAGAGGGAAGATCTAGGGCTCAAGGCTGCTGTTCAGATTCTTTTGTCCCACAGGCTATTCCTGTGATGTAGTACTCTCCCTTTTTTCCTAGGGATGTGGCTTCCTGAGAGCCGAGCTGCAGCGATTGTTACCTCTCTTCTGGATCTAGCCACCCAACAGGGCTGCCAGGCTCCAGGCTGGTACTGGGAGGTGTCTGCACAGAGTCCTGTGATGTAGACTGTCTGCAGGTCTCTCAGCCATGGATACCAGTACCTGCTCTGGTGAAGGTGGCATGGGAGTGAAATGGACTCTGTGAGGGTCCTTAGTTTTGGTTGTTTAATGCACTATTTTTGTGCTGGTTGGCCTCTTGCCAGGAGGTGATGCTTTCAAGAGAGCATCTGTGGTAGTATAAGGAGAATAGACAGTGGGTGGGGCCCTAGAACTCCCGAGTACATGTCCTTTGTCTTCAGCTACCAGGGTGGGTAGGGAAGGACCATCAGGTTGGGGCAGGGCTAGGCATGTCTGAGCTCAGACTCTCCTTGGGCAGGTCTTTCTGCAACTGCTCTGGGAGATGAAGGTGTGGTTCGCAGGTCAATGGAGTTATGTTCCTAGGAGGATTATGGTTGCCTCCGCTGTGTCATGCAGGTTGTCAGGGAAGTTGGGGAAAGCTGTCAGTCACAGGCCTCACCCAGCTCCCGCGCAACCCAAAAGACCGGTCTCACTCCCACTGTGCACCCCCACCAACAGCTCTGAGTCTGTTTCCAGACAGTAGGTGAGCAAGGCTGAGAACTTGCCCCAGGCTACCAGCATCCCAGGTGCAAAAACAAGCAGGGTTTTGGTGCTTCCCCACTGTTGAGTGTGCACACAGGATTCATGCCCTCCCCCAAGTTTTGGCCAGGAGACTTTGCCTTCGGTTGGAATTGTTAACAACGTTCAGCTGGAGGTTTCCTTCTTACTGTGGTCTTTCCGCAACTCTGGCAGCTCTCCCCAAGGACCCCTGTGAGACAGGTATGAAATAGCTTCCTGGGGGACCCAGAGAGCCCACAGGGCTTTTTCTGCTGCTTCATCTACCTCTGTGTTTTGCTCAGATCTCTAAATTGACTCAGCCCCAGGTAAGATCAGATCCTTCTCCTATGATCTAGACCTTCAGGTTTCCCAGTGAGGATATGTGTTCAGGGGCAGATGCTCCCCCTTTCTCACTTTCAAAGCTTGGCACTTACAGTATTTGGGTTGTTTTCCTGGTCCTGCAGGAGCAATCCACTTTTTTCAGAAGGTCTGTGGGTTTTCTTGACTTTCGTGAATTATTCCTGCAGTAGTTCTGGAGCAAAAATTCATGATGCAAGTCTCCACACACTGCTCTCTCTATCTGAGTGGGAGCTGGAATCTAGTCCTGCTTCCCATCTGCCATTTTTCCCTCAGAGCTTGTTTTTTAAATTTCTTTAAGTTGGTTTTTACCTTTCTCTGTTGCTTCCTTGAGTAGCTTAATAATTAACTTTCTGAATTCTTTATTTGGCAATTCAGAGATTTCTTCTTGGTTTGCATCCATTGCTGGAGAGCTAGTGTGATCTTTTTGGGGTGTTATAGAAACTTGATTTGTCATATTACCAGAATTACTTTTCTGATTTCTTTTTATTTGTGTAGACTGTTTCAGTGAAAAGATCTGGAACTCAAGGGTGGTTGTTCAGATTTTTTTCCCCCACAGGGTGATCCTTTGATGTGGTATTCTCCTCCTTTTTCTAGGGATGGAGCTTCCTGAGAGCCAGACTTCAGTGATTGTTATTGTCCTTCTGGGTCTAGCTACCCAGCAGTGCTACCAGCCTCCATGGTGGTACTGGGGATGTCTGCAGAGTCCTGTGATGTGATTTGTCTTCGAGTCTCCCACCCATGGATAACAGCACCTGCTTCAGTGGAGGTGGCAGGGGAGTGAAGCAGACTCTGTGGGAGTCCTTGGTTGTAGTTTTGTTTAGTGCCCTGGCTTTATTGAATGCTGGTTATGCTAGGAGTGAAGCTGATTGGGGACACAGCTCTGGTTAGCTTCTTTGGAGCAGGATTGTTCTGGTATGAGTTGCTGTAATAGCTTGAGTTGGTTGGCCTTCAACCGGCAGGTGGCACTTGGAAGAGAGCACCAGCTGTGGTAGGAGAAAGGGGATGTAAGCTTGCCCTAGATTGGCCAGGATAAGTACTCGGGTTTCTTAGGTGATGGGTGGGGCCATAGAGCTCCCAAGAGTTTATGTCATTTGTCTTTGGCTATCGGGGTGGGTAGAGAAAAACCATCAGGTGAGGGCACAGTTAGGTGGGTCTGAGCTCAGACTCTCCTTGGATGGTGCTTGCTGCTGCCACTGTGGCAGATGGGGGTGTGGTTCCCAGGCCAGTGGAGTTATGTTCTTAGGGGGATTATGGCTGCCTCTGCTACATCATAAAGGTTGCCTGAAAGTGGAGGAAAGCTGGCAGTGACAGGCTTCACCCAGCTCCCACACAGCCAGCAAGGCCATCTCACTCTCGCTGTGCCCCACTCACAGCACTAAGTTTACATCCAGGCAGCCGCAAGCAGGGCTGAAATCTTGCCCCAGGCTACAAGCCTCCCCACTGAGAAAGCAAGCATGGCTCCCAGGCCTCACCTCTCCCCACCTGCCTGCACCTTTGGCTGCAACTTCTATGCTGGTATCTGCACTTCCTGTTTGCTCCCCCACCCCAATTCTGCTCAAGAAAATTTTTGCTCAGTGGAAATTATTGTCAGTTCAATTAGGAGTGTCCTTCACTCTGTGCCCCTCCCAAGTTTTGCTGGCTGCCTTCCCCAAGGATCCCTGTGAGACATGGCCAGGAATGGCTTCCCTGGTCTTAAGCTGGGGACAGGGAGTGCCTACAGGGCTCTCCCTGCTGCTTCTTCTACTTGTATATTTCACTTAGCTACCTAAATCCATTTCAGCTATAGGTAAGGTCAGATCCTTCTTTCATGACCTGGATTTTCAGGTTCCCCAGTGAGGATGTGTGTTCAGAGGCTGACTTTTCCCCTTCTCACACTTTGGGAGCTCACAGGTTTTCAGCCATCTCATGGAGTTTGCAGCAGCAAGATGCTGCTTTCAAAGGGTCTGTGAATTCTTTTCTGAAGTTGTTCTTGGAGCAAAAGTTCACAGTGTGATTTTCTACACACTATTCTGTCCATCCAAGTGGGACCTGCAGGTTGGTCCTGTCTCCAATCCACCCTTTTCCTCTGACTCGCTGAAATTTCTATCTTTTTAGATAGAAATTTCGGGACTAAGATTATCTCCATTTTTTAAAAATGTTTCTCACCCAGGATTTAGATTTAGATTTTTCATAAAAGATTTGCAGTTTGCTTAAGTGAGTGCATCTTATTTAATTTTAGTCCATTTCTATAAATTTAATAACTACTTTTTCCTATTGTGATTGTAATCTTCTTTTGTGATTTGTTATGGCAAAGTAAGGAAAGCTATTGATATTTTGAATACTTACTTTATCTGCAGTCATGGTCATGTTAGTCTTTTCGCATGAGTTTAAAAATGCTTCATCTTTTTCTGTATTCTTAAAATTAAAGTAACGTATGATTTCTTTCTTGAACTCTGGTAGAACTCAGGAATAAAATGGATTAAGCTTGATGTTCCTTTTTAGGATACATCTTAAATTTTTAAAAGTAAAAAGAAGAGTGTTTATGATAATTTTAAACTTATTAAATTTGGAAAATGCCAAAACACATCTAATTATTTTCTTATTCATTCTATTTATAAGGCAAAAGAGCAAAATTTTGTGCCACCCAGTGGTCATTTCAGCAAATCCAATGATATTATAAGCATAAAAGACATTTGGGTGATTTTACTTTTGAAAATTTAGGGCCAAATACAGGAAACACAAAGTTAAGAATAATTGTTAGGTGGGGCAGTCATGATGTAAGTCATAGCTGCATAAACAAAATGCAGTTATTATGAGTAATATTTCAAAATAATCAGTAGCAATGATCTTTACTCATTTTAGAAAGTAAAAAACATATTTTTCAAAGCCATTTAAGAGTTTATCAGAAGTCAACAGAGTTGCCATACTATTTTGTTGTTAAATGGGTATCTCTTTTATCTGAGCACATAATAGTTTGGTCACAATACAAAAGAAAACCCCAAGTCTACATCTACTCATTTTATATATACTCCATATAATAATTTTTAGTTAAGGTTTTATAAATCAGACTATTAGAAATGAATAAAATCACTAACATTGAGTTTTCCATATTTCTTATTCATCTACATAGAAATTACAAAATTTATTTTAGTAGACAATTATATATGTTCAGACATGTATAAACTCATAAGAATGTAAGTGGATAATGAATTTAAAAGTTGGATTTTAATTTTAAGATATGATTCATCTTACCTGAATTTAAATAAAAATACATTGTTATGTTTAAATTACTCCCTTTAGTAAACCATCTTCTTTTACCATTACCTTTGACTGTTTACATATTAAAGTTTTGTAATTAGTATACAACTATAGTCTTAATTATTTCTGTTAATTACCACCTTTATTTAAAACAACTAACTCTTGTTTTCTTCAGTCACAGAGAAAACTCGAAAGAAGACAGGAATCCAAGGATTGCCTAGATGATAATTTACAAGTACACACTTTAGATTACCTTATTGATGTTAAGATAACAAAACAAGTATGTATTAAAAATCAGCCAAACGTTTGGACATTCTGCGAATATATAAATCATTTGATAATGCATAAGAATAGGAAAAAATTGAAATGTGTTTATGACTAAAGTTTTATATTTGTGGTGATGTTAAAATGTATTATTAAATATGTTAAAATTATTTCACTTTTTTCCCCTTTGAGAGGTAAAGCCTAATACTTCTCCCCTTGAATATGGGCTAGACTTATGAGCACATTTCTAATGAACAGAGAAAGTGGATGTGGATGTGACAATGTGTATGTTGGAAGACTAGACAATATCAGAGATGAACATGATGGTGAAAGAAAATAAAAGAAGAAAGCTAGTTAATAAAAGGCACCATTGTTTCCTCCTCTTCCTCCTCCTCCACCTCTTTAACTCTCTCTCCCTCTCTCTGATCAACAGCTCTAGCAAAAGCCAGCTGCTATGCGGTACAGACTTTCAGGCAGCTTTGCAGGGAGATACATGTGGCAAGGAACTGACAGGCCTTCAGCCAAAAGCACATGACTGAGTCATCTTGGAAGTGAACCCTCCACCTGCGAGATGACTGTAGCCCTGGCTGACATCTTGACTGCAACCTGCAAGACTTTAGGAGGCTCCAGAAACCAGCAGTAACCCAGGCCAGTGCAAAACCAAGAACAGCTGCATTCGAATGGATGAGAAAAGATGTTGCATTTTACCCGTGATATAGCCCTTTCCTCAAGTGGGCATAGTTTGGTTTGATCAGGAGAACATGTTCAACTCTTGGCTTCTCCCTCAGGAATAGAAGTTAAGAAGGGAATCTAAGGGTAACATTCTGACTTTTCAGGGGCTACCTGAGGGACTGGATTGTGTGTTGTATGACGTGGAGTGCTGACAGAAAATCCACCTACTTTGAATAACTGGTGGCCATGGAGAACAGAGAGTTCAGTATCTTGTTGCAGTACCAGAGAGCCTGTGTGCAGGCAGATACCAGAAGGAGCAAGAGATTATGAGATTCTGAAAATGTGGCAAACCTCTGGAACTGGAAAATTACATGCACAAGACCAGAGAAGATGTATGCCCACAAAGGTTAGAGAGGCCCCCAGAATATCTAGCCAGGCCTATTGGTGAAATTCTGCCCCAGTATGAAGCCGGGGAAATGAATCTCCAGAAACCGACCCTAGTGTCCATGGAGGAGGTGAACGAGTGATGTAGTGATGTTTCATTTCTGACAATAGTAATCTGTGTCCTCTCTCTTTTTTTCTAAGTTAGCTTATTGGTTTTTTTGACCTTTTCAAATAACTAGCTTTTGTTTTCTCTCTTGATTTCCTATTTTGAATTGTAATGAGTCTCTTCTAAATTTAATTATTTCTTTTCTTCTGCTTGCTTTAAATTTTATTTGCTCTTCTTTTCCCTTTTTGTGCTGTGGAAGTTTAGATTATTGGTGTTAAAACTTTCTTCTTTAATATATGCATTCCCTGCTCTACATTTCTCATGAGGTACTGCTTTTTCTACTTCCTACAATTTTTGAAAAGTTGTGTTTTCATTTTCATTAAATTTTCTCTTGAGATTTCTTCTTTCACCCATGTGTTATCAGAAGTGTGCTCCTTAATTCCCAAGTATTTGGGGATTTTCCAGCTACCTTTGTTTTATCAATTTCTAGTTTAATTCTGTTGAGATTTTTGTTTTTGTCTTAGTGATATCATCCTAATATTTTGATTTATCCATAATACATGCATGAGTCTCAAAATATCAATACTACAACATATAATTACTATGAGCAGTTTAGACATTTTCTCCAAATTGTTATGTGTTTAAATAAAAGCACAAGGAATAGCCCCTCTGTGAGGACTTATGACATCAAGTGGGTATGAGTTTATTTTACTTTCAAGTCATAGCGATTACTCTTTTAGATTTAATTTTGTCTTATGATTATGTGGAATATTTACATAATTTCAAAATCAATCTGTAAAACAAGTATATTCAAAGTAGTCTAACTTGTAACCTCTATCTCTTGTACCCTATTTCTTTTTCTTAATTTAATTTTTGTGGGTACATAGTAGGTGTATGTATTTATGGACTACAGGAGATGCTTTGATAGAAGCATACAATGCATTGTAATCACATCAGGCTAAATTCATCACCTCAAACATTTATCATTTCTTTGTGTTATAAACATTCCAATTACACTCTTTTAGTTATTTTTAAATGTACTATAAATCACTGTTGACTGTAGTTACCTGTTGTGCTATAAAGCAGATCTTATTCTATGTAGCTATATTTTTATACTCATTAACCATCCTTACTTCTCCCCAACCCCCTCCCCACTTCCCAGCCTCTGATAACCATCATTCTACTCTCTACCTCCACGAGTACAAGTGTTTTAATTTTTAGCTGTCACAAATGAATGAGAACATGATAAGTCTGTCTTTCTGTGCCTGGCTTATTTCATTTAACATAATGGTCTTCAGTTCCATCTGTATTGTTGCAAATCACAGAATCTGATTCTTCTTATGGCTGAATAGTAGTTCGTTGTGTATGTGCGCCACATTTCAAAAATCCATTCGTCTGTCGATGGGCACCTAGATTGCTTCCACATCTTAGCTATTGTGAATAATGCTGCAATAAACATAAATGTGCACATATCTCTTTGATATACTGATTTCCTTTCTTTGGGGTATATACCTAGCAGTGTGATTGCTGGATCATATGGTAGTTCTAGGCTTAGGGCTTTTTTAGGAACCTCCACACTATTATCCATGGTGATTGTACTCATTTACATTTCCACTAACTGTATGAGGATTCTGTTTTCTCCACATCCTCACCCCACAGCACAGCCTCCACTGCCCAGCCTGAGCATTTTACCAAAGGCCTGGGAGCAGTTTGGACCCTTGGATGGTCACTGTTCAACCCCAAGGGGCCAAACACAAAACTGCAGGCTTTGTCTCAGTGCCCCAGGAGTCAAGCACACTGTGTAGGGGTATTGGGCTGAGGTCTGTGGCCTGAGCTCAAGCACGGGAGGAGCCCCCACTCTCAGAACACTGAGAAGACTATGGTATGAGTTCCTGTGCTGGCATGGCAGCTGGGCATCCCTCCCTTTGCAAGACTGGTCCAGAGGGGTTGTAGCCTGTTGGCCGGATGCAGCTTCTTCCTCAGGGAGCTCAGTGGCCCAGAACACCTGGAACAGCCCTGCATTCTGGGCACAGAAGGCTTGAAATGACTGGTGTCTCTTTTAGTTTTCACAGCCATGGAAATAGGTGATGTCTAAACTCCCTTGACTTTACATTGTTTGCAATATGTCAGAGAGAAGTGACCATGATATAAAGAAAGCAAAGATCTGCTCTCCATGGCATTCATTAAGATGGGGATGGGCCCAGCACGGTGGCTCATGCCTGTAATCCCAACACTTTGGGAGGCCAAGACAGGTCGATCACTTGAGGTCAGGAGTTCCAGACCAGCCTGGCCATCATGGTGAAACCCCGTCTCTACTAAAAATACAAAAAATTTGCCAAGTGTGGTGGCGCAAGCCTGTGATCTCAGCTGCTCAGGAGGCTGAGGCATGAGAATTGCGTGAACTTGGGAGGCGGAGCTTGCAGTGAGCCAAGATCATGCCACTGCACTGCAGCCTAGGCGAGAGAGTGAGACTCTGTCTCAAAAAAAAAAAAAAAAAAAAAAAAAAAGATGGTGTCTTGAACTAGTAGGCATTTACAATCAGAGGAAAACACAAATTAGTAAAACTACCAGGCCAGAGATATTAACCAGACTCATTTAAAGGGCCATCATCCCACAGTGGAAAGGCCGTTCACTTCTCCCTTTCAGTCAGGACAGGTACTCTTCTTTTGAACATCTGAGGTGTGTGCAGACAGAGGTGTTTCAGTTTGTGTGGATGGAGAACAGGCTTTCCGTGGAGAGGAAAAAAGCTAGGTCTGAGTCCTTGCAGGCATTGAGAGTGTGGATGGCAGAATGTGGTCCCAGTATGGAAGAACAGCCAGGCCATCGCAGGGCTGCAGTGAGGGCCACTGGGGCCTTTTGGAGGCCAGAAAAATTGTCACAGGTGTTGAAGGCTACTGAGTCTTGAGCAAGTCTATGCGGGCTGTTCACAACTAAATCCAAAAAACAAACAAACAAACAAAACATTCACACATCTGAAGAATGCCTGAATTAAAAACATACTGTAAAAAATATTTTCCCTGTGGTCTCCTTGATAAGAACGAGAAGCATGGGAAAAAGGGAAGCTGGCTTGATGAACACTTCTGGACTCCAAAGAAGATGACAGGCAAAAGAATACATAAAATGAGATAAAATTAAATAAATGCATGAACCCCATGTCTAAAACAGACTGTTGGACACTGCCTACCCAGGTGGATGGATGATCCTAGTGTGAAAACTAGTGCCTACCTTGTGTGGTGGGGTGGCTTCAGCACGATGGATGTGTATTGTGCACATGAAAGCCTTAGACATACAAAGAGCCCTGAGGCCACAGGCCAAACATCTGGCCAAAGGCCTGAAGCTCTGCAAGC
Organism: Pan troglodytes; assembly: GCF_028858775.2. Lineage (NCBI taxonomy): Eukaryota > Metazoa > Chordata > Mammalia > Primates > Hominidae > Pan > Pan troglodytes. The sequence goes on along the minus strand of NC_072412.2, from coordinate 18,457,188 downwards.
TTTCTGGCCGGCCTTTGGGTCCTCTCCTGTAACTGGGTCCTCTCCTGTAACTGAAGTGACAACAAAAGGCCGCTGGAGTTCTTCCTGGCAAGTTCTATGGGACCGTATTCCCCTGGCAAAGAGCAGGCCAGCAATTTCAAACAGACAAAGCCAAAGGACTAACATTCCTTGGTGGGAAAGCTGTCCACCTATCCTGAACCTGTAAGTCAGGAGAGGTGGTTTTCTATTGGACACCTATGATGGGGCAGACAATGGAGAGGCAGCAAGGCTTGGTCTCAGGATATGTTGGTGACATTGGTCTCAGGATATGTTGGGGACATTGCAAGTGTGGGAGACAGAACCTGATACTGGGAAGGTAGGACAGCCAGGCCATGGAGATGTGCACTGAGGGTTATTGGGGCCTTTTGGAGGGTCAGAAAAATGGGCCCAGATGCTGATGTCTACCCGGTCTTGAGTAAGCCTGTTCTGGCCATTTGTAGCCAAATCTACACAAACCTACAGACAGACCTGAAGACCACCTGGATAAAATGTACCTGGGGAGCTAGGTTCCTGGGGACTCTTTTTAAAATATAATCTTTTATCTTTTATTTTCCTTTCAGTGGTCCATGTGCAGGTTGGTTCTACAGATAACTTCTGTGTTGCAGGGGTTTGATGTACAGATTATTTTGTCACCTAGGTAATAAGCATAGAATTTGATAGGTAGGTTTTCAATCCTTATCCTCATCTTACCCTCCAGCCTCAAGTAGGCCCTGGTGTCTATCGTTCCTTTCTTTTTGTCCACGTGTACTCAGTGTTTAGCTCCTACTTAGAAGTGAGAACATGTGATGTTTGGTTTTCTGCTCCTGTGTGTGTTCACTTAGAATAATGGCCTCCATCTCCATCCATGTTGCTGTGAAGAGTATTATCTCATTCTTTATAATGGCTGCAAAGGATTCCATGGTGTATGTGTATCACATTTTCTTTATCCACTCTGTCATTGATGGGCATTTAGATTGATTTTATGTCTTTGCTATTGTGAATAGTGTTGCAAGGAACAAACACATACGTGTGTCTTTATGGTAGAACAATTTATTTTCTTTTGGGTATATACCCAATAATGAGATTGCTGGGTCAAATGGTAGTTCTAAGTTCTTTGAGAAATCACCAAACTGCTTTTCATTGTGGCTGAACTAACTTACATTCTCACAAGTAGTGTCAAAGCATTCCCTTTTTTTCTTTAGCCTCACCAGAATCTGTTATTTTTTACTTTTCAGTGATAGCCATTCTGACACATGTGAGATGGTATCACATAGTGGTTTTGATTTGCATTTCCCTGATAATTAGTGATGTTGGATATTTTTTCACCCATTTGTTAGCCATTTGTACATGTTCTTTTGACAAATGTCTCTTCAGATCCTTGATTTAATCTTTAATTAGATTATTTGTTTTTTACTGCTGTTTGAGATTCTTGTATATCCTGGATGTTAGTTAGTCCCTTGTTGGATGACTCATTCGAAAATACTTATACCTGTTCTTCAGATTGCCTCTTCGCTCTGTCGGTTGTTTTCTTTGTTTGCAGGTTTTTATTCCACCGTAGTCTCAATGGTCTATTTGGGGGTTTTTGCCTGTGCTTTCGAAGTCTTAGCCATAAAATCATTGTCTAGACCAATGTTCTGAAGCATTTATCCTGAGTTTTCTTCTAGTAATTTTATTATGTTGAATGCACCCATTTGGAGTACATTTTGTATATGGTGAGAGGTAAGGACCCAGTTTCATTATTCTGCCTATGGATATCCAGTTTTCCCAGCACCATTTATTGAAAATGGTGTTCTTTCCCCAGTGTATCTTCTCGGTGCCTTTGTTTAAAATCAGTTGGCTGTAAATACCTGGATTTATTTCTCAGTTTTCAGTTCTGTTTCACTGGTGTATTTCTTTTCATATCAACACTATGTTGTTTTGAGTATATTGCCTCTTAACGTATTTTGAAGTCAGGTAATGTGATTTCTTCAGCTTCTTTCTTTTTGCTCAGGAGTGGTTTGGCTATTCGGAATCATTTTTAGGTTCCATACAAATTTTAGGATTGTTTTTTGCATTTATGAGAAAAACAACATTATTCTGATAAGGATTGCATTGAATCTATAGATTGCTTTGGGTAGTATGGTTATTTTAACAGTATGATTTCTTCCAATTCACGACCATGGGATGTCTGTCCATTTGTTTGTATCTTTTCTAATTTCTTTTATTAGTATTGTTTAGTGTTCCCCGTAGAGGTCTTTCTTCTCCTTGGTTAAATTTATTACTAGATATTTGATCTTTTTGTTGCTATTTTAAGTGAGAGTGCTTTCTTGATAGTTGTTCAGCTAGTTCATTATTGGTGTATAGAAACACGATTGATTTTTGTATGCTGATTTGGTATTCTGCAACTTTGCTAATTTGTGTGTCTGTCCGAAGTCTTTTTTGGTAGCATCTTTAGGTTTATTTTTCTGTGAGATGAGGTCACCTACGAAGAGGGACCATTTGACTTCCTTTTTTTCCAATGTGGATGCCCTTTATTTCTTTCTCTCGCCTACTTGCTCTGGCTAGGACTTCTAGTACTGTGTTGCATATGAATGGTGAAAGTGGGTATCCTTGTCTTGTTCCAGTTCTAAGAAGAAAGGCTTTCAGCTTTTCTCTATTCAGTATGATGTAAGCTGTGGCTTTGTCATACGTGACCTTTATTATGTTGAAGGTTGTTCCTTGTATGCCTGATTTGTGAGAGTTTTTCTGATGAAAGTATGTTGAATCTTATCAAATGCTTTTCTGCATTTGTGGAGATACTTCTATGTGTTTTTCCCTTTATTCTGTTAATGAGATTTAGCAGATGTATTGATTTGAATATATTGAGCCATCCTTACATCCCAGGAAGAAGTCCCAACTTATCATGGTGTATTAATTTTTTTGTGTTATTGGATTCAGTTTGCTATTATTTTGTGGAGGGTTTTTGCATCTATATTCACCAGGGATATTGGCCGGTAGTTTTCTTTCTTTCTTTCTTTCTTTCTTTTTTTTTTTTTTTTTGATGTGTTCTTGTCTAGTCTTAGTGTCAGGGTAAAACTGACCTTATAGAATAAACTAGGAAGATTTTGGAATCATTTGAGAAGAATTGGTATTAGTTTTAATGTAAAGAATTAGTAGAATTTGGCAGTAAAGATAATCTGGTTTGGGACTTTATTGTGAACTTCTTATTACTGGTTCAATCTCATTACCTGTGATTCCTCTGATCAGGTCTTCTAGATTTTCCTTGTCAAATCCTGTAAGTTAATGTGTCCAGGAATTTATCAGTTTCCTCTAGGTTTTCCAATTTGTTGTCATATAGTTTTTCATAAATGTCTCTAATAATCATTTCTATTTCTATGGTATCAGTTGCAAAATCTCCTGTTTTGTTTCTGGTTTTATTTACTTGGGTCTCTTTTCTGTTTTTCTTATTTAGTATAAGTAGCAGTTTACTAGTTTTCTTTATCTTTTGAAAAACCATTCATTTGGTTGATGCTTTGTATTTTTTGTTCGCCTCTATTTCATTCTGTTCTGCTCTTTACTATGTCTTTCCTTCTACAAATTTTGAGTTCGCTTTGTTCTTGCTTTTCTTCTTCTTCTTCTTCTTTTTTTTTTTTTTTTTTTTTTTTTGAGACAGAGTTTCGCTCTTGTTGCCCAGGCTGGAGTACAATGGCACGATCTCGGCTCACTGCAACTTCTGCCTCCTGTGTTCAAGCGATTCTCCTGCCTCAGCCTCCCAAGTAGCTGGGATTACAGGCATGTACCACCACGCCTGGCTAATTTTGTATTTTTAGTAGAGACAGGGTTTCTCCATGTTGGTCAGGCTGGTCTCGTACTCCCGACCTCAGCTGATCCACCCATCTCGGCCTCCGAAAGTGCTGGGATTACAGGCATGAGGCTTTTCTAGTTTCTTTAGGTGAATCATTAGGTTGTTTATTTGAAAGCTTTTTAGCCTTTTGATATAGGTGTTTGTTGATATAAATTTTCCTCTTAACACTGCTCTTGCTGTATCCCATAGGTTTTGGTATTTTGTGTTTCATTTTTATTTGCTTTCATTGAAGACTTTTTTTATTTTCTTCTTAATTTCTTCATTGACCCAGTATTCATTCATAAGCATGTTTAATTTCCATGTAACTGTACAGTTTATAAAGTTGCTCTTGTTATTGATATCTATAATTCTCTTGTGGTCTGAGAAGATACTGTATATGATTTTGAGGTTTTAAAATTTGTAGAGCCCTTTACTATGGCCTAACATATGGTCTGTCACAGAGATGAGGTTTTACCATATTGGCCAGGCTGGTCTTGAACTCCTGACCTCAGATGATCCACCCGCCTCAGCCTCCCAAGGTGCTGGGATTACAGGTGTGAGCCACTGCACCTGGTTCACTTGTTTATTACATAAATAAAACTTGGAGTGCCTTTGTGTTAGCCACTGTTCTAGGTGCTAGCAGTGTAGTCAAGCAGGTAGTTGGATTTATACCTAGATTTAGAGCAACTGTCCTGGCTGGATTTATGAACATGATATTTTAAAGTCAAAGGGCCAAACCTTGAACCTTGGAGTTCTTTAGTGTGTAGAGATTGGGAAGATCAGAAGGAATCAATAACGACTGAGAAGGGAGCATTCATTCATTGGAATAGGGGGAAGAACCATCAGACTGTGTCCTGGAAGCAACGGAGGAGAGTATTTCAGGGAGGAAGCATTAGCATTAGCATTGATTGTAATTCATATCTATCTTTTTTTTTTTTTGATGGAGTTTCGCTCTTGTTGCCCAGGCTGGAGTGCAGTGGCACCATCTTGGCTCACCACCTCTGCCTCCCAGGTTCAAATGATTCTCCTGCCTCAGCCTCCCAAGTAGCTGGAACTACAGGCGCACGCAACCATGCCCAGCTAATGTTTGTATTTTTAGTAGAGACAGGGTTTCACTATGTTGGCCAGGTTGGTCTGGAACTCCTGACCTTGTCACCTGCCTCAGCCTCCCAAAGTCAGGCATGAGCCACCACACTCGGCCTAATTAATATCTATTCTTATTTCCTTTACAATGCTATTTCTCGCTTTTTTTTTTTTTTTTTTGAAACAGGGTCTGGCTCTGTTGCCCAGACTGCAGTGCAATGGCATGGTCATGGCTCACTGCAGCCTCTACCTCCTGGTCTCAAGTGATCCACCTCAGCACTCCCCAAGCAGCTGGGACTACAGATGTGGGCCACCATGCCCGTCTAATTTTTAAATTTTTTTTATAAGTTATCATCATGCTGCTCAGTGTGGTCTTGAACTCCTGGGCTCAAGCAATCTGCCCGCATTGGCCTCTCAAAGTGTTGGGTTTACAGGTGTGAGGCACTGCACCTGGCCACAATGCCATTGTTTGAAGGGTTCCTGTGATTTCCTCTTCACTTAACTTTTTCCTTGTTATAGGTCACCATTACAAATTTGAAATAGAGCATACGTTTGGATTTGGGAGTTAGAGAACTAGAAGTACGAGGTTGTTACAAGAATAGACTTTATAGACAACATTTGTTTATATAGTTAATTATCTCAGCAAACCTTAATAAGAGCTAGTTATGGCTGGGCGCGGTGACTTACGTCTGTAATCCCAGCACTTTGGGAAGCCGAGGTGGGTAGATCACCCGAGGTCAGGAGTTCAAGACCACCCCAGCCAACAGAGTGAAACCCCATCTCTACTAAAACTATAAAAATTAGCCGGATGCAGTGGCACGCACCTGTAATCCCAGCTACTCAGGAGGCTGAGGCAGGAGTATTGCTTGAACCCGGGAGCTGGAGCCAACACAGCGCCACTGCACTCCAGTCTGGGCAGCAGAGCAAGACTCTGTCCCCCGCCCCCCACCCCGCCCCCCAAAAAAGAGTTAGTTATATTCCCACTTTTATTACTAAAGATTTATTCCCAGAAGAAAATGCTTACAGGGCCAGGTGCAGTGCCTCACACCTGTAATCCCTGCACTTTGGGAGGCCAAAGTGGGTGGATCACCTGAGATCGGGAGTTGGAGACCAGCCTGGCTAACATGGTGAAACTCCGTCTCTACTAAAAATACAAAAAATTAGCTGGGTGTGGTGGTAGGTGCCTGTAACCCTAGCTACTTGGGAGGCTGAGGCAGGAGAATCGCTTGAACCCGGGAGGCGGAGGTTGCAGTGAATCGAGATCGCGTCATTGCATTCCAGCCTGGGCGACAAGAATGAAACTCTGTCTCAAAAAAAAAAAAAAAAAAAAAAAAGCAAAAGAAAAAAGAAAATGTTCACAAAGCAAAAGAGCCAAGATTCAAATTCACTTGCAAGTTCAAAAAATCATGTTATTTCAATGTTTTTTTCCTGTGGGAGAAAACAAATAATTTAAAAATATAGTCAGTCTTTGACTTCGGAACTGCTGACTAGTAAACAATTCTTTTAGGAAAATTAGTGGTTGGTAGATTCTCCCAATCTTTCCCACTTTCCAGTCAGTGCTTTAAACAGAGAAAAATCCAGGTAGGGTTTTCAGATATAGAGTCCCTAGGATCATGGCTGTCTTTGATTTTTCTTCACATGCTTCTGAATATCTTTCCCTCTCTTGTTATTACATCTTTCCCTCTGTGACAGCCTTCTTCTCTCCTAGATTTGTCATACCCACCCCTCCTCACCTCCCTACCCCAAAATAAAAGTTAAAATTTACATTTATAGCAAGGTATCTATGCTTTTATTCATGGAGTGGGAATTGTTTTCCCATGAGTACTTTTAAATACAGGCTGTTATAGGCGAGACTAATTGAACATATTTATGCAAAAATTTCTTGAAAGTTGGCTGGGTGTGGTGGTTCCCACCTGTAATCCCAGCACTTTGGGAGGCAGAAGCATTGCTTCCAGGAGTTTGAGACCAGCCTGGGCAACATACTGGTACCTCATCTCTACAAAAAATACAAAAATTAGCCAGTCATGGTGGCATGCCCCTGTAGTCTTAGGTGCTCTGCAGCCTCAGGTGGTAGGATTGCTTAAGCCTGGGAGGTTGATTCGGCAGTGAGCCTTTTTTTTTTCTTTCTTTTTTTTTTTTTTGAGACAGTGTCTTACTCTTGTTGCCCAGGCTGGAGTGCAATGGCAGGATCTCGGCTCACTGCAACCTCTGCCTCCCAGGTTCAAGCGATTCTCCTGCCTTAGCCTCCTGAGTAGCTGGGATTACAGGTGCCTGCCACCACTCCCAGCTAGTTTTTGTATTTTTAGTAGAGATGGGGTTTCGCCATGTTGGACAGGCTGGTCTTGAACTCCTGACCTTGTGATCTGCCCACCTCGGCTGCCCAAAGTGCTGAGATTACAAGCGTGAGCCACCATGCCTGGTCTTGGCAGTGAGTCTTAACTGTGCCACTACACTCCAGCCTGGGAAACTGAGCAAGACCCTGTCTCGAAAAACCCAAAGCAACAACAACAAAAATTGTTAAAAGTGAAAAAAAAAATTGATTGGGGACCAGGTGTGGTGTCTTGCACCTGTAGTTTTGGCACTTTTGGAGGCTGAAGAATGAAGATTACTTAAGGCCAGGAGTTTGAGATCAGTCATATTTTTTATATGTCTCTAAAATAAATATTTACATATACACATATATGTATATATGAAAAAAATGAAGACTTTCAAATACATTCATAGCCTTTTATTTGGTAATTTGTTTACTAATTTATTCATTCAAGAAATATATATTAAATGTATATACTGCACTCTAGGTACTTGAGGTACAGCATTTAACAGCCACATTTGATGTTGTCAATTGAGTTTATAGTCTATCAAGGGAAAGAGGTATTAAATAATTAACTACAATGGTAGTAAGTTAGGCCTTGATTTTTGGGGCCTACCCAATTAATTGGCACATAACACTCAATAAAATCTAGCTGGTTTTACTAGTGAAAACATCTGATCCAGACAGTTAATTCATATGTTCCAGACTTTCCTTTGTAAAATATTTCATTGACTGAAAACCAGAAAATGAAACCTCCCAAAGCAGAAATTTTGCAGGTAATAATTAGGAGAATGCAGGTTGTAGCATCAGATTGTGTAAGTTTGAATTATTGTTCCATTATTAGTTGAACATTCTTGGGCAGTTCTTAAACTCAGGCCTGTAATCACAATATTGTCACGAGGTAATTCATGTAGACACGGTGTCTCACACGGTGTCTTGGACATTGTAAGTGCTTGTTGTTCTCATTTGTTGTTGTTTTACCTTTTAAGCATACATTTCTGTATGTTTTAATGTTAATTTAGGGAAAGAGAACAACCACCACGTTTTGCTCAACCTGGGACATTTGAATTTGAGTATGCATCTCGATGGAAGGCTCTTGAAGAAATGGAAAAGCAGCAGCGTGAGCAGGTTGATAGAAACATCAGAGAAGCCAAAGAGAAACTGGAGGCAGAAATGGAAGCAGCTAGGCATGAACACCAATTAATGCTAATGAGGCAAGGTAAACATGGATTTTCATGTACATGTGGTATGATTTTTTTTTTCCTTAAGTGTATGTACCATTCACGTACTCCTGTGTAAAGTGCCATTTAGGAGTTTAGAGACAAAGTTGGAACCCAACATATTAGGTGTGAAAATCTCCCTTTTCCCAGATAACTTACCTTAAAAAAAAACACAACTTATTAAAAGTTAGTTTTACTTGCCGGGCATGGTGGCTCATGTCCATAATCCCGGCACTTTGGGAGGCCAAGGCAGGTGGATCACCTGAGCTCGGGAGTTCGAGACAAGCCTGACCAACATGGGGAAACCCCATCTCTACTAAAAATACAAAATTAGCCAGGCATGGCGGTGTGCACCTGTAATCCCAGCTAGTTGGAGGCTGAGGCAGCAGAATCTCTTGAACCTGGGAGGTGGAGGTTGCGGCGAGCTGAGATCGTGTCATTGCACTCCAGCCTGGGCAACAAGAGCGAAACTCTGTCTGAAAAAAAAAAATTAGTTTTACTTATGCAAGTAGTATTGTTGGAGGTAATTTGAGGATATTAAATTGTGCCAGTACCAAATACATGATTCTCTTGGCAAACAGAAACATAGTGGGTGAATTTTGGTAGGTAGACATGGCACATACAGGAATTTTTATTTGATGAGAAGAAGAATTTGGACAAATGCTGGCTATTTAAGATTATTATTACATGTTTGAAAGAGTACAGATGGATAATCTTGTAGAGAAGAAAAAGATTCATGGGAGACTCATATGGGGATTTAGGGAAAGTTAGTAATTGGCAAGAATATATACATATATATATACACATATGTGTGTGTGTGTGTGTGTGTGTGTGTGTATTTTTTTTTTGAGGTGGAGTCTTGCTCTGTTGCCCAGGCTGGAGTGTAATGGTGTGATATCGTTTCACTGCAACCTCTGCCTCCTGGGCTCAAGCAATTCTCCTGCCTCAGTCTCCTAAGTAGCTGGGATTACAGGCACACACCACAATGCCCGGCTAATTTTTTTGTATTTACCTTCTCTTGGCTGTCCCCAGAGATCAAGATACCACAGCTGCCTGCCTGAGTTTCTGCAGCAGCATTCCTGCTGAACATTTCTGCCATCTAATCTTGGCTTTCTTTAAACCGTTCTGTGTACTAGATTCAGTATTTTTCTTAGCAGGTGAAAATTTGATCATTCTTCTCTAAATCCTTTTGGGTAAATTCTCACTTACTTTAGAATGAAGTGTAGGTTTTTTTGGTATGTGTGTTCTAGTATTTCGTACATCACTATTCAGTAAATGTTTATTGAGCAATTATGATCAAGTCATTGAGTAACTGTGCTGATGCCACATACGTTAAAACAAAATCAAACCCAGCAAACCATAGAAACTAGTTAGGTGTTTTGGTTTAATTTGGACCCTAAGCTTGGTAGTTCTATAAGTTCACTCTTCTAACAAAATTGAACTCATTTATATCTTATAGTAGATTTAAAGATAAACTGTCATTAGCTGGCTGTGGTGGCAGGTGCCTGTAATACCAGCTACTCGGGAGGCTGAGGCAGAGAAGTACTAGAACCCAGGAGGTGGAGGTTGCAGTGAGCCAAGATCACGCCACTGAACTCCAGCCTGGGCGAGAGAGCGAGACTCCATTTCAAAAAAAAAAAAAAAAAAAAAAGATAAACTGTCTTTTATTTTGTGGAAAATTTGCAAGTTGTTATTTGAGATAAAGGTACTGAATCATGCATTAGTTGTTAGAGCTGGAAGAGAGACTTTTTTTTTTTTTGGACAAAATCTCACTCTGTCGCCCAGACTGGAGTACACTGGTGTGATCTTAGCTCACTGCAACCTCCACCTCCGGGGTTCAAGTGATCCTCCTGCCTCAGCCTCCTAAGTGGGTGGGATTACAAGTGTGTGCCTCCACACTCGGCTAATTTTTTGTATTTTTAGTAGAGATGGGGTTTTACCATGTTGGCCAGGCTGCTCTTGAACTCCTGACCTCAGGTGATCCACCCACCTCGGCCTCCCAAAGTGCTGGGATTGCAGGCATGAGCCACCGTGCCTGGCCAGTTTTTTTGTATTTTTAGTAGAGATGGGATTTCTCCATGTTGGCCAAGCTGGTCTTGAACTCCTAGCCTCGAGTGATCTACCCACCTTGGCCTCCCATAGTGCTGGGATTACAGATATGAGCCACCGTGCCCAGCCAAGAGATCTTAGAGTTTGTCCAGCCCAGTGGTTTTGAAATTTTATTACCCATTAGAATCATCTTGGAAATTTTTGAAATTTCGTTTCCTGGGCTCTGTGGTTGCCCTAGCCCTTCTGTTCAATATGAATTGTTTTCTCTTAGCCTGCTAGGCACTTCTCTGCCATTTTGTTTCCCACCTACCTACGGTTGTGCCCTAGTTAGATAATAATGTTGATTAGATGTGGAAGCATCTGTACTAAAGATTTGTGTTGATGCTACAAACAGTGGTATAACATTCACTAATTTAGCACATCTTTAATGTCAGTTATGGGAGACATGTCTGAGGTACTGAGGATATATTGATGGCAAAGAACATTTCCTTAGACTTCAGTTTTTTCTTGAGCTCTTAGAAAACTTTGCCTGAAGGTATTTTGATGTTTGAAGTAGAGTAATTTTGCAAAGTTATTTCCCATGAGTTTTTTTGTTGTTTATCGTGTGTGTTCATTTAAAGCCTCTGTTAACAATATCTTAGTTTATAATATTAGAAAATCACATTGCCTATTGCATCCTACTCCCGGCTTCTGGGTTCACTTGTGCCGAAGTACTTGTACTTATTTGATCCAAAGTCTGCAATTGGTAAATTTCAGTTGTAGTTTGTTTAAAAATTTAAAAAGTTACAACTTTCTCCCATTTGTTCTACAGTTTCATATTTCTTTTTTTTTCTTTTTTGAGACAGACTCTCTGTTGCCCAAGCTGGAGTGCAGTGGTACAACCTCAGCTCACTGTAACCTACCTTCTGCTTTTTTGTAGGAATCACTCTTCTGTATTTTAAGTCTCTTTTGTATCCTTTAATGAAAAAAATTTGCATATGTCATTAGATGTTTGTGTGTATTTGTAAGCAAAAAAACCCAAAATTCATAACGAAAAAACAAACTGGCTGGGCACAGTGGCTCATGCCTGTAATTCTAGCACTTTGGGAAGCTGAGGTGGGAGGATTGCTTGAGTCCAGCAGTTCAAGACTAACCTCAGTAACACAGTGAGACCCCATCTCTACCAAAAGTACAGAAATTAGCTGGGCATGGTGGCATGTGTCTGTAGTTGCAGCTACTTGGGAAGGCTTAGGTGGGAGGATCACTTGAGCCTGGGAGCTTGAGGCTGTAGTGAGCTGTAATTATGCCACTGTACTCCAGCCTGGATGACAGAACGAGACTCTGTCTCCAAAAAAAAAGCTGTTTACCTTTTCTGTACCTTTTTTACTTTCTACATGAATATATATGTAAATATCCGCCTTATATTTTTAATGGTTGTATGATATTCTTTTATATGGGTATAATTAGTTTAGTTCATCCTCTTTCGATAACAATTTCTCTTTTCAGTTTGTTTTTAAAAGCAGTGCTGCAAAGAATATATATGCATGTATCAGAAAATTTTTGTAAATGTTGATTTTTTTTCGAGACAGAATCTCGCTCTGTCACCCAGGCTGGAGTGCAGTGGCGTGATCTCGGCTCACTGCAACCTCCACCTCCTGGGTTCAAGCGATTCTCCTGCTTCAGCCTCCTGAGTAGCTGGGATTACAGGCATGCGCCACCACGCCTGGCTAATTTTGTATTTTAGTAGAGACGGGGTTTCTCCACGTTGGTCAGGCTGGTCTCGAACTCCTGACCTCAAGTGATCCGCCCGCCTCAGCCTCCCAAAGTGTTGGGGTTACAGGCGTGAGCCACCACACACCCAGCCGTAAATGTTGATTCTTATTGAACACATGGGTACCTTATAATAATAATTGTTTCATTTATACTTTACTGATAGTTATTTAGTCCTTTCTAGATTCAAATCCCATTACATTAAAAATTTTTTTTTTTTGAGATGGAGTCTCACTCTGTTGCCCAGGCTGGTGTTCAGTGGCACAATCTCAGCTCACTACAACCTCCGGCTCCCGAGTTCAAGTGGTTCTCCTCCCTCAGGCATGAGCCACCATACCTGGCTAATTTTTGTATTTTTAGTAGAGACGGGGCTTTGCCATGTTGGCCAGGCTGGTCTCAAACTCCAGGCCTCAAGTGATCTGCCCATCTCAGCCTCCCAAAGTGCCAGGATTACAGGCATGAGCCACTGTGCCTGGCTCCATTACATTTTTTTTTAAACTTTTATTTATTTAGAGATGGAATCTCTCTCTGTTGCCCAGGCTGGAGTGCAGTGGTGCAATCTCGGCTTACTGCAACCTCTGCCTCTGCGTTTGAAGTGATTCTCCTGCCTCAGCCTCCTGAGTAGCTGGTATTACAGGTGCACACCACCACACTTGGCTACTTTTTGTATTAGTAGTAGAAACGATATTTCTCCATGTTGGTCAGGCTGATCTTGAACTCCTGACCTCGTGATCCGCCTGCCTCAGGTGGATCCCTGAGCACTCCCAAAGTGCTAGGATTACTCCCAAAGTGCTAGGATTACAGGTGTGAGCTACTTGGGAAGCCGAGGCAGGAGAATCGCTTGAACCAGGGAGTCGGAAGTTGCAGTGAGCGGAGATCGCACCACCGCACTCCAGCCTGGCGACAGAGCGAGACTCCATCTCAAAAAACAAAAACAAAACAAACCAAACAAAACAAATATGTTGCTCTGAGCCCTTCTTAAAGAAATCAAAAGAGGATAAACATCAGACAAGTGAAGAACAGAACAGTCATGCCTGAACCTACTTGAGATATTAGGATTTAAATACATGTGTGGTTTATGATTAAAGAACATTAATGCTGACAGGAGATCGAGACCATCCTGGCTAACATGGTGAAACCCCATCTCTATTGGAAATACAAAAAATTAGCCAGGCCTGGTGGCGTGCGCCTGTAGTCCCAGCTACTTGGGAAGCTGAGGCAGGAGAATTGCTTGAACCCAGGAGGTGGAGGTTGCAGTGAGCCAAGACCATGCCACTGCACTCCAGCCAGGGTGACAGAGCAAGACTCCGTCTCGAAAAAAAAAAAAATTAATTCAGTGTCATAAATCCAGACAGATCAGAGGTAAAATAAAAACTGAAAGAAAAATAAAGAGACTAGTATTTTTAGAAAATAGAATTGTTAGATCAGAACTTATACATTCAGTTTTCATGACTTGTGCAATTTTAAATTGAGAAAACACTGTCTCACAGTCTAGCAAATCAAAATTTTAGTTTGCTTATATTCCTTTTTTCTGTACCTGTATTTATGATACATTGAAATTATAGCATATAATTTCATGTAATTTTATCATTAAATTTGTTAGGACAGCATTTTAATTAATTAATTAATTAATTAATTTGAGACAGTCTTACTCGTCAACCAGGCTGGACTGCGTTGGCGCAATCTCTGCTCACTGCAACCTGTGCCTCCCAGGTTCAAGTGATTCTTCTGCCTCATCCTCCTTGAGTAGCTGGGATACAGGCGTGTGCCACCATGCCCGGCTTATTTTTGTAGTTTTAGTAGAGACAGTGTTTTGCCATGTTGGCCAGGCCGGTCTCAAACTCCTGACCTCAAGTGATCCACCCACCTTGGCCTCCCAAAGTGCTGGGATTACTTTCAGAGGCCGAGGCAGCCTCCCACTTTGGTAAGTCACTGTGCCCAGCCAGGAAAGCATTTCAAAGTGTTATTTGATTTAGTAAGTAATAAGTAATACTGTAGATGATGCCTTCATGACTGTAGATGGCTTTATTTTGTTAAGAAAAATTCCTGAGTGTAATTTCCTGGATCAAAAGATAAAGACATCTCTAGTTATGTACTTTTTACAGTTTTTTTCCCTTACAAAGATGTTATCATGGCAGTGTACAGATGTATAAGCTTTAGTGAAATTTCGGGAACTTTGGGTATTAGAAACTTTAAAAAATTTATAATTTAGTCAGCATAAAATGGTAGTTTTAAGTCTATAGTTCTTTTAAGTATTAGCTAATTGTGCTTATTTGATAATTTCATTGTTGGAGCCTTTGAGCTAATTATACCAATGTTACAGGTAAGGTGATAAGATCTGAGAGGTTAAAAGCCTGTCAGTCCTGGCTGTTTGGGAGACTGAGGTGGGAGGATCTCTTGAGCCCGGGAGTTTGAGGCTGTAGTGAGCTACCATCATGCCACTCTACTCCAGCCTGGGTGCCAGAGTGAGACCCTGTCTCTGAGAGGGAAAAAAAAGGTATTTAAGTAATTGTTTTTTTTTTTTTATCTTTTTTTTTATTATTATACTTTAAGTTTTAGGGTACATGTGCACATTGTGCAGGTTAGTTACATATGTATACATGTGCCATGCTGGTGCGCTGCACCCACTAACTCGTCATCTAGCATTAGGTATATCTCCCAATGCTATCCCTCCCCCCTCCCCCCTCCCCACCACAGTCCCCAGAGTGTGATATTCCCCTTCCTGTGTCCATGTGATCTCATTGTTCAATTCCCACCTATGAGTGAGAATATGCGGTGTTTGGTTTTTTGTTCTTGCGATAGCTTACTGAGAATGATGGTTTCCAGTTTCATCCATGTCCCTACAAAGGACATGAACTCATCATTTTTTATGGCTGCATAGTATTCCATGGTGTATATGTGCCACATTTTCTTAATCCAGTCTATCATTGTTGGACATTTGGCTTGGTTCCAAGTCTTTGCTATTGTGAATAATGCCGCAATAAACATACATGTGCATGTGTCTTTATAGCAGCATGATTTATAGTCCTTTGGGTATATACCCAGTAATGGGATGGCTGGGTCAAATGGTATTTCTAGTTCTAGATCCCTGAGGAATCGCCACACTGACTTCCACAATGGTTGAACTAGTTTACAGTCCCACCAACAGTGTAAAAGTGTTCCTATTTCTCCACATCCTCTCCAGCACCTGTTGTTTCCTGACTTTTTAATGATTGCCATTCTAACTGGTGTGAGATGATATCTCATAGTGGTTTTGATTTGCATTTCTCTGATGGCCAGTGATGATGAGCATTTTTTCATGTGTTTTTTGGCTGCATAAATGTCTTCTTTTGAGAAGTGTCTGTTCAACTCCCTTGCCCACTTTTTGATGGGTTTGTTTGTTTTTTTCTTGTAAATTTGTTTGAGTTCATTGTAGATTCTGGATATTAGCCCTTTGTCAGATGAGTAGGTTGCGAAAATTTTCTCCCATTTGGTAGGTTGCCTGTTCACTCTGATGGTAGTTTCTTTTGCTGTGCAGAAGCTCTTTAGTTTAATTAGATCCCATTTGTCAATTTTGGCTTTGGTTGCCATTGCTTTTGGTGTTTTGGACATGAAGTCCTTGCCCACACCTATGTCCTGAATGGTAATGCCTAGGTTTTCTTCTAGGGTTTTTATGGTTTTAGGTCTAACGTTTAAATCTTTAATCCATCTTGAATTGATTTTTGTATAAGGTGTAAGGAAGGGATCCAGTTTCAGCTTTCTACATGTGGCTAGCCAGTTTTCCCAGCACCATTTATTAAATAGGGAATCCTTTCCCCATTGCTTGTTTTTCTCAGGTTTGTCAAAGATCAGATAGTTGTAGGTATGCGGCGTTATTTCTGAGGTCTCTGTTCTGTTCCATTGATCTATATCTCTGTTTTGGTACCAGTACCATGCTGTTTTGGTTACTGTAGCCTTGTAGTATAGTTTGAAGTCAGGTAGTGTGATGCCTCCAGCTTTGTTCTTTTGGCTTAGGATTGACTTGGCGATGCGGGCTCTTTTTTGGTTCCATATGAACTTTAAAGTAGTTTTTTCCAATTCTGTGAAGAAAGTCATTGGTAGCTTGATGGGGATGGCATTGAATCTGTAAATTACCTTGGGCAGTATGGCCATTTTCACGATATTGATTCTTCCTACCCATGAGCATGGAATGTTCTTCCTTTTGTTTGTATCCTCTTTTATTTCCTTGAGCAGTGGTTTGTAGTTCTCCTTGAAGAGGTCCTTCAAATCCCTTGTAAGTTGGATTCCTAGGTATTTTATTCTCTTTGAAGCAATTGTGAATGGGAGTTCACTCATGATTTGGCTCTCTGTTTGTCTGTTGTTGGTGTATAGGAATGCTTGTGATTTTTGTACATTGATTTTGTATCCTGAGACTTTGCTGAAGTTGCTTATCAGCTTAAGGAGATTTTGGGCTGAGACAATGGGGTTTTCTAGATAAACAACCATGTCGTCTGCAAACAGGGACAATTTGACTTCCTCTTTTCCTAATTGAATACCCTTTATTTCCTTCTCCTGCCTGATTGCCCTGGCCAGAACTTCCAACACTATGTTGAATAGGAGCGGTGAGAGAGGGCATCCCTGTCTTGTGCCAGTTTTCAAAGGGAATGCTTCCAGTTTTTGCCCATTCAGTATGATATTGGCTGTGGGTTTGTCATAGATAGCTCTTATTATTTTGAAATACGTCCCATCAATACCTAATTTATTGAGAGTTTTTAGCATGAAGGGTTGTTGAATTTTGTCAAAGGCTTTTTCTGCATCTATTGAGATAATCATGTGGTTTTTGTCTTTGGCTCTGTTTATATGCTGGATTACATTTATTGATTTGCGTATATTGAACCAGCCTTGCATCCCAGGGATGAAGCCCACT
The DNA here is from genome assembly GCF_028858775.2 of Pan troglodytes. Taxonomy (NCBI): domain Eukaryota; kingdom Metazoa; phylum Chordata; class Mammalia; order Primates; family Hominidae; genus Pan; species Pan troglodytes. The sequence goes on along the minus strand of NC_072412.2, from coordinate 18,440,071 downwards.
TGATCATGGTGGATAAGCTTTTTGATGTGCTGCTGGATTCGGTTTGCCAGTATTTTATTGAGGATTTTTGCATCAATGTTCATCAAGGATATTGGTCTAAAATTCTCTTTTTTGGTTGTGTCTCTGCCCGGCTTTGGTATGAGAATGATGCTGGCCTCATAAAATGAGTTAGGGAGGATTCCCTCTTTTTCTATTGATTGGAATAGTTTCAGAAGGAATGGTACCAGTTCCTCCTTGTACCTCTGATAGAATTCGGCTGTGAATCCATCTGGTCCTGGACTCTTTTTGGTTGGTAAACTATTGATTATTGCCACAATTTCAGCTCCTGTTATTGGTCTATTCAGAGATTCAACTTCTTCCTGGTTTAGTCTTGGGAGAGTGTATGTGTCAAGGAATGTATCCATTTCTTCTAGATTTTCTAGTTTATTTGCGTAGAGGTGTTTGTAGTGTTCTCTGATGGTAGTTTGTATTTCTGTGGGATCGGTGGTGATATCCCCTTTATCATTTTTTATTGTGTCTATTTGATTCTTCTCTCTTTTTTTCTTTATTAGTCTTGCTAGCGGTCTATCAATTTTGTTGATCCTTTCAAAAAACCAGCTCCTGGATTCATTGATTTTTTGAAGGGTTTTTTGTGTCTCTATTTCCTTCAGTTCTGCTCTGATTTTAGTTATTTCTTGCCTTCTGCTAGCTTTTGAATGTGTTTGCTCTTGCTTTTCTAGTTCTTTTAATTGTGATGTTAGGGTGTCAATTTTGGATCTTTCCTGCTTTCTCTTGTGGGCATTTAGTGCTATAAATTTCCCTCTACACACTGCTTTGAATGCATCCCAGAGATTCTGGTATGTTGTGTCTTTGTTCTCGTTGGTTTCAAAGAACATCTTTATTTCTGCCTTCATTTCGTTATGTACCCAGTAGTCATTCAGGAGCAGGTTGTTCAGTTTCCATGTAGTTGAGCGGCTTTGAGTGAGATTCTTAATCCTGAGTTCTAGTTTGATTGCACTGTGGTCTGAGAGATAGTTTGTTATAAATTCTGTTCTTTTACATTTGCTGAGGAGAGCTTTACTTCCAAGTATGTGGTCAATTTTGGAATAGGTGTGGTGTGGTGCTGAAAAAAATGTATATTCTGTTGATTTGGGGTGGAGAGTTCTGTAGATGTCTATTAGGTCCGCTTGGTGCAGAGCTGAGTTCAATTCCTGGGTATCCTTGTTGACTTTCTGTCTCGTTGATCTGTCTAATGTTGACAGTGGGGTGTTAAAGTCTCCCATTATTAATGTGTGGGAGTCTAAGTCTCTTTGTAGGTCACTCAGGACTTGCTTTATGAATCTGGGAGCTCCTGTATTGGGTGCATATATATTTAGGATAGTTAGCTCCTCTTGTTGAATTGATCCCTTTACCATTATGTAATGGCCTTCTTTGTCTCTTTTGATCTTTGTTGGTTTAAAGTCTGTTTTATCAGAGACTAGGATTGCAACCCCTGCCTTTTTTTGTTTTCCATTTGCTTGGTAGATCTTCCTCCATCCTTTTATTTTGAGCCTATGTGTGTCTCTGCACGTGAGATGGGTTTCCTGAATACAGCACACTGATGGGTCTTGACTCTTTATCCAACTTGCCAGTCTGTGTGTTTTAATTGGAGAATTTAGTCCCTTTACATTTAAAGTTAATATTGTTATGTGTGAATTTGATCCTGTCATTATGATGTTAGCTGGTGATTTTGCTCGTTAGTTGATGCAGTTTCTTCCTAGTCTCGATGGTCTTTACATTTTGGCATGATTTTGCAGCGGCTGGTACCGGTTGTTCCTTTCCATGTTTAGCGCTTCCTTCAGGAGCTCTTTTAGGGCAGGCCTGGTGGTGACAAAATCTCTCAGCATTTGCTTGTCTGTAAAGTATTTTATTTCTCCTTCACTTATGAAGCTTAGTTTGGCTGGATATGAAATTCTGGGTTGAAAATTCTTTTCTTTAAGAATGTTGAATATTGGCCCCCACTCTCTTCTGGCTTGTAGAGTTTCTGCCGAGAGATCCGCTGTTAGTCTGATGGGCTTCCCTTTGAGGGTAACCTGACCTTTCTCTCTGGGTGCCCTTAACATTTTTTCCTTCATTTCAACTTTGGTGAATCTGACAATTATGTGTCTTGGAGTTGCTCTTCTCGAGGAGTATCTTTGTGGCGTTCTCTGTATTTCCTGAATCTGAACGTTGGCCTGCCTTGCTAGATTGGGGAAGTTCTCCTGGATAATATCCTGCAGAGTGTTTTCCAACTTGGTTCCATTCTCCCCATCACTTTCAGGTACACCAATCAGACGTAGATTTGGTCTTTTCACATAGTCCCATATTTCTTGGAGGCTTTGCTCATTTCTTTTTATTCTTTTTTCTCTAAACTTCCCTTCTCGCTTCATTTCATTCGCTTCATCTTCCATCGCTGATACCCTTTCTTCCAGTTGATCGCATCGGCTCCTGAGTCTTCTGCATTCTTCACGTAGTTCTCGAGCCTTGGTTTTCAGTTCCATCAGCTCCTTTAAGCACTTCTCTGTATTGGTTATTCTAGTTATACATTCTTCTAAATTTTTTTCAAAGTTTTCAACTTCTTTGCCTTTGGTTTGAATGTCCTCCCGTAGCTCAGAGTAATTTGATCGTCTGAAGCCTTCCTCTCTCAGCTCGTCAAAATCATTCTCCATCCAGCTTTGTTCCGTTGCTGGTGAGGAACTGCGTTCCTTTGGAGGAGGAGAGGCGCTCTGCGTTTTAGAGTTTCCAGTTTTTCTGTTCTGTTTTTTCCCCATCTTTGTGGTTTTATCTGCTTTTGGTCTTTGATGATGGTGATGTACAGATGGGTTTTCGGTGTGGATGTCCTTTCTGTTTGTTAGTTTTCCTTCTAACAGACAGGACCCTCAGCTGCAGGTCTGTTGGAATACCCTGCCGTGTGAGGTGTCAGTGTGCCCCTGCTGGGGGGTGCCTCCCAGTTAGGCTGCTCGGGGGTCAGGGGTCAGGGACTCACTTGAGGAGGCAGTCTGCCCGTTCTCAGATCTCCAGCTGCGTGCTGGGAGAACCACTGCTCTCTTCAAAGCTGTCAGACAGGGACATTTAAGTCTGCAGAGGTTACTGCTGTCTTTTTGTTTGTCTGTGCCCTGCCCCCAGAGGTGGAGCCTACAGAGGCAGGCAGGCCTCCTTCAGCTGTGGTGGGCTCCACCCAGTTTGAGCTTCCTGGCTGCTTTGTTTACCTAAGCAAGCCTGGGCAATGGCGGGCGCCCCTCCCCCAGCCTCGCTGCCGCCTTGCAGTTTGATCTCAGACTGCTGTGCTGGCAATCAGCGAGATTCCGTGGGCGTAGGACCCTCCAAGCCAGGTGTGGGATATAGTCTCGTGGTGCGCCGTTTTTTAAGCCGGTCTGAAAAGCGCAATATTCGGGTGGGAGTGACCCGATTTTCCAGGTGCGTCCGTCACCCCTTTCTTTGACTCGGAAAGGGAACTCCCTGACCCCTTGCGCTTCCCAGGTGAGGCAATGCCTCGCCCTGCTTCGGCTCACACACAGTGTGCGCACCCACTGGCCTGCGCCCACTGTCTGGCACTCCCTAGTGAGATGAACCCGGTACCTCAGATGGAAATGCAGAAATCACCAGTCTTCTGCGTCGCTCACGCTGGGAGCTGTAGAACGGAGCTGTTCCTATTCGGCCATCTTGGCTCCTCCCCCCCCTTTTTTTTTTTTTTAAGACGGAGTTTTGCTATTGTTTCCCAGGCTGGAGTGCAATTGTCTGATCTCGGCTCACTGCAACCTCCGCCTCCCGGGTTCAAGCGATTCTCCCACCTAAGCCTCTTGAGTAGCTGGGATTACAGGCATGCCCTACCACACCCGGCTAATTTTTGTGTTTTTAGTTGAGACGGGGTTTCTCCATGTTGGTCAGGCTGGCCTCGAACTCCCGACCTCAGGTGATCCACCTGCCTTGGCCTCCCAAAATGCTGGGATTACAGCCGTGAGGCACCACACCTGGCCCTAATTTTGTATTTTTTGTAGACAGGGTTTCACCGTGTTACTTAGGCTGGTCTTGAACTCCTCAGCTGAAGTGATCTGCCTGCCTCGGCTTACTGAAGTGCTGGGATTACAGGCACAAGCCAGCCTCTTTAATTTCTTGACATAAAGATGAATTTTTATTTATTTATTTATTTTTTGAAATGGAGTCAACTCACTCTTTTGCATTTGCTCTGTTGCATTTTATTTTAGAGACAGTCCTGCTATGCAACCCACTCTGTTGCCCACCTGGGTCTCCCAAACTGTTGGGATTATAAGCATGAGCCACCACGCCCAGCCAAGAGGAGTTTATTACACTTTTTTTCCCCAAGAAGAATGAACTTGTTTTTGAGATGGAGTCTTGCTCTGTCATTCAGGCTGGAGTGCAGTGGCACAATCTCGACTCACTGCATCCTCCACTTCCCGAGTTCAAGTGATTCTCCTACCTCAGCCTTCTGAGTAGCTGGGACTGCAGGCATGCACCACCATGCCCAGCTAATTTTTGTAGTTTTGGTGGAGTTGGGGTTTTGCCTTGTTGGCCAGACTGGTTTCAAACTCCTGGCCTCGAGTTGTCCGCCTGCCTTCGCCTCCCAAAGTATTGGGATTACAGGCGTGGGCCACTACACCTGGCCAAGAATGAACTTGAATACTCTTTTTTATATACATGAAGAAACGTGCTCAGTAAGGATATTTATTTGATTAATTACCCAGCTTACAATTTATTATAAAATGAGCAATATACCAATATATTGCCAGTGACAGAGAACTTCTATGCTTATTGGTATAAAAATATGGAAAGGGAAACTAAAAATATTACTGTGTAGTCATTATTTTGTAGATGTAATGAGGCATCAAGAAGAACTCAGATGCTTGGAAGAACTCAGAAATCAAGAGTTGCAGAGGGTGGAGCCAAGATGGCCAAATAGGAACAGCTCCATTCTACAGCTCCCAGCATGAGCGACGCAGAAGACGAATGATTTCTGCATTTCCAACTGAGGTACCAGATTCATCTCACTGGGGATTGTCAGACAGTGGGTGCAGGACAGTGGGTGCAGCGCACCAAGCATGAGCCAAAGCAGGGTGAGGCATTGCCTCACCCAGGAAGCACAAGGGGTCAGGGAATTCCCTTTCCTAGCCAAGGAAAGGGGTGACAGACGGCACCTGGAAAATCGGGTCACTCCCACCCTAATACTGCGCTTTTCTGATGGTCTTAGCAAATGGCACACCAGGAGATTATATTCCGCACCTGGCTTGGAGGGTCCTACGCCCATGGAGCCTCGCTCATTGCTAGCACAGCAGTCTGAGATTGAACTGCAAGGCAGCTGCCAGTCTGGGGGAGGGGTGCCCATGATTGCCGAGGCTCGAGTAGGTAAACAAAGCGGCTGGGAAGCTCGAACTGGGTGGAGCCCATCGCAGCTCAAGGAGGCCTGCCTGCCTCTGTAGACTCCACCTCTGGGGGCAGGGCATAGCCAAGCAAAAGGCAGCAGAAACCTCTGCAGACTTAAATGTCCCTGTCTGACAGCTTTGAAGAGAGCAGTGCTTCTCCCAGCACACAGCTGGATATCTGAGAATGGACAGACTGCCTCCTCAGGTGGGTCCCTGACCCCCGAGTAGCCTAACTGGGAGGCACCCCCCAGTAGGGGCAGACTGACACCTCACACGGCCAGGTTCTCCTCTGAGACAAAACTTTCAGAGGAACGATCAAGCAGCAACATTTGCTGTTCACCAATATCCGCTGTTCTGCAGCTTCTGCTGCTGATATCCAGGCAAACAGGCTCTGGAGTGGACCTCCAGCAAACTCCAACAGACCTGCAGCTGAGGGTACTGAATGTTAGAAGGAAAACTAACAAACGGAAAGGACATCCACACCAAAACCCCATCTGTATGTCACCATCATCAAAGACCAAAGGTAGATAAAACCACAAAGATGGGGAAAAAACAGAGCAGAAAAACTGAAAATTCTAAAAATCAGAGTGCCTCTCTTCCTCCAAAGGAATGCAGCTCCTCACCAGCAACGGAACAAAGCTGGATGGAGAATGACTTTGACGAGTTGAGAGAAGAAGGCTTCAGACGATCAAACTATTCTGAGCTAAAGGAAGAAGTTTGAACCCATGGCAAAGAAGTTAAAAACCTTGAAAAAAGATTAGATGAATGGCTAACTAGAATAACCAATGCAGAGAATTCCTTAAAGGACCTGATGGAGCTGAAAACCAAGGCACGAGAACTACGTGACGAATGCAGAAGCCTCAGTAGCCGAATCAATCAACTGGAAGAAAGGATATCAGTGATGGAAGATCAAATGAATGACATGAAGCAAGAAGAGAAGTTTAGAGAAAAAAGAATAGAAAGAAATGAAGAAAGCCTCCAAGAAATATGGGACTATGTGAAAAGACCAAATCTGCATCTGATTGGTGTACCTGAAAATGATGGGGAGAATGGAACCAAGTTGGAAAACACTCTGCAGGATATTATCCAGGAGAACTTCCCCAATCTAGCAAGGCAGGCCAACATTGAGATTCAGGAAATACAGAGAACACCACAAAGATACTCCTCGAGTAGAGCAATTCCAATACACATAATTGTCAGATTCACCAAAGTTGAAATGAAGGAAAAAATGTTAAGGGCAGCCAGAAAGAAAGGTCAGGTTACCCACAAAGGGAAGCCCATCAGACTAACAGCTGATCCTCCTGGCAGAAACTCTACAAGCCAGAAGAGAGTGGGGGCCAATATTCAACATTCTTAAAGAAAAGAATTTTCAACCCAGAATTTCATATCCAGCCAAACTAAGCTTCATAAGTGAAGGAGCAATAAAATACTTTACAGATAAGCAAATGCTAAGAGATTTTGTCACCACCAGGCCTGCCCTAAAAGAGCTCCTGAAGGAAGCACTAAACATGGAAAGGAACAACCGGTATCAGCCACTGCAAAAACACACCAAATTGTAAAGACCATCGAGGCAAGGAAGAAATTGCATCAACTAAATAGCAAAATCACCAGCTAACATCATAATGACAGGATCAAATTCACACACAACAATATTAACCTTAAATGTAAATGGGCTAAATGCTCCAATTAAAAGACACAGACTGGCAAATTAGATAAAGAGTCAAGACCCATCAGTATGCTGTATTCAGGAAACTCATCTCACGTGCAGAGACACACATAGGCTCAAAATAAAAGGATGGAGGAAGATCTACCAAGCAAATGGAAAACAAAAAAAAGCAGGGGTTGCAATACTGGTCTCTGATAAAACAGACTTTAAACCAACAAAGATCAAAAGAGACAAAGAAGGCCATTACATAATGGTAAAGGGATCAGTTCAACAAGAAGAGCTAACCATCCTAAAAATATATGCACCCAATACAGGAGCACCCAGATTCATAAAGCAAGTCCTTAGAGACCTACAAAGAGACTTAGACTCCCACACAATAATAATGGGAGACTTTAACACCCCACTGTCAACATTAGACAGATCAATGAGACAGGAAGTTAACAAGGATATCCAGGAATTGAACTCAGCTCTGCACCAAGCAGACCTAATAGAGATCTACAGAACTCTTCACTCCAAATCAACAGAATATACATTTTTTTCAGCACCACACCACACCTATTCCAAAATTGACCACATAGTTGGAAGTAAAGCACTCCTCAGCAAAGGTAAAGAACAGAAATTTGACAAACTGTCTCTCAGACCACAGTGCAATCAAACTAGAACTCAGGATTAAGAAACTCGAGGTCAGAGGAGCCAAGATGGCCAAATAGGAACAGCTCTGGTCTACAGCTCCCAGCGTGAGTGATGCAGAAGACAGGTGATTTCTGCATTTCCATCTGAGGTACTGGGTTCATCTCACTAGGGAGTGCCAGACAGTGGGCGCAGGTCAGTGGGTGCAGTGCACCGTGTGCGAGCAGAAGCAGGGTGAGGCATTGCCTCACTCGGGAAGTGCAAGGGGTCAGGGAGTTCCCTTTCCTAGTCAAAGAAAGGGGTGACAGACGGCACCTGGAAAATCGGGTCACTCCCACCCTAATACTGCACTTTTCCGACACGCTTAAAAAACGGCACACCGGGAGATTATATCCCGCACATGGCTCAGAGGGTCCTATGCCCACCGAGTCTTGCTGATTGCTAGCACAGCAGTCTGAGATCAAACTCTAAGGTGGCAGGGAGGCTGGGGGAGGGGCTCCCGCCATTGCCCAGGCTCCCTTAGGTAAACAAAGCAGCCGGGAAGCTCAAACTGGGTGGAGCCCACCACAGCTCAAGGACGCCTGCCTGCCTCTGTAGGCTCCACCTCTGGGGGCAGGGCACAGACAAACAAAAAAACAGCAGTAACCTCTGCAGACTTAAATGTCCCTGTCTGACAGCTTTGAAGAGAGCAGTGCTTCTCCCAGCACACAGCTGGGTATCTGAGAACAGGCAGACTGCCTCCTCAAGTGAGTCCCTGACCACTGACCCCCAAGCAGCCTAACCGGGAGGCACCCCCCCCCCCCAGTAGGGGCAGACTGACACCTCACACGGCCGGGTACTCCTCTGAGACAAAACTTCCAGAGGAATGATCAGACAACAGCATTCGCGGTTCACAAAAATCCGCTGTTCTGCAGCCAATGCTGCTGATACCCAGGCAAACAGGGTCTGGAGTGGACCTCTAGCAAACTCCAACAGACCTGCAGCTGAGGGTCCTGTCTCTTAGAAGGAAAACTAACAAACATAAAGGACATCCACACCAAAAACCCATCTGTACATCACCATCATCAAAGACCAAAAGTAGATAAAACCACAAAGATGGGGAAAAAACAGAGCAGAAAAACTGGAAACTCTAAAAAGCAGAGCACCTCTCCTCCTCCAAAGGAATGCAGTTCCTCACTAGCAACGGAACAAAGCTGGATGGAGAATGACTTTGACGAGTTGAGAGAAGAAGGCTTCAGACAATCAAACTACTCTGAGCTACAGGAGGAAATTCAAACCAAATGCAAAGAAGTTAAAAACTTTGAAAAAAATTTACACGAATGTATAACTAGAATAACCAATACAGAGAAGTGCTTAAAGTTGCTGATGCAGCTGAAAGCCAAGGCTCGAGAACTACGTGAAGAATGCAGAAGCCTCAGGAGCCGATGCAATCAACTGCAAGACAGGGTATCAGTGATGGAAGATCAAATGAATGAAATGAAGCGAGAAGGGAAGTTTAGAGAAAAAAGAATAGAAAGAAACGAACAAAGCCTCCAACAAATATGGGACAATGTGAAAAGACCAAATCTACATCTGATTGGTGTACCTGAAAGTGACGGGGAGAATGGAAACAAGTTGAAAACACTCTGCAGGATATTATCCAGGAGAACTTCCCCAATCTAGCAAGGCAGGCCAACATTCAGATTCAGGAAATACAGAGAATGCCACAAAGATACTCCTTGAGAAGAGCAACTCCAAGACACATAATTGTCATATTCACCAAAGTTGAAATGAAGGAAAAAATGTTAAGGGCAGCCAGAGAGAAAGGTCGGGTTACCCACAAAGGGAAGCCCATCAGACTAACAGCTGATCTCTCAGCAGAAACTCTACAAGCCAAAGGAAAGTGGGGGCCAATATTCAACATTCTTAAAGAAAATAATTTTCAACCCAGAATTTCATATCCAGCCAAACTAAGCTTCATAAGTGAAGGAGAAATAAAATACTTTACAGACAAGCAAATGCTGAGAGATTTTGTCACCACCAGGCCTGCCCTAAAAGAGCTCCTGAAGGAAGCACTAAACATGGAAAGGAACAACCAGTATCAGCCGCTGCAAAATCATGCCAAATTGTAAAGACCATCGAGGCTAGGAAGAAACTGCATAAACTAATGAGCAAAATAACCAGCTAACATCATAATGACAGGATCAAATTCACACACAACAATATTAGCTTTAAATGTAAATGGACTAAATGCTCCAATTAAAAGACATAGACTGGCAAATTGGATAAAAAGTCAAGACTCATCAGTGTGCTGTATTCAGGAAACCCATCTCAGGTGCAGAGACACACATAGGCTCAAAATAAAAGGATGGAGGAAGATCTACCAAGCAAATGGAAAACCAAAAAAGGCAGATGTTGCAATCCTAGTCTCTGATAAAACAGACTTTACACCAACAAAGACCAAAAGAGACAAAGAAGGCCATTACACAATGGTAAAGGGATCAATTCAACAAGAAGAGCTAACTATCCTAAATATTTATGCACCCAATACAGGAGCACCCAGATTCATAAAGCAAGTCCTGAGTGACGTACAAGAGACTTAGACTCCCACACAATAATAATGGGACACTTTAACACCCCACCGTCAACATTAGAGAGATCAACGAGACAGAAGGTTAACAAGGATACCCAGGAATTGAACTCAGCTCTGCACCAAGCAGACCTAATAGACATCTACAGAACTCTCCACCCCAAATCAACAGAATATACATTTTTTTCAGCACCACACCACACCTATTCCAAAATTGACCACATACTTGGAAGTAAAGCTCTCCTCAGCAAATGTAAAAGAACAGAAATTATAACAAACTATCTCTCTGACCACAGTGCAATCAAACTAGAACTCAGGATTAAGAAACTCACTCAAAACCGCTCAACTACATGGAAACTGAACAACCTGCTCCTGAATGACTACTGGGTACATAACGAAATGAAGGCAGAAATAAAGATGTTCTTTGAAACCAATGAGAACAAAGACACAACATACCAGAATCTCTGGGACACATTCAAAGCAGTGTGTAGAGGGAAATTTATAGCACTAAATGCCCACAAGAGAAAGCAGGAAAGATCCAAAATTGACACCCTAACATCACAATTAAAAGAACTAGAAAAGCAAGAGCAAACACATTCAAAAGCTAGCAGAAGGCAAGAAATAACTAAGATCAGAGCAGAACTGAAGGAAATAGAGACACAAAAAACCCTTCAAAAAATTAACGAATCCAGGAGCTGGTTTTTTGAAAGGATCAACAAAATTGATAGACTGCTAGCAAGACTAATAAAGAAGAAATGAGAGAAGAATCAAATAGATGCAATAAAAAATGATAAAGGGGATATCACCACCGATCCCACACAAATACAAACTACCATCAGAGAATACTACAAACACCTCTACACAAATAAACTAGAAAATCTAGAAGAAATGGATAAATTCCTCGACACATACACCCTCCCAAGACTAAACCAGGAAGAAGTTGAATCTCTGAATAGACCAATAACAGGCTCCGAAATTGTGGTAATAATCAATAGCTTACCAATCAAAAAGAGTCCAGGACTAGATGGATTCACAGCCGAATTCTACCAGAGGTACAAGGAGGAACTGGCACCATTCCTTCTGAAACTATTCCAATCAATAGAAAAAGAGGGAATCCTCTCTAACTCATTTTATGAGGCCAGCATCATCCTGATGCCAAAGCCGGGCAGAGACACAACCAAAAAAGAGTATTTTAGACCAATATCCTTGATGAACATTGATGCAAAAATCCTCAATACAATACTGACAGACCGAATCCAGCAGCACATCAAAAAGCTTATCCACCATGATCAAGTGGGCTTCATCCCTGGGATGCAAGGCTGGTTCAATATACGCAAATCAATAAATGTAATCCAGCATATAAACAGAACCAAAGACAAAAACCACAGGATTATCTCAATAGATGCAGAAAAAGCCTTTGACAAAATTCAACAACGCTTCATGCTAAAAACTCTCAGTAAATTAGGTATTGATGGGACGTATCTCAAAATAATAAGAGCTATCTATGACAAACCCACAGCCAATATCATACTGAATGGGCAAAAAATTTAGGTTTTAAAAGAACCTCTTCAGAGTGAGTTTACACCTGACAATTGAAACTGGTAATCTTGAAAATGCTCTCAGGTGTATGCATTACAAATAAAATTCTTAGGAGCAGTGTTGTGTGCCCTGTAGTCCCAGCTACTTGGGAGGCTGAGGTGGGAGGATCAGTTGAGCTCAGGAATTCGAGGCCAGCTTGGGCAACATAGTGAGAGGCCCGTCTCTCTCTCTCTTTTTTTTTTTCTTTGAGACAGAATCTCGCTCTGTCGCCCAGGCTGGAGTGCAGTGGCGCAATCTCGGCTCACTGCAAGCTCCGCCTCCCGGGTTCACGCCATTCTCCTGCCTCAGCCTCCCAAGTAGCTGGGACTACAGGTGCCTGCCACTGTGCCCGGCTAATTGTTTTGTATTTTTAGTAGTGATGGGGTTTCACCGTGTTAGCCAGGATGGTTTTGATCTCCTGACCTCGTGATCCTCCTGCCTCGGCCTCCCAAAGTGCTGGGATTGTAGGCATGAGCCACCCTGCCCGACCAAGGCCCGTCTCTTAAAATCTCAGCCGAATAGAAGCTTCTTTAACAATTAATTTATGTAAAATACTTATTTCCTTCTGTCCCTTGATGTGTGCTAGATTGTGTTTACATTTAATTAATCTTCGGTTAGAAAGCCACCCTATGTATTAAAAAACAGCCATTAATTTTGCTACACATTCAGTTGAATTTGACAGTAATATCAGAGCAATCTATTCACTCAATTACCTGACCGAGGCTTTCAAAATACATTGTTGAATGTATTTGGTTTAAGAGGCACATGTCAAGTTAATGAACACAGTAAGTTTCTCTACTTCTATTTGTCGTTGCCTCCATTTCTGATTTAGTATTTAACAAGTAACAACTACTTTTTGTTTCTTGACTAAACCTTGCAGTATAAATTAAGATGTAATTAGCTGGGTGTGGTGGCATGATTGTAGTTCCAGCTACTAGGGAGCCTGAGGCAGGAGGATCCGTTGAGCCCAGTGAGTATAAGTCCAGCCTGGGCAACATAGTGAGACTTGTCTTGATTTATTATTATTATTTTTAATGTAATTGATTATTCAAAAGGATTCATTTTAAAGTTTCAATATTTTAGTAGCCTTTTTCAAAAGAGCTTTAGGTCCACAGCAAGATTGTGTGGAAGGTACAGAGATTTCCCGTCTACCCTGTGCCACATGCCTACAGCTTCTCCTGCTATCAAAATGTTTTACCAGAATGATACACTTATAACAATTGCTGAAGCTACATTGACACGTGCTTATCAACCAAAGTCTATAGTTTACCTTTAGATTTGCTCTGGGTGTACATTATGAGGGTTTTGACAAATCTATGACATGAACCTATGATTATAGTATCATACAGAGTATTTTCACCTCCTTAAAAATCTTCTGTGCTCTGCTTCTTTATCCCTTCCACCTAACCCTTGGCAACCACTGATCCTTCTATCGTCTCCATAGTTTAGTTTTTTCCAGAATGTCATATAGTTGGAATCATACAGTATACAGCCTCTTCAGATTGGCTTCTAGTCACCTGGCAATATGCATTTAAATTTCCTCTATGTCTTTTCATGGGTTGATAGCTCATTTCTTTTTAGCACTGAATAATATTTTGGTTGTACCACAGTTCACCCATTCATATACTAAAGGACATCTTGGTTGCTTCCAGGTTTTAGCAATTATGAATCAAGCTGCTATAAACATTCATGCGTAGGTTTTTGTGTAGACATAAGTTTGCACCTCCTTTGGGTAAAATGCAAAGAGTGATATTGCTGTATCAGATGGTAAGAGTATGTTTAATTTTATCGGAAACTGCCAGACTGTCTTGCAAAATGGTTACCCTTGTTTGTATTCCCTTCAGCAATACGTTGAAGTTGTTGTTGTATCGCATCTTGGCCAGCATTTGTTTTTGTCGGTGTTTCGGATCGTCACCATTCTAGTAGGTTTTGTAGTGCTATCTCATTTTAATTTGCAGTTCCGTCAATGTAATTTGCAATTCTATCAATGGCATACGATGTAAAGTTTCATTTTAACAATCATGTAACTGAGGAATATTTTCCCAGATATTCATGGGTGAAGATATTTAGGAATGCATGTATTGAGGGGAGAAAACCCGCCTTTGGGTATATATATACATATGAAGAGATTGTCTTATATTTTTTAAACTACCCCTCACTAACTAGCAGTGAATAACACAGTATATTGGAAATTGTTGTTTTTAATTCCCGGAATTTAAAATGTTAAGCTTTCCAAGCACTCACTTTTGGTTAGGTTGGAAAGTTTACATGCTATTGAGTTGTATCAATATAAATGTATTTTTTTTTCCTTTTCAGTTCAAAACTTTAAAAAATTTTTTGGAGTGAGGTCTCATTTTGTCACCCAGGCTGGAGCGCAGTGACGCGATCATAGGTTACCGTACCTCTAATTCCTGACCTCAAGGGATCCTCCTGCGTTGGTCCCCCAAAACCCTGAGATTACAGGCACTGGACATCATGCCTGACCCTTATTTCCTTTTTTTTTTTTTTTTTTTTTTTTGAGATGGAGTCTTGCTCTGTCGCCCAGGCTGGAGTGTAGTGGGTTGATCTCGGCTCACTGCAGCCTCCACCTTCTGGGTTCAAGCCATTCTCCTGCCTCAGCCTCCCGAGTAGCTGGGACTACAGGCACCTGCCACCATGCCCGGCTAATTTTTTGTGTTTTTAATAGAGACAGGGTTTCACCATGTTGACTAGGCTGGTCTTAAACTCCTGATTATGCTTATAATCCCAGCACATTGCGAGCGTGAGGCAGGAGGATTGCTTGAGCCCAGTAGTTAGATACCAGCCTGGTTGACATAGCAAGACCCTATCTCTACAAAAAAATAATGAAAAAATTCACCAGGCATGATGGTGCATGCTTGTCATCCCATCTATTCGGGAAGCTGAGGCAGGAGGATCACTTGAGCTGAGGAGTTCGAGATTGCAGTGAGCTATGATGACACCACTGCACTGCAGCCAGGGCAACAGAGTGAGGATCTCTGAAAAAAAAATTTTTTTAAGAAGCTTTAAAAAGATTGGTATCGTGAGAAAGCATTTTCTCTCTTCATGATGGTGTTTTTGTTGTACTGTAGCTTCATTCATTGTACCGTAGCTTCATTAAGATTACCTTTGGACATCTCCATTTAAGTTAGGCAGTTTTTTAAGGAGCCACTTGTGGCTTAATGGCAATTACATTTCCATCATAGGCTTTTATTTTATTTCCAGCTTTATAGGTGCTCTTCAACAGTCTTTCGTATTATAAAATGGAACTTTAAATGAACATTTAGATTTTAATAAGATTGCTTTTTCAAAAGTACAGTAATTATGCTTTCTTTAAACATTGCTGCATTTGTCTCATAATGGAATGTTTTTCATGATTGCTACATATAACAGTTTTCTGTGATTGGAAATGGTCATCAAGTCCAAGTGAAAATTGCAATTTTCCTATGTTATCTTGAGAAATTTCACTTAGAGATTTCATTGAAGTTAATTCTATGTCACTATTGTTGGTAAATGAACAGCTTTTAGGAAGCAGTTTCTGTAATGAAATTTCAAATGTTCTGAATATTTCTGTTTTATAGTTAACTGTGTAATACTTTTATTCAGGTTTTCAAATAAAATTACTGCGCAGTTAAAGGAAAGCAATGTTATGTCGAGCTTTCAGTAATTGCTTGTGTGTGCTATCTATAGTCCCTGGATGGAATAATGCTTGAGTAGATGAATACAAATACATGAATGAATTATAATATTTAGACAATGAAGATTGTAACCTTATTTTTAGCATAATTCCCTAAAGCTATTTGTGTTATATGTTTGAATACATTTCAATATGAACTTGGTAACAGTCATTTCTATTTTAAGACTTCAGTGACCTGGGAGGAGAAAATAATTGGCTCTGGTGGTTATCATTACTAGATTTTCCTTTGCTTGGAATCTAGGCATATATCTTTCATCTGTTGGAATAAAAACATTAAAAATAATTTGTGATATATTTTTTATAATCTGATTCATTAGTAATCTAATCTTGCAATATAAACTGGGTGCATTAAACATTTGTAGTATATTAAGCCTGGGAGACTGAAGTTTCTTTTCAGCGTTCTTATTAAGTTTATGATGATGGAAACTTTTCAAAATCTTTAATGGAAAATGATGTCCCAATTCACTCTTTTCTTTTTGATTTTAGATGGGAAATGTAAAGTCATAAGATCGATAGGTTGACTGTGACAACTATGTTTACTTACAGAGAGAACAGGAAATGAGAATGGGTGATATGGGTCCCCGTGGAGCAATAAACATGGGAGGTAGGGATTTGAAGCAAAAGGCTTTTGTAGTTTATCATTTTTGGGGGGACTGTTTATGCTGTTTGTGGTATCTACATATCAGTAAGAAACTAAAATACGGAACCAACATTTCTAAAGGTGAAATCTCTTACATCCATTAAACTGGAATACAATACAATTATATTAAAAATATATGTCTGGGAAGAAAATTCTCATTTTGTTTTTGTTTGAAGGCTAAAAGATGTGTTATACATTCATAGGCTTAATGAAAGAAACATATAAACCAGGTTGCAATACAGCCTGAAGGTAGTTTAGTCATTGCATTGTGTAATACAGCTCTGTCTTTGCAGTTTTAAAATCAATTTATATGCCTTCTATTTGGCTTTTTTTTTTTTTTTTTTTTTTTGAGGCAGGAC
Organism: Pan troglodytes; assembly: GCF_028858775.2. NCBI lineage: Eukaryota > Metazoa > Chordata > Mammalia > Primates > Hominidae > Pan > Pan troglodytes. The sequence continues at coordinate 18,423,560 of NC_072412.2, read as the reverse complement.
GCCACTCTGTTGCCCAGGCTGGAGTACAGTGGCGCAATCTCGGCTTGCTGAAACCTCAACTTCCTGGGCTCAAGTGGTCCTTCCATCTTACCAAGTAGCTGGGACTACAGGCACGCGCCACCACACCTGGCTTATTTTTTGTATTTTTAGTAGAGTGGGGATTTCACCTTCTTGCCCAGGCTGGTCTCGAACTCCTGGGTTGAACCACTTTGCCCGCATCAGCTTCCCAACGTGCTGATATTCCAGGCATGAGCCACCTCACATGTCCTAATTGGACACTGGAAATTGATAGTTTCTTAGTTGGAAATAGATTGTTTCTGAGTTGTGTTTTTAGGCTTTTAGAGAGCATTTTATACATTTCTATCTTAAACTAGCTTTTTGTGTAACTTTGAAGCTGTTTTCCTTCACTTTAATGAATATTGAACTTTTTTCCTTTAACCTACAGTGTTGTGCACGGAAGCGCACTCAGTTTTGTAGACTATGACTCGTTAAGGGAATTACATGTGTGTCGCCAATGCATGTTTTAGAGTTGACTAAGCTTTTAAGAAAGCATATTAGCAACTTTAGTATGGATTTGCTCGTATAGCCAAGTTGCAAGGGAAATAATGCCAAGTAAATAACCTGAAGGAAAAACAAATGTGGCATATCGTAGGCCTTACTAAATTTGAAATTTGAAATGTCATACATTTAAAAGTTGGGTAAGGAATTAAATTTTATGAAATTAATTGTCCCACAAAAGCTGTCCCACATTAAATTGTCCCACAAAAGTTGTTATGAAGCTGAAAATCTTTACATAACTTAAATGTACATATTGTTTTAAAGATTACACTACCATGGCAAACAATGTACTTAACATGCACACCCATTTACAAAATCAAGTGTGTTCTCAGCATATATAGTCTATCAAATGAAACTTAAGTCATGTGTGGAATAAACATTTTCCATGATCAGCTTTTTTTTTCTTAAACTTCTGTTGCCAGTTTTTCAATACTACTAATCAGATAATGTAGAGTCATATATTGCTGTTTACTTGGTCACTTTTTACCAACAAGTAGTTAGTGACTATCTCTGGTATATGCAGGAAGCAAGAAACATGGCCCTCGCCCATAAATAACTTAATTGTGAAATTACTACAGTGGATACGTGAAATAATCAATGAACCAAGAGCATCTACGTTCTAAATTATGAAGCATAATTGAGTATAATGATGTCCAAGTGGTCCAATATTTATGTCTTTCTTTTAGAGTAAATGCTGGGATGCTATTTAATATAATCCATGTAATTTTAAGGATTTTAGGAATAAGGTTATTGTAGATTATAGGCAGTTTAAAAGGCTGTTATCATTATTAGAGTGACATTAACATCAGAGCTAAACTTTAAAATAGTATAAAACTTAAAACCATTTCTGATGGTGCAGAGATACTCTGCAATTTTATCAGAAGAAATCTAAAAATATGCCTTTAGAGTCCTTATTTAGTTAGGAGTTGAAGACAACTTAAAATTTTTGTGACATTTTATTCACCAGAGGATTTACTTACATTTTAGCACTTAACTCTCCTAAAGCCCAGTTTATTTAATTTTCTCTTCAGTCTTCATTCATTGTGGGACTTCATCATACTGGTTTTGTAGAGCTATTAATCATTATCATCCAGTTGGGTTGTTGAGAAGTTAAAACTATCATAACTCATCAAATTACATTGATGGAAAGTGGCAGCAGATTTTCTGGTGTATCACTAGTGTGTATAACCAAGCGAAACCTACATTATAATGCTACCTTTCTAGTAATCAGATAATGCTAACATTTTTTATATCTTTAAATTTATTTATAGCTATGTGGTGGAAGATGTGAGTACTAAAAGTAAGGCTCTAAGCTAACTATTGTTAGTTGGAAATATTATTTTTGATTTTTTATACCTATAGTTGTATAGTTATATTCTGAACCCACCATTGTAAAATTACATTCTATTAAAGAGAAAGAGAGGAAAAAGAAAACTTAATTTGTTTTCTAGGGGATAGTTGAGTTAAGACACCTCTTAGATACTATTCTTATACTCTCTTCATTTCTAGAAAGTATTAAAAATAGCTATTTAGAGCTATACTGAGGGAGTGGAAAGACTCTTGGATAAAGTATATTTATCGGCAAGAGCATTTGGGGATGAAGGAAATAATTCCTTCCTATGAATTTGCTAGGTTTCTGGGGATTGGATTCAAAGAGCAGAAGTATGATGCCAGGGGCTGGTAGGGACTCAGCCATATAGAGATTTTAGCTGCATTATAATGTATATTTGAGAAATTGAGGTCTTATTGTCAGAAAATTGACCTATGTAATGAAATACTAGAATAAAATCCTAAATTAGAATGGCTTTGTCGTGAATTTTTAATGATAAACAAGTACTAACACTTAAAAGGGAAAAAAATTTTCAAAGAAAATACCTAAAAATGTGTTGCATCTGAGATCATCATATATGTAGTATTAGAGCACAAACACTATTAAAATTAATATGAGGTAGGTGGATTTTTTAATGAAAAAACTTGAAATATTATCAGATTGTCCCCATTTATGGAATTTAAGCTTGTCAGAAAGATCCAGATAGCTATATTAATATTTTATCTGTATTTGGTTGCGGTTGCTTTTAAAAATAAGTTTTCTTATAAGTCATTTCAATTTTTTGGTTTAGATTCCATATTTCAAAATAAAAAGTTAAAAAAAGAGTACCTCATGTAATTTAGCAAGGTATTCCATAAACTCAGGGAGGAAAAACAAAAAACTAAGATGAGAGGCTAGTTATAATGATCTTTATTTATATATTGCAGGAAATGATTTCCTCTCTGGCAACTTAGCATAATTTACTGCTAATATTTTTAGCCATGGCTTAAAAAAAATTAAGTGGTTTTGTAAGTGCTAATCATTTGTTACTCATTTAAACTGTAAAATGTAGTCCCCATTGTTAGGGATTATTTGGTTTAAAAGCCTACTGTAGGCCAGCCGCGGTGGCTCACGCCTGTAATCCCAGCACTTTGGGAGGCCGAGGTCAGCAGATCAAAAGGTCAGGAGATCGAGACCAGCCTGGCTAACACGGTGAAACCCCGTCTCTACTAAAAAGAGAAAAAAAATTAGCCGGACGTAGTGGCGGGCGCCTGTAGTCCCAGCTACTCGGGAGGCTGAGGCAGGAGAATGGCGTGAACTGGGAAGGCGGAGTTTGCAGTGACCCGAGATCGCGCCACTGCACTCCAGCCTGGGCGACAGAGCAAGACTCTGTCTCAAAAAAAAAAAAAAAAAAAAGTCTAGTATAACAAATAATGGTGATGTCTCAAAGCTTGCAAACTGTTACAGTCTCAAATGCTCTAAAATAATTGATAGTTTCCTCCTTGATTTTATGTACGTTTGGCTTGGGGATGAAAATTCTAATTCTAGAGTGTAGGTAATGCCCTATTACAGAGTAGATAACGCATATCCCATTCTTAAGGAGCGAAAATAATTTTGATAACGGTCTTGGTATATAGATTGCATAAATATTGTTAAATTGTTAATGTTTACTAAACTAAGATAGGACAGCTCTAAGTATAGATTGTTTTACATAGATGCGTTTAGCCCAGCCCCTGCTGGTAACCAAGGTCCTCCTCCAATGATGGGTATGAATATGAACAACAGAGCAACTATACCTGGCCCACCAATGGGTCCTGGTCCTGCCATGGGACCAGAAGGAGCCACAAATATGGGAACTCCAATGATGCCAGATAATGGAGCAGTGGTAATGTATCATAAACATTGTTTTGATTATATTCAGTAATGTACACTTCTGCATCAAGGATAACTTCACACTTAATATAATTTGATATCATTTGTTTTGGCAGCCAATGAAGAAGAAAATTTTGTGACCTCATATGTTGATTTATTAGAGATAGTTTTTTTGTTTTTGTTTTTGTTTTTCTTTCAGATGGAGTCTCGCGCTGTCACCCAGGCTGGTATGCAGTGGCGCAATCTCGGCTTGCTGCAACCTCTGCCTCCAAGGTTCAAGCAACTCTCCTGCCTCAGCCTCTGGAGTAGTTGGGGCTACAGGTGTGCGCCAGCACGCCCGGCTAATTTTTGTATTTTTAGTAGAGACAGGGTTTCACTATGTTGGCCAGGCTGGTCTCAAACTCCTGACCTGGTGTTCCACCCGCCTCAGGCTCCCAAAGTGCTGGGATTACAGGCGTGAGCCACCGCGTCCAGCTGAGATAGTTTTTAAGTAGTCCAAGAATTAGGATTACTGTCTGTGGCATGCTGTGGTACCTCAGTATATAGCAAATGCATATGTTAATTACAGATATTTTTCTGTGCTTTTTAATTTGTTTCCATCTTTTACCAGCATTCTAATGTTCAAGCATTTTATGATGGTGTTCTTTTCCTGTGTGGACTCCTTATATTTGATGGGGACAAAAGTCCAATATGTATGAACACACAGTTTTCAGTAAATATTTTTGATAAAAATATTACCTGTCATGATTTATTGCAAATAATTTAGCTATAAATTAACATTAAAGTGTTTGTGTATTTCCAAACCACCATTGTGGCATTCTTTTCACAGATTTTAAATTATATTTAGTAAATTTAAAGTAGACAGTTTTTTATCTTGATCTGAGAGTGTGAATATATCTTTGTGTGGATTAAATACTATGAAAACAAGGTTTTTTGTTTTAATTTTTATTATATTTAAATATATTAGTAGCAAGAATGATACCTTTTTATCATTTCCATTAAAGTCTATCACTATATAAATCGAACTTTATATAGGCAAACCGTTTTCTCATTTAGTGTTTGTTAATGCTTGTTCTAAATAACATTTTGAAAGGGAAATTGTTTGGTTATCTATTTTGAAAAGGCAGTTTAGTTTTGAAACTACTGTATGAAATCTTGAGGCGCCAATGCTGCTAAGAAAGAAAGAAAGCACTGCCTGTTAGACTCAGACCTGTCATCAGTTGTAAATCCACCGTGATCAGAGACGTTAAAAGCAATGCATTGTATGTCTCAGAGTTGAATGCAGCATTTATCATTATTTTATTTGCTTCAAATGTAGTCTTTTAAGAATTTGGAGAAATTGGACATGCTGGCAGTTGGATTTTTTAAAATGATAGTTTATACAGGGAGATAAAGAGGCAGTGCACGGCTACTATGAACAGATGGCGCTTAACACAGTGATTGCATTTATTTCCTTCAGTAGAGGCTTTATTTTATAGTGATATGTTTGAAAGCTAGTAAAAACTTATACTACTTTGGTTAAGTTTTTGTGTGGCATATAATCATCAATAGAAACATAGAAGTAACATTAACTGTCCCATTTTTTTATTGTCTCCCTGAAATTGTAAACTTTATTTAAATATCACCCTTGGTCTGTTTTGCACTGACATTTTACTGCTACACTTCAGGGAGTTCTATCCAACCTTTCAGATTAATATGTATGATTATTGTGAAGTAAGTTTTTGTGTGGCATATAATCATCAATAGAAACATAGAAGTAACATTAACTGTCCCATTTTTTTATTGTCTCCCTGAAATTGTAAACTTTATTTAAATATCACCCTTGGTCTGTTTTGCACTGACATTTTACTGCTACACTTCAGGGAGTTCTATCCAACCTTTCAGATTAATATGTATGATTATTGTGAAGTTTTTCAAAACATTTAATTCAGATATTTAATTGTGCTTATTAGTGCATGTTATTACATTAATTTTTAAAACTTTTCCCATGATAATCTTTCAAGGAAAACACTCTCAGAAGTTTCTATACTGAAATCATAATTCTTTGTGTATGTTTGTATTAGTGCTTTCTATCTTCAAGGAATTGATGTAAAGATTTTTTTTTAGAATGTTTACTTCTAAAAAACTGAATTGATGCTGCTCCCCAGCTTTATTTCTCTGATTTTTTTTAAAAAGTATTTTTCTTACAAAAAATTAGCCGGACATGGTGGCAGGCGCCTGTAGTCCCAGCTACTCAGGAGGCTGAGGCAGGAGAATGGCATGAACCCGGAAGGTGGAGCTTGCAGTGAGCCGAGATTGCACCACTGCACTCCAGCCTGGGCGACAGAGCGAGACTCCGTCTCCAAAAAAAAAAAAAAAAAAGTATTTTTCTTACATAGCATAGTTTCATGCAATATAAACTTTTGAAAAAAGGAATCAGCGATGTATAATAATATTGTTTAGGCTTAAGATTACATTTGCTTCTGTCACGAAATCAGTTCTTTGTTCTTGAAATTGGGGCATAGCATTAGCAATATGTAAATCTTCAGATGCTGCATTTTTTTTAAAAAACATAGTAACTAATTAAATTGCTCCTTTCTTCCTTCTATGTGTGATCCTGATTCTGTTGGACTTTCTGCTGAACTTCATGACACCACCACTTGGGATTTTGCCAATTTTTCTTGTCACTTATATTTGGCGTGTTCCAAATGGACTTCATATTCTATTCCTTATTGTGTGGTATCATAGCACAATGACAGATTTCCTCAAGGACCGCCATCTCAGATGGGTTCACCTATGGGGAGTAGAACAGGTTCTGAAACCCCTCAAGCACCAATGAGTGGTGTAGGTCCTGTGAGTGGTGGTCCTGGTGGCTTTGGTAGAGGAAGTCAAGGGGGCAACTTTGAAGGCCCTAATAAGCGTCGTAGATATTAAACATTCGTTCATTCCTGGCTATCTAGAAAAAAAAAGTCAGTGGTATGCCTTTATACTTTTACCTGTTATCTGGAAGAAATGGTTTTATTGTTAATGTATGTAGACTTAAAAGGTTTTTTTTTTTGTAAAACTTGAAGTTTTTGTATTTTTCTTTATTCATGAGCTTTGTAGATTAGAATGGTAATGATGCTCATCATTTTGAATGTTGAAATGTGTTCGTGACTTTAGCTAAATATAAGTATTCCATAGTACTGTGAAATCTATGTAGTTACTTAATCTCAATAAAGAAATCGTTTTGGATAATTTAAAACTGTTATTAGTGGTATTCTCTTACGGTCTTACTAAACTTTGCTGTAACAGTAATGCTTTGGTTGCTTTAACTAATCCTATCATTAAAAATGAAAATGATTTTGCTTTTTAATTTGCGCAAATAGCACTAAAGATAGAAGCTTAATTAATGAAAGCTAATGTCAATAAGGGGTAGATAGAGTAGTATATGTGGGGGTGGGAGGGTATGGGAGTTTAATTTGTATAAACCACTGATGTTCTGTGAAATCGGAATTTCCAGCTACATTTCATATAGATTCTGAATATTCAGGTATTCTGAGACAGATTATTAAGGATATCTTTGTCCTGTGCTGATTTTTCCAAATAAATCTTTTTCATCTTGAAAAAAACTGTTTGAAGGCAAATCTCTTTTGCTTATAAAAAATAATGTCTAGTTTTAAACATATCTGCCATTATTTATTTGGTTTCAATATCTAGACCTTACCCGATTATTATCATACAGTTAGTGTTAAACATTCTTTAAAATAAAACAATACTGTTGGGTTGGATGTTAAGTGAAGATTTGTTGTGTGATTTCTGGTGAATTAGGCATTTCTTGAGATTGTAGGTTTCTAGAAGTATTAAAAGATGGCTTGACTCTGCATTGTTGTAAATATTTCCCCAAAGTTTGGACATTTCTCCAGTAAAACTTGTCTGATGGGTTAGGACCATTTGTCTTCAAGGAATGGCAGTGGTTTTTTTTTTATTGTTTGTTTGTTTTTTTCAAGATAATGCTGAGACATCCAAGTAGTACAGTTCAAGAAGTGATTTTAAAAAGCAGATAATTACTTGAGAATGGCTAGAGTCATTGGAATCTGATTAGCTCCCTTTACTATCAAATACCTATTTTGATTTTCAATACTAGGGAGAAACTGATTTTATCACATTATAATGTTTATTGCAAAACAAAGTCATAACTATATTTAAAAATGTGTATGTTGGTCATGTTTATTTAAAATTACATTTAAGGAATCATATATGACTCATACCACAAATGTAATTCATCAGACACTGATCATAGCATAGCTATTTCTCATAAAACATCACTATGGTTTGCTATATCATGCTTTCAGCACCTTTCTGAAAGATAATATGCTATTTTAAAATAAACGGTATGTAAATAGTGGTGTCTGTTTTGCTGGAAGGTATAGTTTGGAAAGAAACAATTTAAATTTTGCATAAAAGCAGTTGGTTGTAAAGCATAATTGATGCATTCTTTTATACTAATTAAAATTTTCATACGTACTCTTTCATGTTCTGCTATTTTTTTTGATACACAGTGTGGATGGAACTATTTTCTAAAATTTGCGGTATTCATAGGCTTTTGTTTTTGGCAGTTCTTTGAAAACATGATTTGGAGATTGTAAAATAATAGTCAAAGACTATTCTCATGTTTCTCATAAGTATGAGGTGATGGAGAGTGGGATTTGCTTTAATTTGTGACATTAATTGGGGTATGGGGAGTTTTAACATTGATTACAGTTTTTCAGTGATATCTATTGCACTTAAATCTACCTTTCCCATCATCTATATTTTATTCATATAATTCTCAGGTAATTTTTAGCATTGTATTTCACTTCAAAGCTGAAATATGATTGGGAGAAACTTAATCCTTTTATGTTAAACCAAGGTACCTTTGGCCAAGGCTGTGAAATTCTGTATGATTCATTCAAGAACACTCGAAGGCCAGTGCACAAAAAGATGTCTTAATCTCCTGAACATCCTAGTGTCCAGGCTCAACTCTGGCACCAAGAACAGAGTTCTACACAACTTTTTCCCATCATCAAGAAAATCCTTGTTCCGGCTTTACCAAGTTTACGCTGGGAGCAGTCAGCTTCTGAGTGACAGTCAAGTGGAGCATCTCTGAACTCCCAGTTATTCCGTGTTTTTAGTGTTTTTGTATAGTTAAACTTGGTGGCTGGTTCAGTCAATATTTTTTTCTTGTGAATCAGTATGCCAAGGAAGATTTTTGAATATCATCTGCTTAAAAGAGGTAGATATAAAAATTAAGATCTGTATAATAAAAAATCTGTATTTCCAAATTTCCTCTTAAAAGGCTACCAACCATATTCAATTAAGGGCCACCACAACTGTCTAATTTTAACTTAATTACCTCCTTTAAAGACCTATTTCCAAAGACAGTTACATTCTGAGGTGATGGAGGTTAGGACTTCAACATACTATAGAATTTTGTGGGACACAGTTCAGCTCATAACACCATGCTGTATTGATTGAATTGGTGTAATTTCCTATTCATTGAGATAACTCATACTTTTTCCTCCCTGCAGTAGCCTTCTGCTTTCAGGCCCTCCTCCATCATCATCCCCATCTGTGACCTAACCTCATATACCCTGACAACATGGAATCTCATCACTGTGGATCCCCTTCACCTTCCCAACACCTAAGCTTCTGTCTGTCCTCATCTTCCATCCTTTGTTGATATGCCCCTCCTTTCAAATGCCATGCCTGGGTTCCTGTTGAAAACAATGAATTGTACCGGTGCGGTCACTCATGCCTGTAACACTAGCACTTTGGAAGGCTGAGGTGGGCGGATCACCAAAGGTTAGGAGCTCAAGACCAGTCCGACCAACATGGAGAAACCCAGTCTCTACTAAAAATACAAAAATTAGCCGGATGCAGTGGTGCACGCCTGTAATCCCAGCTACTTGGGAGGCTGAAGCAGGAGAATCGCTTGAACCCGGGAGGCAGAGGTTGCAGTGAGCCGAGATCGAGCCACTGCACTCCAGCCTGGGTGACAGAGCAAGACTCCATCTCAAAAAAAAAAAAAAGAAAAGAAAAAAGAATATTGTAAAGGAGGTGGAAAAAAAGATAAGTGTACAAGAAGTCCAAGGAAAGAGTAACAACAAACTTCTTGACATAAACCATGCAAGCCAACAGGGGAACATGACTTTTTTTTTTTTTTTTTTTTTTTTGAGACGGAGTTTTGCTCTTGTTGCCCAGGCTGGAGTGCAGTGGTGCGATCTCGGCTCACTGCAACCTCCGCCTCCCGGGTTCAAGCGATTCTCCTGCCTCAGCCTCCCAAGTAGCTAGGATTACAGGCATGCACTACCATGCCTGGCTAAGTATTTTTTATTTTATTTTATTTTATTTTATTTTATTTATTTTTGAGAAGGAGTTTCACTCTGTCTCCCAGGCTGGAGTGCAGTGGCGCAATCACTGCTCCCTGCTCACTGCAAACTCCGCCTCCTGGGTTCACACCATTCTCCTCCCTCAGCCTCCTGAGTAGCTGGGACTACAGGTGCCCGCCACCACGCTTGGCTAATTTTGTATTTTTTTGTGTTTTTAGTAGAGACGGGGTTTCTCCACGTTGGTCAGGCTGGTCTGGAGCTCCTGACCTCAGGTGATCCACCTGCCTCAGTCTCCCAAAGTGCTGGGATTACAGGCGTGAGCCACCGTGCCTGGCCTGAAAGCTTTTTAAAAAGCTGTCTGCCTTAAAGTAAGGTGGGGTAGGGAGAAGCAATAAAGGTCAGAGCAGAAACCAATGATATTAGAAAAGTAAAACAATAGGAAAAAAAAAGGATATTTTTGAACATCAATAAAATTGATAAATCTCTGGCCAGAATAATCAGGAAGAGAGAAGACATGAATTGCCATTATCAGAAATTAGTAAAATGGCATCATTAAAATGTTTACAGATTTAAAAAATATAACAAAATATTAACGACTTTATTCCAATAAACTGGACAACTTAGATAAAATAGACAAATTCCTTGAAAAACACAAACTACCAAAGCCCACTGAAGAAACAGATAAACTGAACGGACTTACATGTTCAATAATTGGATTTGTATTTAAAAACCTTCCCACAAGGAAGACTCCAGGCCCAGACAGTTTCATTAGTGAATTTTACCAAACATTTCTGGAATAACACCAATTATATATAAACTCTTAACAGAAAATTGAAGAGGAGAGAATACTGCCCAACTCAGTGTAAGAAGCCAGTATTATCCTGATATGAAAACTTTAAAAAGACTTATCAAGAAAAATCTACCGAACAATATCCTTTATGAACATAGACGCAAAAGTTTAAACAAAATTTTTTTGAATCCTTACAATATGTAAAAACATTACAACATCATGATCAAATGGAGTTTATCCTTTGAATGCAAGGTTGGTTTAGTGTTTGCAAATCACGCTAATTTACCTTATTACCACACACACACACACAATCATGACTAAATGACTAATCATTAGTCATTTAACAGCTAAAATGACTGTTTTGGGTTTGTTTGGTTGTTGGTTTGAGACAGTCTCACTCTGTCGCCCAGGCTGGAGTGCAGTGGTGCTCTCATGGCAGCATCTCCAGGGCTTAAGTGACCCTCCCACCTCAGCTTCCTGAGTAGCTGGAAATACAGGTGCGTTCTACTACGACCGGCTGATTTTTGTATTTTTGGTAGAGATGGGGTTTCTCCATGTTGCCCAGGCTGGCCTCAAACTCCTGACCTCAAGTGATCCTCTTGCCTCAGCCTCCCGAAGTGCTGGAATTACAGGCGTGAGCCACCGCTCCCGGCCTGATCTACACTTTCAATGCAAGCCAAGCTAAAATCCAGTAGGTGTTTTTGTGGGGGTTATGGGGTGTAGAAATTGACTAGCTGCTTCTAAAGTTCATGTGGAAATTCAAAGGACCTTGAATTACAAAAACAACTTTGAAAAAAAAAGTTGGAAAACTTGCACTACTCAATTTCGAGACAAAATGTAAAGCTACAGTAATCAAGAGAGTGTGATGTTGGCATAAAGACAGACAAATAGCTGGGCGCAGTGGCTCACACCTGTAATCCCAGCACTTTCGGAGACTGAGATGGGTGAATCACTTGAGCTCAGGAGTTCAAGACCAGCCTGGGCAACACTGTGAAACCCCACCTCTACAATCTCTACTAAAAAAAAAAAAAAAAGTGAGCCGGCCATGGTGGCAGCATCTGTGGTCCCAGCTACTTGGGAGGCTGAGGTGGGAGGATTGTTTCAGCCCAGGAGGCCAAGGTCGCAATGAGTTCTGATTGCACCACTGCACTCCAGCCTGGGTGACAGAGAGAGACTCTGTCAAAAAAAAAAAAAAAAAAAAAAGCAACTGAATAAAACAGAGTTCAGAAGTAGGTCATTTCATATACAGGTTATTTTCAACAGAGATACACAGGTAATTCAGTGGGGAAAGGATGGTCTTTTGTAAAAAAAAAAAATGTGCTGAAACAAATGGGTATTCTTTTTTTTTTTTACGGAGTCTCCCTCTGTTGCCCAGGCTGCAGTGCAGGGGGGTGTGATCTCAGCTCACTGCAACCTCCGCTTCCCGAGTTCAAGCGATCCTCCCAACTCAGCCTTCCAAGTAGCTGGGACCGCAGGCATGTGCCACCACGCCTAGCTAATTAAAAAAATTTTTTTTTGTTTAGAGATGGGGTCTTGCTATGTTGCCCAGGCTGGTCTCAAACTCCTGAATTCAAGTGATCCTCCCATCCTGGTCTCCCAAAGTGCTGGGATTACAGATGTGAGCCACTGCTCACGACCTCCTTCTGAAAAAAATTTTTTTTCTTGACGAGATCTCACTCTGTCACCCGGGCTGGAGTGTAGTGGTGCGATCTCAGCTCACTGCAACCTCCACCTCCCAGGTTCAAGTGATTCTCCTGCCTCTGCCTCCCGAGTAGCTGGGATTACAGGCACCCCCCACCACTCCCGGCTAATTTTTGTAATTTTAGTAGAGACAGGGTTTCACCATATTGGTCAGGGTGCTTGAACTCCTGACCTCAGGTGATCCACCCACTTGGCCTCCCAAAGTGTTGAGATTACAGGCGTGAGCCACCACACCCAGCCACAAATGGGTATTCTTAAACAAAAAGCGAACTTTGTTTTTTGTTTGTTTGTTTGTTTTGAGACAGAGTTTCGCTCTTGTTGCTCAGGCTGGAGTGCACGATCTCGGCTCACTGCAACCTCTGCCTCCCGGGTTCAAGTAATTCTCCTGCCTCAGCCTCCCAAGTAGCAGGGATTACAGGCACATGCCACCACACTTGGCTAATTTTTTTTTTGTATTTTTAGTAGAGACGGGGTTTCACCATGTTGGTCAGGTTGATCTCTAACTCCTGACCTCAGGTGATCCACCCACCTCGGCCTCCCAAAATGCTGGGGTTACAGGCATGAGCCGCCGCACCCAGCCAAAAAATGAACTTTGATCTGTACCTCATGCTATATATAAAAATTAACTCGAGTGGATTATGAACTAAATAGAAAACCTAAAACTATAAAACTTCTAGTAGAAAACATAAGGGAAAAATCTTTGTGACCTTTGGTTAGGGAAAGATTTCTTAAATATGACCCAAAGTGATTCATTAAACCAACATTTGAGAAATTAGACGTCAATAAAATTAACGTCTGCTTTTTAAAAGACACTGTTAAAAGAATGGAAAGACAAGCCACACTCTGGGAGAAAAATATCGGATAAAAGCCTCATATCTGGAAAATATAAATCATTCTCAAAATTCAATAATAAAAGAAAACCAAAAACATTTAAATGGGCAAAATATTTTAACAGTCTTCAAAAAAATACGGATTGCAAAAAAAAAAAAAATGAAAACAAATTCAACACCATTAGTCATGAGGAAAATGCAAATGAAAACCACCATGATATACACATCCATTAGAAGGTCTCAAATGTAAAAGGCTGACATTATCAGCCCAGCACAATGGCTCATGCCTGTAATCCCAGCCCTTTGGGAGGCCCAGGCGGGCGGATCATGAGGTCAAGAGATTGAGACCATCCTGGCCAACATGGTGAAACCCCGTATCTACTAAAAATACAAAAATTGGCCGGGCGAGGCGGCGCACACTTGTAATCCCAGCACTTTGAGGTCAGAAGCTCGAGACCAGCCTGGCCAACACAGGGAAACCCTGTCTCTACTAAAAATACACAAATTAGCTGCGCATGGTGGTGGGCACATGTAATCCCAGCTACTCGGGAGGCGGAGGCAGGAGAATTGCTTGAACAAGGGAGGTGGAGGTTGCAGTGAGCCAAGACTGTGCCACTGCACTCCAGCTTGAGTTACAGAGCTAGATTCCATCTCAAAAAAAAAAAAAAAACCAAAAAAACCAACGTTAGCCAGGTGTGGCAGCGTGTGCCTGTAGTACCAGCTACTCTGGAGGCTGAGACAGGAGAACTGCTTGAACCTGGGAGGCGGAGGTTGCTGTCAGCTGAGATAGCGCCACTGCACTCTAGCCTGGCTACAGAGTGAGACTCCGTCTCAAATAAATAAATAAATAAATAAATAAAAGCAAAGGAAAAAGATCTGTACTTAAATGTTCTATCAGCTCCATTATAATAGTAAAAAACTAAAAGCAAGAAGTATCATTATCAACTGATGAATGGATACACAAATTGTGGTATACATACACGAAATTTATCCACCATCTATTTTGGTGTTAGGTTTATGTTGTACTCATAAAATGAATTGGAAGCTTTCCTCTTCCTTTTTTTTGAGACGGAATCTTGCTCTGCTGCACAGGCTGGCGTGCAGTGGCACGATCTTGGCTCACTGCAACCTCCGTCTACTGGGTTCAAGCGATTCTCCTGCCTCAGAGTAGCTGGGACCATAGGTCCACACTACCATACCTGGCTAATTTTTGTATTTTTAGTAGAGACGGGGTTTCACCATGTTGGCCAGGCTAGTCTTGAACTCCTGACGTCAGGTGATCCGCCCGCCTCTGCCTCCCAAAGTGCTGGGATTTTATAGGTGTGAGCCACCGTGCCTGGCCTTGCTTTCCTCCGTTCTCTACTGTCTGAGAAGTTTATGTAAGATTGGTATTATTTCTTTTTTAAATGTTTAATAGACCTCACCGGTGAAACAATCTGGGCCTGGTGTTGTCTTTGTGGGGAAGTTTGTTTTTGAGTTTGTTTTAGCATTCATCATTTATTTATCCATCATAGTGAAACATCTGTCATTTGTTTTCCAGCATACATTCTCTGCTAACATCTCTCTGATTTTCCTCCAGGAATCCACCCATCCTCCTTTTTCAGCCCTTTGCTTCAGGTGGGGCTTTTCCTCCGCCTCAAGAATGGAGCTCAGCCAAATAGCACATCACATTTCTGTGGCTACCGTGATTGCTTCAGGGATGGCTATGTGATCCATTCAAAGTCCTTGGTATGATGATGCTTTTTTGTGGCATGCTGAGATAAGGACACTTTGTGTTTCTATTGGAAATGAACCTTCAAAGATTAACTATGGCTGTGCAGTCAGTTTTCCAATCACATGGAAAATGGAACCAACTCTAAGAAAACATCTTTTTTTTTTAGACAAGGTCTCATTCTGTTGCCCAGGCTGGAGTGCCAAGGAGCAATCACAACCTGCTGCAGCTTTGAGCTCCTGGGCTCAATGAAACCTCCCGCCTCACCCTCCTGAGTTGCTGGGAGTACAGATGCGTGCTGCCACGCCCAGCTGATTTTTGTGGTTTTGGTAGAGATGGGGTTTCACCATCTTTCCCAGGCTGGTCTCAAACTCCTGGGTTCAAGGGATCCTCCCATCTTGGCCTCCCAGAGTGCTGGGATTACAGGCATGAACCACTGCACTGGGTCAATTATCTGTTTTCTTTTGTCCAAAAATGTCTTTATTTCCCCTTCATTGCTGAACAGTATTTTCATCAGATACAGGTTACACATTGGTAGTTCTATTTTTTTTTTTTTTTGAGACGGAATCTCGCTCTGTCACCCAGGCTGGAGTGCGGTGGTGCGATCTCGGCTCACTGCAACCTCTGTCTCCCGGGTTCAAGTGATTCTCCTGCCTCAGCCTCCTGAGTAGCTGGGACTACAGGCATGCACCACCACGCCCGGCTAATTTTTGTATTTTTAGTACAGACGAGGTTTCACCATGTTGGTCAGGCTGGTCTCAAACTCCTGAACTTATGATCTGCCCGCCTCAGCCTCCCAAAGTGTTGGAATCACAGGTGTGAGCCACCGCGCCTGACCCTGGTAGTTCTATTCTTTCATCACTTGAGAAAGGTGGCACTTCCTTCTGGCCTCATGTTTTCTGATGAGAAATCCACTGTCTTTCAAATTGTTTTTGCCCTATAAGTAGGGTGTCATTTCTCTCAAACCACTTTTGATATTTTCCCCTTTGTCTTTAGTTTTCAGAAGTTCATGTTGGGTCTTGGCTTGGATTTATTTGTATTTATTTTGTCTGTGGTTCACCCAGGTTTTCAAATCTGGAGGTCTATATCTTTTGCTAAATTTGGGGAATTTTCAGTAATATCTATCTATCTATCTATCTATATCTTTTTTTCTTTGTTTTTTTTTGGAGACAGAATCTCGCTCTGTCGTCCAGGCTGGAGTGCAATGGCGCTAGCTTGGCTCACTGCAACCTCTGCCTCCCTGGTTCAAGGGATTCTCCTGCCTCAGCCTCCCGAGTAGCTGGGACTACAGGCACCCATCACCACGCCCTGCTAATTTTTGTATTTTTAGTACAGAAGGGGTTTCACCATATTGGCCAGGCTGGTCTTGAATTCCTGACCTTGTGATCTGCCC
Source organism: Pan troglodytes (assembly GCF_028858775.2). NCBI lineage: Eukaryota > Metazoa > Chordata > Mammalia > Primates > Hominidae > Pan > Pan troglodytes. Next base: position 18,407,067 of record NC_072412.2, on the reverse strand, counting down.
AACTCGGTCTCCCAAAGTATGAGCCACCACTTTCAACCATATTTCTTTAAATACTTCTTCAGCTCCCACTCTCCCTGCTCCTTCTCAAATTCCAGTGATGAGAATGTTAGATTTCTTGTTACAGTCCCACAGGTCCCTGGAGGCTATGTTCTCCAACCTCCAACCATCCCTGGCCACAGGTCTATTTCCTGCTTTTTTTTTTTTTAAGATAGAGTCTCGCTCTGTCGCCAGGTTGGAGTGCAGTGGCACGATCTCAGGTCACTGCAACCTCTGCCTCCCAGGTTCAAGCGATTCTCCTGACTCAGCATCCCAAGTAGCTGGGACTACAGGTGCGCGCCACCACGCCCTGCTAATTTTTGTATTTTTAGTAGAGACGGTGTTTCACCATGTTGGCCAGGATGGTCTCCATCTCTTGACCTCGTGATCCGCCCACCTTGGCCTCTCAAAGTGCTGGGATTACAGGCATGAGCCACCATGCCCAGTCTATTTTCTGCCATTTAAAAAATTTATTTTATTTTATTTTTTCTGAGACAGAGTCTCCCTGTGTCACCCAGGCTGGAGTGCAATGGCATGATCTCAGCTCACTGCAACCTCCGCCTCCCAAGTTCAAGTGTTTCTCCTGCCTCAGCCTCCCGAGTAGCTGGGATTACAGGCACCTGCCACTATGCCCAGCTAATTTTTATAGTTTTAGTAGAGACAGGCGGGGTTTCGCCATGTTAGCCAGGCTGGTCTCAAACTTCTGAACTCAGGTGATCCACCCACCTCGGCCTCCCAAAGTGCTGGGATTACAAGGGTGAGCCACCCCACTCAGCCCTTTCTGTTGTTTAGACTAATTCCTATTGTTCTGTCTTCAAGTTCATTGATTCTTTCTTCTGTTCCCTTCATTCTGTTGAGCCCATCCATTAAGTGTTTTTATTTTGGTTATTGTATTTTTAAGTTCTAAAATTTCTATTTGGTTCTTTATGTGTCTGATTTCTTCGCAGAGATTTTCTTTTTCACCTGTTTCAAGAGTGTTTGTTATTGCTCATTGTAACATTTTTATGAAGGCTGCTTGTCAGATAAGTCCAACATCTGGGTTGGTGCCTCTTGTATTTTGTCATTCAAATGGACACTTTCCTGGTTCTTGTTATGATGATTTTTTATATTTTGGACATTTTAGGTATAATGAGATCCTGGATCTTCTTTAAACCTTCAGTTTGAGCAGCCTCCTCTGAAACTACCCCTACAAAGGAAGCAGGGTGCTTCTTCTACAAAGGAGTACAGGTGTTTCTTCTGCTTCCCCTTCATCCCTTTTCAAATGTTACCACCCTTCATAGCATCAAATGGATTCCATCGCATGCACCTGCACACATGCAGAAGTGCATTCACAGAGCACTGCATGGAGCTACGTGCACCGATGGCTCGGGAGGCCCCCCTGCTGGTTTTGACTTATGATGTAGTTTTTGCCCTTGGGTGGAGGACACTTTGCAAAAGACACAGCCTCCATCCCTGCACACCCAGCCACCACCACAAGGCTGGGAGGGTGGGGAACAGGGGGTCCTCATTCTTTATTCATAGCCTCATGAACTTCAGGGAGCACAGGCAGCGTTAACCCCAGGGGGGTTGGTTGGTTGCTTCCTTCCTCCTTCCTTTCCTTCCTTCCTTCCTTCCTCCCTCCCTCCCTTCCTTCCACAAACATATTCAGAAAGTGTATTTCATGACTAGCACTGTGCCAGACACTGGAGATAATAAAGAAAAACAGCACTGGGCCTATAATTGGGAGTCTAGATACATGATATGGAAATGCAGCTGACAATGCAAGGAGCAAGAGGACTCGCAGTGGTGCATGGCAGTTTGCTGTCATTTTCTGGGCACAGAAAGTGCTGATGGAAGGGAATGAGAAGGGGAAAAAGGAAGGATGACAGGAAGGGAGGAGGGAAAGAAGGAAGAGGAAAAAAGGACAGGAGAAAGGATTCTGCCAAAAAATTAAAATCAAATTTTTGACATTCTTTTTATTTGCCTGTTTTGAAACAAAATGACACTTGCCAGACACCAGCTTCCTGGCCCATGTCCTGGTCCTTGGTATCCAGATGACAGCAGCGTGATCCTGCTGTGAGTTCCTTCCGTGCCCTCTGATCTGAGTTCCTGAAAGCAGACAGCCACTCAGGAACTGCTGTCTCTCAGGCCAGCTGGCTGGTGACGGGCTTTTGATGACTCTGCCCTCTCTCTGCTGGGAGAGCTCCCCAGGGGCCACCAGGAGCCAGCTGACCGCTCTCAGCCTCTGTGAGCTACTGGAGGTCACCAGACCTTCCCACATCCCGGGCAGGTGCCAGGGCCTTTAAGGAGGCTTTCTGCTCTGCAGGGATGTTCTGTGGGCTCCAGTATTCTGGCGAGCATCAGCTTATTCTGGGATTAGTCTTCTTGCTCTATCGCTCCTGCCTCTGTTTTGCTTCTTTTTGGTGATGCCCTGTTTCCATCTTATGAAGAGGGCCTGTAAAATCCAAGCTCTGCACAAACCCCCAGGGGTTGTTAGGGGCACTGGAGAAGGGCTGTGTGTCGACCACTTGGTTGGATTTTACATCCCTTGGACTTGAATACTTATAATTTAAATTTGAGTCTCTGTCAACGTAACTCTTACATATTTTCTTTTTTAAAATTTGTTTCTCCAAAGTCTAGGGTATATGTACATATGGTCAGCACCATGAATCTGTTCTGAAATTTTCCTTTCTGCCAAGATTCTTACACAATTCATCTGCATAGATCAACAATAAATCCAAACTGGAGTTCCCTTTATTGCTTCCTCTTTTTGCTTTTCATTTTATAAGTAATTCAATATTTATTTGGAAATAATGTGAAATATTTAAAATGTACACAAGGGATATAGAAAAATTCAATGAACTACTGTGCATCCACCATCCAATGGAAGAAATAAAACATTATCAGTACATTGGAAGCCCTCTGGGGACCCAGTCCCAGGCTGCATATTGACCTCCCCACAAACAGATAAACACCACCATGAAATTAGGGTTTATAATCATCATACTTCAAAGCATAGTACATATGCTTGTATCTCTATGTAGTATGCAGTGTATTCAGTGGTTCTTGCATTGATATAAAGAGATACGTGAGACTGGATAATTTATAAGAAAAGCAGGTTAATTGGCTCATGGTTCTGCAGGCTATACAGGAAGCACAGTGTCAACATCTGCTTCTGGGGAGGCCTCAGGAAGCTTACAATCATGGCAGCAGACAAAGGGGGAGCAAGAGTGGCAGGGGAGACGCCACACTTTTTAAACAACCAGATCTCATGAGAACTTGCTCACTAGCCTGACAACAGCATCAAACCATGAGGGATCTATCCCCATGACCAAAACACCTCCCAACAGGCCCCACCTCCAGCACTGGGAAGTACATTTCAACAAGAGATTTCAGTGGGGACAAATATCCAAACAATATCATTCAGCCTTTGCCCCCTCCCCCCACAAATCTCATGTCCTTACGTTGCAAAATACAATCAGGCCTTCTCAAATGTCCCCCAAAATCTTTTCTTTTCTTTTCTTTTTTTTTTTGAGACGGAGTCTCGCTCTATCGCCCAGGCCAGAGTGCAGTGGAGCGATCTCAGCTCACTGCTGGCTCTGCCTCCTGGGTTCATACCATTCTCCTGCCTCAGCCTCCCGAGTAGCTGAGACTACAGGCGCCCGCCACCATGCCCAGCTAATTTTTTGTATTTTTTAGTAGAGACGGTGTTTCACCATGTTGCCCAGGCTGGTTTCGAACTCCTGAGCTCAGGCCATCCGCCCGCCTCAGCCTCCCAAAGTGCTGGGATTACAGGCGTGAGCCACTGCGCCCGGCCACAAGGGAATTTTTAAAACTTAGTACCACAGGAACCTCTTTTAATAATTTCACAGATATTGAGGGATGAGAACAAAATAAATGCTCGGCAGATGAACTTACTTGGTTTCACAAAAACTTAAGATCCATTTTAAAGTAATTTACATAATACAGCTCAAGTTTTCAAAGTTTTTTTTTTTTTTTGAGACGGAGTCTCACTCTGTCGCCCAGGCTGGAGTGCAGTGGTGTGATCTCAGCTCACTGCAAGCTCCGCCTCCCGGGTTCACACCATTCTCCTGCCTCAGCCTCCTGAGTAGCTGGGACTACAGGCGCCCACCACCAGGCCCAGCTAATTTTTTTTGTATTTTTAGTAGAGACGGGGTTTCACCGTGTTAGCCAGGATGGTCTTGATTTCCTGACCTCATGATCCGCCCGCCTCAGCCTCCCAAAGTGCTGGGATTACAGGCATGAGCCACCGCGCCCGGCCTCAAAGATGTTTTATTAAGGTCATACAAAGTACCCCAGAACTTAAAGTGTAATAATGAAACATTTTAAAAAGCCCAATCAATACCATCACTGAACCATATAAACAGCTTCCTCTTTCTGAGCTTCTTGGATCTTCAGCTCTCCTGCCACATCGTGTTGACTTTCTGCATGGCCACCTCCATCTCCCCTCCTTGTCCCACACCTTCTGCTTCTGGGAGCAGAGCTCTGCTACCAGCTCACCGAGCTCCAAGAAGTCCTGCAGGGCCAGCTTTTGCTGCTGATGGGCATCTTTGAGTTCTTTGGCCTGGGATTTCAATAACTCTGAGGCTTCAACCAATTGCTGAAAAAAAAATCACAATTATAGATGTTTTATGTTTGCTTAACAAAGGCCTGGAAGGTTTAGTCTTACACTATATTAAAGAGTTACAAGTGACAGCCAATGCTGGTTACAGATTAAAGCCAAAGATCGGAGAAATCCCCTGCTTGGAAAAAGCCCTGTGGTCACCTCACCCCAGCCAAACATTCAATGGGAAGACCACCTGGGCTCAGATGATGAGCACCAACTCCACACCAAGCAAGACCCTGCAACTGCATGGAATAGCTTACAGCAGGACACCTGGCTCTGTAACGTCAACCTCTGCCTGATGTCATCTACACAATTGCAAAGGTGAATAAAGCATTTGGGCGCTCCATCTAGTTACTTAAACATAAAAGGAAACATAAATATACACACACACACACACACAAACACACACACAACTTAAGATTTAAATCGGACCATGCACAGTGGGTCATGCTTATAATCGCAGCAGTTTGGGAGGCTGAGGTGGGAGGCTCACTTGAGCCCAGGAGTTCAAGACCAGCGCCTGGGCACAATGGTGAAACCGCATCTCAAGAAAGAAAAGAAAAAAGAAAAGAAAAGAAAGAAAGAAAGAAGAAAAGAAGGAAAGAAGGAAAGGAAAGGAAAGGAAAGAAAAGAAAGGAAAGAAAGGAAAGAGAGAAAGGAAGGAAGGAAGAAAGAAAGAAAGGGAAAGAAAGAAAGAAAAGAAAAGAAAAGAAAGAAAAGAAAACAAAGAAAAGAAAAGAAAATTAAGAAGAAGAAGATTTAAATCAAAATCTCCCTGGGTGGAGAGCCACGGTTGGACTTACCGTGAGGTCAGCTGTACTGACAACCCAACCTTACCACTTGCTGCACTGATGACCCTGACCTCCCCACAGCCAATCTGGTCAACAATGTGGTTGTTTAGTCACTGTCACACCTGCTGGACTATTACTGGAAGTGAGGAGAGGTGGAGCAAGCTGGCAGGGCAGCTCCCGCATGGGGAGGAAAGGCCTCCCCAGGCCTCTCTGCCCGGCTCAGAGTTATTGTGACTACATTAAGCAATGAGACACCACCCAGCCCACACTGCAGTCCCAGACAAGTCATGCAGGGGAATGACACCACAGATGATCTTAAGTAGCAATTTCAGTTTACAATCTGGCACATTTTAGAGGACAGACCACAAACTATAGGTCCAAGGACTTACGTGTATAAATGAATGTATTTTAGAAAACAGAACCTACTTGTGTTATTACTACTATACTGGCATTTGAACATGAAGTTTCACACATCTTACTAAAAACCAAATTTATGAAGAAGTTATGGGGGAATTACCCACATTTTAACAAATGGTCTTTTTTGCAGCTCCCTGTCATCACATGGTGGAGAGAGAAGGGGGAGTCACTGGTGTCAGGCCCAGCGTATCACTGCAGATGACACAGACATAGTTCCTCATTCAAAATTGGCAGGGGTGGGGGAGTTGCTGCTTACTTTGTGGGGTTGAACTGGAGATGGCAGATGACTGCGAAGTGGGTGCCTGCTGCAGGCAAGGTGCTAGTAGGCAGCCATGACTGGGAGCCAAGCTCAGCCAGCTGACACGAGCTATGCAGCACCCGGCTGGTCCCTAGATCCAGGCTTGGCCCTGGTGTCCTGCATGCAGCAGGGACAGTCCATGAGTAGGAGTCCCAAGAAGGTCTTTAAATATCTGTATGAACTCAACCTTACAAAACTGCAAAGTCTCGTAAGCCTTTCTCACCCAGAACTGAGCCACCTACCTTGCGCAGGTCCTCATTCTCCTGCCACACCATGCTGCCTCTCTGGCCCTGCCAGCCGCTGCGTAAAATCTTGGCAAAGTGTCCTTGTCCTCAAGTTGTCACTCAAGCCTGTTTGAATCTGAGCAAAAGAGGAAATAATTTGTGCTCCTTTCTGTGTAGTGACTATATGTAAACTTTGTTAGCTGGCTTACTGCAAGGATTTAATAATTGACAACGCTTTTTTTTTAGTACTGTATACTAAATAAAATACACAAGGCAGCAATACTAATACTGTTTACTACAAGTCAGTTATGGAATCATAACTTACAGTAAAAATGGGCACGTCCAAGACTCAATTTTTATTTTGTTATTTACAGTAGAATAAATATTTTGTTCCTAATTTTCCACACTCTCTACTGGGAATATGTGTTACTTTTATAATCAGAAAAATAAGTATTGCAGTCATGTGGCATATAATGATGTTTTGGACAACAGCACACAGCATATACAACAGTGGCCCCATAAGATTATAATACCATTATTTTTCATGTAGCTTTTCTATGTTTAGATACACAAATCCTTACTGTACAGGTCTGTAGCTGAGGGGCAATATGCTGTACGATGTGGCCTAGGTGGGCAGTAGGCTGCTCCATGTAGGTTGGTCTAAGTACACTCTATGATGTTCTCACGTCAACGAAATTGCCTGATGATGGCTTTCTGAGAGCGTATCCCAGCCTCTGAGGGACGCATGACTGTACTGAAGAGCATGGGGTGACATGGGCTACAGCTGAGTTCTGTGCATGATGTGGTTGGAGCCCTGAGGAAGGGGAGGGCTGTGGACTGAACTGTGTCCCCCCATTATTAGACACTGAAGCTCCGATCCCCAATGTGACTGTATTTGGGGATGGGGCCTATAAGGAAATGATGATGATTATGTGAGGTCATAAGGGTGGGCCCTGATCCAGTAGGATTCGTGTCCTTATAAGAGACAAGGGAGCTTGAGTGCTGCCTTCCCCCACCCTGTGGGAGGACATGGTGAGAAGGTGGCTGTGTGCAAGCCAGGACAAGAGGCCTCTGGGACTTTTAGCCTCCAGAACTGTGAGAAAATAAAACTCTGTTGTTTAAGCTACTCAGTCGATGGTATTTTTTTAGGGCACCCGGAGCCGACTAAGATGGAAGGATTCACCCTTCTGGGGAGAAGAGGCAGGAGGCAAGAGGCCTCCTCTGGTTTCCCTGGCTCTCCACAGATCTCCCTCCCTGCTCCTCCTCTTTGTGCCAAAACATCCTTCTAAGGGTAGACCTGATTGCACTGTTCAGAGGTCCCCAAAGCCCACAGAAAAGTCTCAACTCCTGGACCTCGTGAGTCCCATCCCACTGGGGGAGCTCCCTCTCTCTTCTCTGCTCTCCTCTCAGGAGGGAAAGTTAAGAGCCTGCTTGGCCACCCTCTAGGGAGATGCCATGATGGGGTGCTGCATCCTGGTGATGAGCTGGGGGTAAGCCAGCACGTCTCCTCCAGGCCTTTTCTCAGAACTGAATACACACTGTTAAGACGATCTTTAGAAATGGAAGAATCAAACTGGGAAGAATTACACGCCTGTAGTCCCAGCCTACAAGGAAGCCTGAGGCATAAGGATCACTTGAGCCCAGGGGTTTTGAGTCCAGCCTGGTCAACATGGTGAGAACCAGTGTCCAAAAAATAAATAAATAAGCAATAAATAAATAAGGAAGAATCAGGTGACTGCTCCAGACTCCTCCAAAATGGGCATTGTGTCCCTACTCTGCTCTTCCCAGGACAGGGCTGTGCCTTCCCCTTTCCTGGTGGCCATAAACCCAGTCCCTCTCACTAAAGAAGAGAGAAAAGAAAAAGTGTTCAAAGCACTTTGAGTTATGCGAGGTGTGCAGAATGTATCAGGCCCAGAGAGACAGGAATATGGGACTTCAGTCACACACCTCATACCCATGCCCCAGCAGCTGTGTAAAGGCATTTTGTTCCTGACTAGCTTTATCTTCCTGTTACTAGAATTTGTGATACAAAAGACAATATAGAGCCAATAAATAGCTTATGTTATTTTAATATACATTCCTCTGGCCAGGCCAGCCAAGGTGGAAGGCTCCCTTCCGGCCAGGAGTTCAAGACCAGGCTGGGCAACACAGCAAGACTCTGTCTCTATTTGTAAAATTCTTGGTAAACAATTTAGAAACTGCCCCTTCTTTTCCTTTAAAAACCCATTTGTAACTGCGGCTAATTAGAGTGTATATTAAGGCAACTTGCATCTCCAAGGTTGCAGTTCGCAAACTTGGCCCAAATAAACTGTTTTTTTTTTTTTTTTTTTTTTTTTTGTGAGACGGAATCTCCCTCTGTCACCCAGGCTGGAGTGCAGTGGCACAATCTCAGCTCACTGCAACCTCCACCTCCCGGATGCAAGCGATTCTTGTGCCTCAGCCTCCCGAGTAGCTGGGATTACAGGCACCCATCACCATGTCCGGCTAATTTTATTCATTTATTATTTTTTGTAGAAACGGGGGCAGAACGGGTCTCACCACGTTGCCCAGGCTGGTTGCAAACTCCTGACCTCAAGCAATCCTCTGGCGGAGGCCTCCCAAAGCACTGGAATTACAAGCCTGAGCCACTGCGCCCGGCCCAACCTCTCCACCTATATTAATTTTACCTCTTCTTCTTCTTTTCTTTTCTTTTCTTTTTTTTTTTTTTTTTAAGACGGAGTCTCGCCCAGGCTGCAGTGCGATCTTGGCTCACTGCAACCTCTGCCTCCCGGGTTCAAGCAATTCCCCTGCCTCAGCCTCCCGAGTAGCTGGGATTACAGGCGCGCCCACCATACCCGGATAGTTTTTGTATTTTTAGTAGAGACGGGATTTCACCATGTTGGCCAGGTTGGTCTTCAACTCCTGACTTCAGGTGATCTGCCCGCCTCTGCCTCCGAAGTGATGGGATTACAGACGTGAGCCACCGAAACCCACTCACTTTTTCCTTTTAGATCACAAAAGTGATCGAATCCCGCCACTTCCCGGGTGCTGGATGGGAAGGTGGGGTGACTGCCGTGCTGCTGTGACTTGGGTAGATGCCGTGAAGGCCTCTCAAAGGCAGCCATGTTTGCAAAGATCTGAATAAGGCACCTCCAGAGGAACCGGTCTGGGGCAACTGGGGAGGAGGCAGCGGCACAAGTTCGTGGTCAAGCCACTGCAAGGCTGGGAGCTTACTTACAAAGCAATGTTCCTCCACCCATAAAGACGCAGTAGCTGCTCCAACCCCGGTCAGAGGACCCCCGGAAACGTCTCAGCCCACGCACTGCCCTCTGACCCCACTGCCTTCCCGCCAGTCCTGCATCCAGTCAGAGGGCCCTCTCTGAGCCCGCTGCCTTCCCGCCAATCCTGCATCCAATCAGAGGGCGTCCCCACTACGTGGTTTGCACAACGGCCAATTGAAACTAGGATCCGAGCCTTGGCCCGCCTCCCAGGAGCCCCGGACCAATGGTGGCCTGGCACCAGCAGGCCAATCCCAGACAGCGCACGGCGGGAGGCTGTCGTTGGGCGTGCGCAGCTGCAGCGGCGGTTGAGGTCAAGTAGTAGCGTTGGGCTGCGGCAGCGGAGGAGCTCAACATGGTAAGGCCAGGTCACTCCCACCCCGCAGACGCCCAGGCTGGAGGGTGGACGAAGTTGGCCTCCTGAGGTGGCTGGATGGAGGGATGGTGTTGCGGGCCAGGGTGCAGAGAGGAGGTCAGAGAAGGATGCGGGGCCCAGGGCGGGACACGAGGACACGGGATCGTCTGCTGGGTCTGCGGGCTCCAGGGCAGGGACGGCAGCTTTTGTTTTAGACGAAGCTGCCGGCCTTGAGTCAGTGGACGGGGAGCATTGACCGTGTCCTGTCCCCCAGAGAGCGAACAGTGGTGCCGCCTCCTGAAGACAGAAGGGCGCTGCTCCCGCTTTCCGGTCTCCAAACGTCTCTGTCCTATTGGAAACCACTGAGGAGCCCCAGGAGCCTTGCTGATGGAGGCAAGGGCTGTGGGCATTGGTCAGTTCAGGAATTAAAGCTCAGACGGGAGTTGGAGGCGGGGAATCCCCTGAGGTCAGGGGCTCCTCACTAGCCTGGCCAATATGGCGAAATCCCTTCTCTACTAAAAATAGAAAAATTTCCGGGGTGGAGGCGTGGATCTGTGGTTCCAGCTACTCGGGAGGCTGAGGTGGGAGGGTCAGCTGAGTCCAGGACTTCGAGGCCGCAGTGAGTCATGATGGTGCCACTGCACTCCAGCTTGTGCGATAGAGAGACACCCTGCCTCAAAAAAAAAAAAAAAAAAAAAAAAAGCAACCTACGCATTCACATAAAGAATAGATTTCTAAGTCCCAAGTCTGAATAGCAGTGGCCGTGGTTTGTCGAGTATCTTTTTTTTTTTTTTTTGAAACGGCTCAACAACAGCTCTGTTGCCCAGGCTGGAGCACAGTTGCATGATCACGGCTCCCTGCAGCCTTGAACCCCTGGGCTCCAGCAATCCTCCTGCCTCAGCCTCCTGAGTAGCTGGGACTACAGGTGTGTGCTGCCACAGCTGGCTAATGTTTAAATTTTTCGGCCGGGCGCTGTGGCTCACGCCTGTAATCCCAGCACTTTGGGAGGCCAAGGCGGGCATATCAAAAGGTCAGGAGATCAAGACCATCCTGGCTAACACGGTGAAACCCCATCTCTACTAAAAATACAAAAAATTAGTTGGGCATAGTGGCCTGTAGTCCCAGCTACATGGGAGGCTGAGGCAGGAGAATTGCTTGAACCCAGGAGGCAGAGGCTGCAGTGAGCTGAGATTGTGCCACTGCACTCCAGCCTAGGTGACAGAGCAAGACTCTGTTTAAAAAAAAAAAAAATTTTTTTTCATAGTTGCCCAGGCTGGTCTCAAACTGGTCCCAAGCGATCTCAGCTCAGCCTCCCAAAGTGCTGGAATTACAGGCGTGAGCCACCACACCCGGCTTGTCAGGGCTTAAAGAAACCACCAAAGGACAGTGCAGTGTCCCAGCACTGATGACGTCTGGGAGCCATTACACTCCTGGGCTTCAAGGGGTGGAGGGGAGGGAGTGCTTACGAAAAATTGAGAGGGTAACTTTATGAAGAGGGCCACCTGCCAAAAGTGTGGCCTTGATGGAGGGATTTGTATCGCCCATGAAAGGTGAGCAGGAAGGGGCCAAGGGGAGAGTACCCTGACACCACTCTCCTCCAGCCTCCTGGTCTCCTGCTGCTGCCTGTCATTGAACAAACCAGCACAAAGCCAGAGAGCAAGGAAGGCCTCTGATGCTGTCCTCATGGGTCAGCCTCGGAGAGCACAGGGCGGGTGGTGAATGATGGAGGGTAGATCTGGGGGTGCAGAGAGAGGACACATACTGAACACCTGGGCTTGGACCACAGTGACCTGAGACCTACTCTCTATTTCCTTACCCAACCCCATTACCTTATCCTTTGATAGGACATAATCAAAAACTGCTATGTATTCTTCAGAGAATTACTGTGACTGGCTATAATGTGGGGTTGATTACTGACATTACATGGCTTCCAAGTTTTAAAATAATCCAATTTTTGTGTAGTGGCAAACATTAGGTTCTAGGGCTACCTCTGGAACTTAGCAGCTGGGATGGTGTAGAGCAAGTAAGTTTTCACAGGGATAAAGGGGTCAGTCACCTAACCCTCCTAGGAAATATCAATTGTGAAAGCACCAGATACTGAAGCAGTATATAAATATTAAATTAGAATATTTTGCATACCATATAGCTTCAAGTTGCCTTGAAATGAATGGGTCTACATTTATGTTCTGGTTCACAGCGTGAGTGTATCTCTATCCACGTGGGGCAGGCAGGAGTCCAGATCGGCAATGCCTGCTGGGAACTGTACTGCCTGGAACATGGAATTCAGCCCGATGGTCAGATGCCAAGTGATAAAACCATTGGTGGCGGGGACGACTCCTTCAACACGTTCTTCAGTGAGACTGGAGCTGGCAAGCACGTGCCCAGAGCAGTGTTTGTGGACCTGGAGCCCACTGTGGTCGGTAGGTGCTCGGGTCCTGGATGGCAGCTTTCCTAGGAGGGTGGGAGAGCATCGTCGGTAAGGCCCCATGTGGGCTCCTTTGAATCCTCCTGCAGAAGGTATGAGATAGACAAGCATATTCCCATGGTGTTAACAGAAACTGAAAGGTTCGTGATTAAAGTGTCTGTGAGACTCGGCTCCTAAGTTAGGAAAACCTGGCCTACAGGGAAAAGCTGCTTTGCCAACAGTAAGATGGGCTATGGAGAGATTCCGTCGTGGCTGCCTCAGCCCTGTTCAGGTGGCCCTGCCTGCAGGGCACAATGGCATTGGTTTCCTCCTGAATGCTGTGTACTCTTATGCTGGTGCAAGAGAGTCTTGACCTGCGTCTTAGGCATAGAAGGTTAAGTACAGAACAGTCATTTGCTTCCTCCAGATTAGAAGCCCAGGATAGTTTCCAAGGAGAGCTGCAAAGAGACAGCCCCTTTCAGTGGCCCCACATGAGATGACAGTGTCACCTGAAAGCCTGTGGGGCCCAGGCCACACAGGGTGCCCTGATGGGACTGCCCTGCAGAAGTCACACTGACCTGGTGACTTCTCAGTTTGTAAGCATTTTTAACTTACAGCCTTCAATGTAGCTACATGTAGGAAAGAATTATGTACCTGTAGAATTACCTGTGTGGGGGTGCTGGAGCTTATTTCCCTTCACTGGGAGCTGGTCGTGCTGACATTTATATTGTAAGCTGAGTTTCACTTCCTAGAGTCATAAATCGCAGTTTGGTTATCACACATTTGCACTTTGGTTATCACACAGAGACATTTTCTACCAGACACTGCCACTGTTGACCTACAACATGTAGGTCATGTACTTTGAACAGCATGTACTTTGTAGAAGTGAACAGTCCTGGAATGTGTCCATCTTGGTGAGTACAGGCCTTAAAGATTCACAGTACATACGGTCTCTTTTGTAGATGAAGTGCGCACAGGAACCTATAGGCAGCTCTTCCACCCAGAGCAGCTGATCACCGGGAAGGAAGATGCGGCCAATAATTACGCCAGAGGCCATTACACCATCGGCAAGGAGATCGTCGACCTGGTCCTGGACCGGATCCGCAAACTGGTAAGAAGAGAAGGCTTCATGTGACCATTGTCCTGCACAGGAGGGTAGATCTTAGATTGTGAAGGGGAGGTCATTTTGTCAAAACCTAGACCAGCATGTTGGCCGGGTCTGGTGGCTCACGCCTGTAATCCCAACACTTTGGGAGGCCGAGGTGGGCAGTCACCTGAAGTCAAGAGTTTGAGACCAGCCTGGCCAACATGGTGAAACCCTGTCTTTACTAAAAATACACAAATTAGGCGTGGTGGTGCCTGCCTGTAGTCCCAGCTACTCAGGAAGCTGAGGCAGGAGAATGGCTTGAGCCCGGGAGGCAGAGGTTGCACTGAGCGGAGTTCATGCCACTTCACTCAGGCCTGGGCAACAGAGTGAGATTCTATCTAAAAAAAAAAAAAAAAAAAAAACAACTTAGACCATCATCTTGACTCCTATTGCGCCTGCAATGGTCTTAGTCTGAAGTATGCATGGTGATTTGTCTGTAGATCTTTGTCTGCTTTTCTTTGCTTCAGAGTGTACTGCGTGTTTATTATGGATGATTGGAATCCATATCAAGTCTTCAGAGGCAGAGAAGTGGCCCTGGCTTGGTGGAGGTTGGTGGTGTGGCTTCCACGGGCATTGATTCATGTTGTCTGGTTTCCCTCAGGCGGATCTGTGCACGGGACTGCAGGGCTTCCTCATCTTCCACAGCTTTGGGGGCGGCACTGGCTCTGGGTTCGCATCTCTGCTCATGGAGCGGCTCTCAGTGGATTACGGCAAGAAGTCCAAGCTAGAATTTGCCATTTACCCAGCCCCCCAGGTCTCCACGGCCGTGGTGGAGCCCTACAACTCCATCCTGACCACCCACACGACCCTGGAACATTCTGACTGTGCCTTCATGGTCGACAATGAAGCCATCTATGACATATGTCGGCGCAACCTGGACATCGAGCGTCCCACGTACACCAACCTCAATCGCCTGATTGGGCAGATCGTGTCCTCCATCACGGCCTCCCTGCGATTCGACGGGGCCCTGAATGTGGACTTGACGGAATTCCAGACCAACCTAGTGCCGTACCCCCGCATCCACTTCCCCCTGGCCACCTACGCCCCGGTCATCTCAGCCGAGAAGGCCTACCACGAGCAGCTGTCCGTGGCTGAGATCACCAATGCCTGCTTCGAGCCAGCCAATCAGATGGTCAAGTGTGACCCTCGCCACGGCAAGTACATGGCCTGCTGCATGTTGTACAGGGGGGATGTGGTCCCGAAAGATGTCAACGCGGCCATCGCCACCATCAAGACCAAGCGCACCATCCAGTTTGTAGATTGGTGCCCAACTGGATTTAAGGTATGACTGGGTAATGTGGAGTCCTTGTACCTTTCAGCAAGCAACAGACACACAGAGTAATGCTGCCCCTGAAGGCCCACATCCTTTGAGGATACTACCCCTGTTCCATGGGCTAGGCACGTGGGCATCAATTAGTGAACCAGAGTGATCATTAATTCAGTGATCTTTTTTTTTTGAGGCAGAGTCTAGCTTTGTCGCCCAGGCTGGAGTAAAGTGGTGTGATCTCAGCTCACTGCAATCTCCATCAGCCTCTCAAGTAGCTGGAATTACAGGCACCCACCACCACGCCCAGTTAATTTTTATGTTTTTAGTAGAAACAGGGTTATGCCATGTTGGCCAGGCTGGTCTCAAACTCCTGACCTCAGGTGAGCCACTCACCTTGACCACCCAAAGTGCTGGGGTTAGAGGCGTGAACCACCACGCCTGGCCCAGTGATGTCTTTTGAACTCTCTTTCTGAGTCATTACACTATGTATCTGTGATGAGCTTTACTTACTTACTTTTTTGTTGTTGTTGAGAAGGCTGGAGTGCAGTGGTGTGATCTCGGCTCACTGCAACCTCTGCTTCCCAGGCTCAAGTGATTCTCTCACCTCAGCCTCCTGAGTAGCTGGGACCACAGACATGCACCACCACACCCAGCTAATTTTTGTGTATTTAGTAAAGGGATTTCACCGTGTTGGCCAAGCTGGTCTCAAATTCCTGGTCTTAAGTGATCTGCTTGTCTTAGCCTCCCAAAATGCTGGGATTACGTGCATGAGCCACTGTGCTCAACCCTATTTAATTACTTTTTTGAGACAGAATCCCACCTGTCACCCAGGCTGGAGTGCAGTGTGGTGATCACAGCTCTCCACTAAAAATACAAAAATTGGATGGGCATGGTGGCCCATGCCTATAATCCAGCACTTTGGGAGGCCAAGGCAGGCGGATCACCTGAGGTCAGGAGTTTGACACCAGCCTGGCCAACAGGGCAAAATCCCGTGTCTACTAAAAATACAACAATTAGCCGGGTGTGGTGGCGGGCACCTGTAATCCCAGCTACTGAGGAGGCTGAGGCAGGAGAATCACTGGGACCCAGGAGGTGGAGGTTGCAGTGAGAAGATATCACTCCACTGCACTCCAGCCTGGGTGACAGCACAAGACTCTGTCTCAAAAAAAGAAAAAAAGACAAGATCATACAAATTCTAGGCCTTACAGGTTACACGACCTCTGTCACACCTACCCCACTCTGCTGTTGGGTAGCAAAATCAATCTGCAAATGAAGGGGTGTGGTGGCTGTGTTCAGACAAGATCTTACAAAATTAGGTGGCTAGTCCAGCAGCTGTGCTAACCCCTGAAGGAGAGGAAGAGACACCCACAGTAGGAAATCCCAGTCAGAACTGACTGCAGTGGTCTCCCCCAACAGAGACAGTGGGGGTCTGAGCCAGAGGCAGCAGGGAAAGCACAGCACAAGAACGCACAGGCCCAACAGAGAAATGCCACAAGATTTAGTAACCAACTATTGATAAAGCTGAAAGAGGACAGCAAGGTTTCTTTTGTGTCAGTGGAAGGTAGGGACAGATTTTGTGTCTGAGGCAAACCCAGGCCAAAATTACTAGGCTTCCCAGAAAAGAAATAAAGACATTGCTGCTTTTTGTTTTGTTTTGTTTTTGAGACGGAGTCTTGCTGTGTCGCCCAGGCTGGAGTGCAGTGGCATGACCTCGGCTCACTGCAAGCTCCGCCTCCTGGGTTCATGCCATTCTCCCGCCTCAGCTTCCCGAGTAGCTGGGACTACAGGCGCCTGCCACCACGCCCGGCTAATTTTGTTTTTGTATTTTTAGTAGAGACCGGGTTTCACCATGTTAGCTAGGATGGTCTCGATCTCCTGACCTCGTGATCTGTCCACCTCGGCCTCCCAAAGTGCTGGGATTACAGGTGTGGGTCACTGTGCCTGGCCTTTTTATTTTTTTGAGACAGGGTCTTGCTCTGTCACCCAAGGAGTGGTAGGATCTCAGCTCATTGGAACCTCTGCCCTCCAGGCTCAAGCGATCCTCCCACCTCAGCCTCCTGAGTAGCTGGGACCACAGGTGCACGACACCATGCCCAGCTAATTTTTTTGTATTTTTGGTAGAGACAGGGTCTTGCCATACTGCCCAGGCTGGTCTCAAACTCAGTTCAAGAAATCCACCTTGGCCTCCCAAAGAGCTGGGATAATGGGTGTGAGCCACTGCACCTGTTGCTGTTTTCATCACAAAAAACTCTTTTTTTTTTTAAATCAAACCCTCCATGAGACAGTGGAGTGAAGGATGTTGTGAAGCAGTTTATAGTAATGCCCAAGTTAAAAGAAAATATATACACCACCTACAAGATTCCCCAAAATGCCCATAAAATTACTAAGTTCAACCTACCTTTTCCACATGAATTCTACCACCCAAGAAAGGGGCACAAAAATTCTTTAGAAAATACCTTATTCTTAAAAAAAAAAAAATAAATGCTGGGCATGCTGCCTCATGCCTGTAATCCTAGCACTTTGGGAGGCTGGGGTGGGTGGATCGATTTGGCCCAGGAGTTTGAGGCCAGCCTGGGCAACATATGTTGTCTGGAACTGTCATCCTGCCTGGCACAGAGAAGGGCTTAGTGACATTTGTGGGGTGAACTGAGAATTCTCCTGTTCACCTACAGGGTGTCTTCTTTTTGAGGAAAAGCAGCCACCATTTCCAGGTTGATATAAGCTTCATGGACTGTTTCTTCCTCTTCTCCGGCAGGTGGGCATTAACTACCAGCCCCCCACGGTGGTCCCTGGGGGAGACCTGGCCAAGGTGCAGCGGGCTGTGTGCATGCTGAGCAACACCACGGCCATCGCGGAGGCCTGGGCTCGCCTGGACCATAAGTTCGATCTCATGTATGCCAAGCGGGCCTTTGTGCACTGGTACGTGGGAGAAGGCATGGAGGAGGGGGAGTTCTCTGAGGCCCGCGAGGACCTGGCAGCTCTGGAGAAGGATTATGAAGAGGTGGGCGTGGATTCCGTGGAAGCCGAGGCTGAAGAAGGTGAAGAATACTGAGGGGAGGGTGTGGTGGGTTCTCCACTCCACTGCCACCCCCAGCGTGGCTGCTTTCAAGTTCTTTGCAATTAAAGGTTCTGTATAAAACCAAGACCTCTGTGTATCATACTGCTTAGCTTTGCCGCAGGAGCAGGTGGGACCCCCAGAGCCTGCATGGACAGTGGTGGGGTGCCAGCCTGCCCTGCTAGCATGGAGTTGGGTGCAGCGGGATGGTACATACTTAAGGAGCTGCCACAGAAGTAACTTGACACGGAGAAATAGATTTCCTAAATTCTAGGAAAGCACAGTCAGGGTTTTCAACTGAATTTGCAATTTTGGGGGCTTCTCTATTGATGGGTGATGCTAGCTAAAAAGAAGAGTCTAGACGTGGAGTGTTTAAATCTGAGGTCTGTGGATGGGGCTTGTCCATGAAATCCCTAAAGCTGCAGGTCAGATGTGTAAGGTCAGGACATTTTAGAAGGGAAAGAGTGTTACTGTGTTCTGCACAGCATTCGTGACCCACAGAAGGTTACAACACACCCAGCCTTCCACAGTAACCTGGAAGACAGCGTTTGCCCTCCGTGCACACACACGGCCACTCTGCCCCTCAGCACTGTCAATCAATGATCTTGGTAGAAAACCTCCCACTTCCACTTCAAGTGAAGCTTGCTGATGTTTTATAAAAAACCTGGCAATCCAGGTGCCTTTTCTCAGAACCCAAATCAGGTCCAGGAAGCTGACCCATGGTGAAGGGACCTGGTTAGTTAAGCTGTGGCACAACCAGGAATGGCACAAAAACGTCATTCTAAGTCTGTGCCTTAATATAATTTAAAAAAAAAATGGTAGAGAATGTCTGACCTGGATGCTCTGCATCTCAGAAAGGTTTATCATCAACAGAAGGAGACAACACGTAGCCTTTGCTGGGGACAGTGATGTGACAAGTCTCTGCCCTATCCTAGGTGCTTCTCTGTGTAGGGCTCTTCCCACGCCCGCCCCCCTTGGGCAGCCTGGTAGTGCTGGGCAGGTGGGGCATCTCTGGCTGGATCCTTTGTGGCCGCTGCATTCCACCAGGGCCAGTGCTCCCCCGAGGGCAGTGCTGCCTGTGTTTCTCTCTGAGGAGACACAAAGCACAATGATTAGGAATGGGTGAGCCCTGTAACTGCAGCATCTACTATACTCATGCTCCTTGAGCAACATGGTGTCTACACATTTCCATCAAAGCCGCTTCAGCTAGAGACCCTGCATCAGCCTTGAGTCCTGAGGCCCAGAACCACTAACGACAGGTCATGCCCCAGAAGCCCTTGGCAGTGTGTGCAGGGGACCCTTTAGGATGTGTCCTAGGAGCAAAGCCATGCAGAGAGCACACTGCCAAGGGAACATTTTGAAAGGACACACACCACAGGTCCATTTAGGGAAAGGTAGCCACGGCCAGTTCACACCTGGCCTGGACAGCAAACCTGGTCTGCCCTGATAGTGCCAGCAGTGGCAGCAGCAGCAGGGGCTCGCCGCCTCATCCTCTAGGTGTGTTCATGCTGGACCGTACATCTGAGCTGCCCCAGACAGTGATAGGCAGGAAGTACTGCAGTCATCAAGTCCTGGAATCAGGTTTCTGATTTTGATTTTGGAAGCTCTTACGTTGTTTCCTACCTAGCAAGTGTTCTGCAAACACTGGTCAAGCCTCTTGCTCTTGGGTTTAGCTGTTGATTCCACAGCTGGGTTCCTGCCACAGTCTGAATGCTTGAGACTTTCCTTCTGACCGCCAGAGTCTCACTCAGATGAAGACCACGGGTTCAGAGTTTCTTTGATTTGTAATTTGCTTACTTTACTCTTTTTTGTGAAGATAGCCAAGAAAGATCTGCAAGGACACTGGGGCCAGAGCTTTACTTTAATGGATTTCCCTGGGCTCAGGGTGTTGACAGCATTAGCAAGACCGACTGAGAGGACCCTTCAGGGGACAAATGTGCCCGGGTAGCAGGCTTGCCTGTGGGGTCACAGCCCTCTATGTGGAGTGCCTTGGCTAGGGCTCTCCTCTGCTCCAGCCTGGCAGGGTCTGCCCCGTGGGCTCTTACCAGGGCATGTGTCCCCTGCTTGATTCACAGTGTTGGATCCTCCATTTCATCCCCCCAGCTTTTCCTTTGTCCTGACCGAGAGAGCACCTTGACCACTCTGTGACTTGGTTGGCTGCATGTTCCGCCCGCAGGCTCAAACCCTGGCTGGGGCCTCGCATCTTCCCAGACACTGGGGTCAAGGCCGCAGTAAGCCGTGATTGCACCACTGCACTCCAGCCAGGGCAGCAGACTGAGACCCTGTCTCAAAAAATATGTATCTTGTTTATTTTATATTTTTATTTTATTTTTTTGTTTTCTTCATTGCGTTTATTTTATTTTATTTTCTTAGTCTTCTATCACACACAAAAAATGTATTTTGTTAAGAGGCTGACTTACTTAAGTGGCCCAAGTCTAAAGCAACACTGCTTGGTATGCCATGTACCACACTGGAAGAATCCAAAGCTTCTCTTCTCATTGGCACCATCACATCAGGGTTCCTTTGGGCTCAGGGCTGATCCCATGGGTCTCAGCCAGGGAGTGGCCTCCTCAAGAGAGAGCTGGGCAGCAGGCGGTGCAGGACTGGAGCCAGGGCAGGAGTGGGTGCTGGTCCTGCCCACGGCCTCACCACATACTACTGTTTGAGGAGCTGCACACCATCTTCCCATGGCTGGTAGAGAGCATTTTCAGCAGCCTAGATGGTGTCCTCATTGGCTGGAACCTCTGCTGCTTACAGGGGCACGTGGATCCTGTGGAGTACAGCATCGTGATGGAGTTTCTCAATCCTGGGTAGATAGGTTTGTCACCTGAGAGAGGCTGAGTGCTTTCTCATGGTGATTCCACCTTTAAATCACTCTCTTGATTTCTTAAGAAACAATCAAAGCAAGATAATTTGCAGTTTATTTGCCCTGTTTTTGTTTGTTTGGTCAATTTCATGTTCAGTGGCCCAATGATGAAGTTGGTTTATAAGCTTCAAGTTGAAGACTATAAGTTTGACTTTCCCATCTCCTTCCTGCCTGTAAGTAAACCACAGTGGTGGGAGTGGTGCTCGGGACAGTGGACACTGCACAGCCCTGTGGTGATGGGCAGTCTCCTCCAGTCCTCCAAGGACAAATTGAGGAGTTATTTGCTCTGGGGGTGGAGAGACAAAGGAGATGGGTTGCTACCCTTGCTGTCTGCAGCTTTTTATGAGATGGTAGGAGAAGTTCTAAGCAAAGACTCTTGCACAGGCACTGCTCAGATACAGGGCACTGTCCCCACAGGTGGGTTCTGTGTGTGGGTCTTTTCCCCAGCAGCCTTCCCAAAGGGCTGCTGTGCATGGGGCACCACGTATCAGGCACTATGTTCCAGCACCTGCCCACAGCCTTGCTGCATCTCTCTGCAGGGGTCCTGTGAAGGCGTCCATCCAGGACTGCATGCTCCCTGACAGTCCCCTGTACCACAACAAGGTCCAGTTCCCCCTCACTGGGGACCTTGGCCTGAATCTAGTCCTGAGTATCCTTTGGTGGCCCTGAGGTAGCGAGGCTGTGGGTGGCCCAGCACTTGACACTTGGTGGGTAGCCCAGCAACCCTGTGTGTTTGCCCCTGAGGCTGCTGTCAGATCTGTTGGAGTATTACATATTCTCCTTTGTCTTGAGCCTCATCACTCAAAAGGTAGGGAAGAGATGCCTCCTGCTGGGAGGGGTGGGGCCGTGGCCCTGGGCTTCCCTGGACTTGCCAGTGCTTGGTGGCCAGGCAGTGCCCAGAGCCCACGCTAACAAATAGCTTGGTTCTCCAGCCACTCCCTGTGTCCCTCCAGGTCTGTACTTCAGATGGGCCTACTTCATCTTGGTGGACAGGTACCTGTTGTGGTTCCTGCCCACTGAAGGCAATGTGCCCCCAACACTCTTCTCCAGCCCAGGGAAGCCAGACGCTCACCAGCTCCCAGGTAAAGCTGCCCTCATTGTTATGAGCAGGTCTTGATGGGGAGGCTCTGGCCAAGGAGCCTGTTGTGCCAGTCCAAACAGGCTGAGCCTGATGCCGGACTGCACAGGTGGGGAGTGTGAACCAAGGGCTCCCATGTCTGGCTGTGCTGGGGCCTCAGTGGGCCCTAATCCAGGGCCTCCTGGCTGACTTCCCAGGAGAACCTCTTGCTCCAGCAGCAGCTGCCTGTGCACCTCTGACCCTCCTCAATCTCTCTGGCCTATCGGCTTCCCAGGGAAGCTGCATGCAGGTCCCTTCCTGCAGATGCTGGCCCATCCCAAATCTGCTGGCATGTGCAAACCAGGCCGAACCTCTACCTATAATTCACACATGTGAACAGTTACCCCAGAGAGTGGCAGGGAGAAAGGGAGTGGCAGGGAGGAGACGCTGCCCAGGTGGCGGCAGTGATCAGTGACCCTGAAATGTTGCTGATCCTGTGGAGGACTTGGAGGTGAGGCGGATTCACATCCTCTCAGATGCACAATTCAGCTGCCAAGTGGTTTTTTTAATGCCTGTTTTTTTTTTTTTTTTTTTTTTTTTTTTTTGCCTATTTTAACATTTTGGGTCTTTTTACTTTTTTCTTTTAGAAATTGTATCTATAATATAAATTAAATATAATAAGTATATTTTATATATATATATATTTTGAGATGGAGTCTCACTCTGTCGCCTAGCCTGGAGTGCGATGGCACGATCTTGGCTCACTGCAACCTCAGTCTCCCAGGTTCAAGCAATTCTCCCACCTCAGCCTCCTGAGTAGCTGAGATTACAGGCATGTGCCACCACCCTCAGCTAATTTTTGTATTTTTAGTAGAGACAGGGTTTCACCATGTTGGCCAGGCTGGTCTTGAACTCCTGACCTCAACTGATCTGCCCGCCTCGGCCTCCTGAAGTGCTGGGATTATAGGTGTGAGCCAGTGAGCCACTGCGCCCTGGCCTTTTTTTTTTTTTTTCTGAGACAGGATCTAGCTTGGTCACCTTGATCTAGTTTGGCTGAATGAAGTGCAGTACAATGTCGACCTCCTGAGCTCAAGCGATCCTTCTACTTCAGCATCCCAAGTAGCTGATACTATAGGCATGCTGCACCCCCACACCCAGCTTTTACTTTTTGTAAGATGTGTCTAGTTAAGTTGCCCAGGCTGGTCTAGAACTGATGTGCTCAAGTGATCCTCCTGCCTCAGCCTCCCAAAATGCAGGGGTTACGGGCATGAGCCACCACACTCAGCCATTATGTTTGTTTTTTGGTATATTTTGGAGACAGGGTCTCGCTCTCTTTCCCAGGCTGGAGTGCAGGGGCAAAATCTCAGCTCACTGCAACCTCCGCCTCAGGTTCAAGTGATTCTCCTGGCTCAGCCTCCTGAGTAGCTGGGACTACAGGCACCTGTCACCACCCCCAGCTAATTTTTGTATTTTTAATGGAGATGGGGTTTCACCATGTTGGCCAGGCTGGTCTTGAACTCCTGACCTCAAGTGATCTGCCCACTTCAGCCTCCCAAAGTGCTGGAATTATAGGCTTGAGCCACTGCGCCTGGCCTAGCCATTAATTTTTTTAAAGACAGGATCTTACTTTGTCACACACAACAGGAGTGCAGTGGCACAATCATCACTGAAGCCATTCTCTCACCTCAGTGACAACGGGCTATCACCACAGCCAGCTAACTTAAAAAAAAATTTTTTTTTTTTCTGTAGAGATGTAGGAGGGGGCCTCACTGTGTTGCCTAAGCTGGTCTTGAACTCCTGGCCTCAGCAATTCTCCTGCCTCAGCTTCCCAAGTAGCTGGGATTACAGGTGCAAGCCACCACACCTAGCTAACTTTTTATTTTGAAATAATTTCAGGCTTACAGAAAAGTTTCCACAGATAATAAAAAGAAATTTCAGATGAAGCATGATGGCTCATGCCTGTAATCTCAACACTTTGGGAGGCCAAGGCGGGAAGATTGCTTGAGACCAAGAATTCGAGATCAGCATGGGCAACATAGGGAGACCTTGTTCCTACAAAAAATAAAATTAGCCAAGCGTGGTGATGCACAATTATGCTCCCAGCTACTCAGGAGACTGAGGTGGGAGGATCACTTGTGCCCAGGAGTTCAAGGTTACAGTGAGCTATGACTGTGCCACTGTACTCTAGCCTGCGTTAACAGAATAAGACCTTGTCTCAGGGAAAAAACAAAAAACAAAAAACACTTTCATAGACCCTTCACCCAGATTTCCAAATTGCTAACACTTTGCTGCATCTGTTTTATCCCATCTCTATTGTATGTGTTTTTCTTCCCTAAGCCAATATGAGTAAGCTACAGGATATGACACCCCTTGACCTCTTAATATTTCAGTGTATTTCCTAGAAGTGAATGCATTATCCTATATATTCACAGTGCTTATAACCACACCAGGAAGTTAGTATTGCTGCTACGCCACACCTAGTCATCAGAGCCCACTCCGGGTTCATTATCAGCTACCCGATTCATGCCCATTACCCAGCTAGGGTCCAACACAGCCTCACCAACTGTGTGCAGTGATGTTTCTAGTCCCCTTCAGTCAGAATGGTCCCTCGGCCTTTCTGTCTTCCCTGATCTTGATCCCTCCAAAGCATGTGGCTGCCCTTTGGGCTGTCTGATATTTGCTGGGGCTGGCCTGGGGCCGCCCCTTGGGCTGTCTGATATCAGCTTGGGCTTTGTTGGCAGTAGCACTGCAGTGGGACATCTGGTCCTTGCCAAGTATCTCATCAAGAGGGCTGCAGTGCCCCTTTGCCCCATGCTGGTGATGTTAGCTTTATCACTGGGCAGAAAGGGTGTCGGGCAAGGTTTGCCCCCTATAGAATAAGTACTTTGTGCCCAGATTAAATAGTAATGAAGCCAGGCATGATGGCTTATGCCTGTAATCCCAGCACTTTGGGAGGCCAAGGTAGGGGATCACTGGAGTTCAGGAGTCAGAGACCAGCCCGGACAACATAGCAAAACCCCATCTCTACCCAAAATTTACATCAGGCATGGTGGCATGCACCCATAATCCCAGTTACTTGGAAGGCTGAGGTGGGAGGATCACTTTCACCCTGGAGGCAAAGGTGGCAGTGAGTCAAGATCGTGCCACCGTACTCCAGCCTGGGCTACAGAGCAAGACCTTATCTCAAAAAAAAAAAAAAATTAGTAATGAGTGTCTGGACAACATAACAAGGCTTTGTTTCTATTAAAAAGAAAAACATTAGTCAGGCATGGTGGTGTGCACCTGTGGTCCCAGCTACTTGGGAGGCCTAAGTCTAGGCAGTTGAGGTTGCAGTGAGCTGTGATTGCATCATTGCACTCCAGCCTGGGCAGCAGAATGAGGCCCTGTCTCAAAAAAAAAAAAAAAAAAAAAAAAACATTTTATTTTGAGACAGGGTCTCATTCTCTCACCCAGGCTGGTCTCAAATGCCTGGTCTCAAGAAATCCTCCTGCCTTGGTCTCCCAAAGTGCTGAGATTACAGGTGTGAGCCCCCATGCCTGACCTCAGTGTTGATTCTGGACCAAATCAGCTCTTAATAGGGCGGTTGCCAAATGGTGGTTCTCTAACTTCATACCTCCTACATTGATTAGTGGATCTGTGGTCACTCTGTGGTAAGGAAGACTTCTCTCTTTGCTATTTATTTATTCAGGGATATCAGTGTGGATCATGGGGTTGGGGGGAGCATTGTGCTACTGAACAAATTGTAATGGGTCCCTACTGCCATTGATTTTGATGTCCAGATTGCCCCTAGCTAGGCCAGTGGGAGCCTGCAACTTGGACCTGTTTCTGTGTCTCCCTCAGGACACCAGCCATGCCCTTTGCTTCCTACAGCCTCCACCACACTAGCCTCCTGCAGCAAAACATCTCTCATCAGACCTCTGTGAATGCAGACCCCACCTCTCACGAGATCTGGAGGTCAGAAAGTCTGCTCCAGGTGAGAGCTGAGCTGGTCTCAGCTTCTGTTTCAAAAGAAACTGTTCAGCCAGTGGGCGCAGTGGCTCACACCTGTAATCCCAGCACTTTGGGAGGCTGAGGCGGGTGGATCAGCTGAGGTCAGGAGTTTGAGACCAGCCTGTCCAACATGGGAAAACCCTATCTCTACTAAAAATACAAAAATTAGCCAGGTTTGCTGGCAGCCGCCTGTAGTCCCAGCTACTCAGGAGGCTGAGACAGGAGAATTGCTTGAACCGGGAGACAGAGGCTGCAGTGAGCTGAGATTGCACCACTGCACTCTAGCTTGGGTGACAGAGCTAGACTCCATCTCAAAAAAAAAAAAAAAAGAAAAAAAAAAAAAGAAAAGAAACTGTTCAGCCACTTTCTGCTATGTGCAGGAGCATCTGAGGCGGCCTCTCAGCCCGGGGCTGATTCTAAATTGGTGGTATTTTCCTGCTATGACATTTAGAAAACATGAAAATAAATCTGCCCACCCATCTAGCCCCACCCGTCTAGCTTATATGTCACTGGCGTTTTTCATCCCAGGATCCCCTGTCCATAGGAGTTGTTTCATCTTGCCCGTGGTGGATGTAATTGTTGCAGAGTGTTTTGGTTTCCATCTCCCTTGTTGCTGATGTTTCCTGTGATTACCACCATGTGGGTATTAAGCCCTGTCCCACTAGCATTTTTATGACACTGCATGGTGAGTGTCTGTGCAGCCTCCACAAGCCTTCAACTGATTCAGAGGATGCGAGTAGTGGGTGACAGAGTCCCCTGTCTGCCCAGAGGGGCTCCAGCCTCTCAGGATGGTATGGGCTGGCTTGCTTCCTGAGTGCT
Organism: Pan troglodytes; assembly: GCF_028858775.2. Lineage (NCBI taxonomy): Eukaryota > Metazoa > Chordata > Mammalia > Primates > Hominidae > Pan > Pan troglodytes. The sequence goes on along the minus strand of NC_072412.2, from coordinate 18,380,478 downwards.
GGCCGTCTCTCAGGTCCTGGCTGTGTCTTCTCGGCACACCTCAGAGATTCAGCAGGTGCTGCTTCTGACACTGGATCCTAGGGCTGACCTGGTAGTCTCAGCCTCACTGTTCACAGCCTGGCATGTAGATAACATAGGATTCTTTCTCCCACCTTGTACATAACTCCTAGTATGTGGGGTGCTGTGTTTTTTGAAGCCTCCATGCCGTTTCACAGCTTCCTCCAGGGGTGGAATGGTAGGAACCATCACTCCTGTTCAGAGGGGACCATGGTGCCCAGATGGCTCTTGGGTGTGTGGACTGTGGGCTGTGCTGGCCGTGAAGTGGGCAGGAGACCATGACACAAGCTTACAGGACAGAACTGGAGGGTTCTGTTGTTTTCCAGACCAAAGCATTATTATTATTATTATTTTAGATGGAGTCTCTGTCACCCAGGCTGGAGTGCAATGGTGAGATCTTGGCTCACTGCAACCTCCACCTGGGTTCAAGTAATTCTCCTGCCTCAGCCTCCTGAGTAGCTGGGATTATAGGCACCCGCTGCTGTTGTGGGAAGTCAGCGACCCCGAACGGAGGGACCGGCTGAAGACATGGCAGAAAAACATAAATTGTGAAGATTTCATGGACATTTATTAGTTCCCCAAATTAATACTTTTATAATTTCTTACGCCTGTCTTTACTGCAGTCTCTGAACACAAATTGTGAAGATATCATGGACATTTATCACTTCCCCAATCAATACTCTTATAATTTCCTATGCCTGTCTTTAATCTGTTAATCCTATCATCTTCGTAAGCTGAGGATGTATGTCGCCGCAGGATCCTGCGATGATTGCATTATCTGCACAAATTGTTTGTAGAGCATGTGTGTTTGAACAATATGAAATCTGGGCATCTAAAATGAACAGGATGGCTGTGATTTTCAGGGAACAAGGGAGATAACCATTGGGCATGACTGCCTGAGGGGCCGGACAGAACAGTCATATTTCTCTTCTTACAAAAGCAAATAGGAGAAATATCGCTGGATGCTTTTTCTCAGCAAGCAACAGCCCTGAGAAAGAGAATGCATTCCTAGGCGGAGGTCGCTAAAATGGCCGCTCTGGGAGTGTCTATCTTATACTGTTGTAGATAAGGGATGAAATAGGCCCCAGTCTCCTGTAGCGCCCCCAGGCTTATTAGGATTAGGAAATTCCTGCCTAGTAAATTTTAGTCAGACCGGTTGTCTGCTCTCAAACCCTGTCTCCTGATAAGATGTTATCAATGACAATGCGTGCCCAGTGGGACATGAAACTTCATCAGCAATTCTAATTTCACTCTGGTCCTGTGATCTCACTCTGCCCCCATCTGCCTTGTGATATTTTATTGCCCTTGAAGCATGTGATCTCTGTGACCCACACCCTATTTGTACACTCCCTCCCCTTTTGAAATCCGTAATAAAAACTTGCTGGTTTTGCAGCTGAGGGGGCACTTCATGGAACCTGCTGACATATGATGTCTCCCCCAGACACCCAGCTTTAAAATTTCTCTTTTGTACTCTTTCCCTTTATTTCTCAGACCGTCCAACACTTAGGGAAAATAGAAAAGAACCTATGTTGAAATATTGGGGGCTGTTTCCCCCAATACGCTGCCATGCCCAGCTAATTTTTGCATTTTTAGTAGAGATAGGGTTTCACCATGTTGCTCCAGGCTGATCTCGAACTCCTAACCTCAGGCAATCCACCTGCCTCAGCCTCTCAAAGTGCTGGGATTATAGGTGTGAGCCACCACACCTGGTTTTTTTTGCTTTTTAAGAAAAAAATTTAATTTTAAAATATACATAACATAAAATGTACTGTCTTACCCATTTCCAAGTGTACAGTCAGTAGTGTTAAGTATATTCACGTTGCTGTGCAACCCATCTCCAGAATGCTTTTCACCTTGCAAAACTGAAACTGAATCGGCCCGGCCATGGGGACCTCACATCTGTAATCCTAGCACTTTGGGAGGCCAAGGAGGGAAGGATTGCTCAAGGCCAGAAGTTTGAGTCCAGCCTGGCCAACATAGTGAGACCCCATCTCTTTTAACAACAAAAAAGAAACCGAACCATTAAACTATTCCCCACCCAGCCCCTGGCAACCACTATTCTGCTTTCTGTTTCTATGGATTTGACTCCTAGATCTCATATCTAGAGTATTTACGTACAGCAACACAGTACTTATTTGTGTGACTAGCATGCTTCACTCAGCGTAATGGACTCAAGATTAATCCATGTTACAGATTATGTCAGAATGTCCTTCCTTTTTAAGGTGGAATAGTGTTCCATTGTGTGGATGTACCACTTTACGTGTATCCATTCATCTCCCAGTGGACACTTGACTTGCTTCTGTTTTTCTTTTTTTGTTTGAGACAGGGTCTCACTCTGTTGCCCAGGCCAGGGTGCAGTGGCACAATCTCAGCTCAAACTACTGGGAACAAGTGATCCTCCCACCTCAGACTCCCAAGTAGCTGGGACAATAGGTGTGTCCTACCACACCCAGTTCAGTTTTGTGTTTTTTGTAGAGACAGGTTTTCACTATGTTGGCCACGCTGATCTTGAACTCCTGGCCTCAAGTGATCTACCTGCCGCAGCCTCTCAAAGTGCTGGGATGACAGGCGTCAGCCACCACATCTGCTGGTTGCCTTTCTACTCTATCAGTAGTATCTTTTGACACTCAAGAGTGATTTTGATGAAGCCTGCTTGTCTATTTTTCTTCTTTTGTTGCCTGTGCTTTGGGCATCATATCTAATTAATCATTGCCAAATCCAGTGTCATGAAGCTTTCTCCCATGTTTTCTTCTCAGAGTTTATGGTTTTAGTTCTTATCCTTGGGCTGCTTACTGACTTTTAGTTTTTGGTGATGGTGTGAAGGAAGGGCCCAGCTTTACTGTTCTGCATGTGGCTATTCTGTGCTCCCAGCTCTCTTGTTGGAGACACTGTCCTTTCCCCACTGAATGGTCTTGGCACCATTGTTGAGAATAATTTGACTAGTGAATGCTTTTTTGCAGGTTTTTGTTGAAATGTGGCTTCACCAGTATTCCTTGGGGATGTGACAAAAAATGCAGTCCCCTCACGACAAGGTATGTTTCCACTGTTTTTCTTCCCACCTCCTGCTTCTGACCCTGCTCAGCCTGCTGCTTCCTATCCTGAGTGAGATTGCACAGGCTGGATGGTGGGAATAGAGACTCACCACCCACCCCTCACTCAGAAGCCAAACAAGAGGTGGGCATAGTTCTCTCATACCTGGTGGGGGGCAGGGGGCGTTGCACCCTGACGTGTAGACACTTGAGGCCTGGACTCTCCAGAGCCCCCTCCCTGGCAGGGGAACAGATAAGGCTGTGGTGCTCTTGTTCTGGGTGTGGGGGAGCTGTGATGTCTCTGGGAGCCATGTTCTCATCTGCCTCCTTGACCATCAGCAGTGACTTTGTGTTTTCCCATGAAGTGGTTGCCTGGGGCATATGCCTGACCACCATGGTGACCTGGAGCCTCCTTTTCCTGTTCCCCCCTACTCCCCCACCTCCTCCAGAGCATGAACAAGCAGTCTTTCTCATGGTGGGTGGGGCCTGGCACCTGCCTGCATGCGGCCTGGCCTGCCTTCTCTCCCTCTGCCTCACCTCTCCCTCTTCCCTCTCTGGGGAGCATGCTACTCACAGATGCATGGAGGTGGCGGAGGCCCTGGGTCGCTCCTGCTGTGGCTGTCCATGGAGCTAACATCCCCCTGGACTGGTCAGAGTGAGAATGCGGTAGATCCCCAGTCGGTCACCCTCCATGGAGCAGCTTGACTCATGCACATCTGCGACCCTGCCTGAGGTGGCATCAGCCACATAGTCTGGTGCCCACAGTGTCTGCATCAGTGTGCTTTGGAGACTTTGGCTTTGTCACTGACAAAATTCTTGAGGGCTTCCTCCAGAATAAAGGCTCTGTGGGTGACAGAGTTAAACTTCAGAACAGCATCCTGTGACTTTTCCTCTGGGAAAGCTCAGGGAAGAGCTGTGGATCTGCTTCTGCCACGGTCTCTGCAGCCAGTTCTACGGCCCCAGGCTTTGCAGTGTGGAGGCTGTCTCAGAGCATAGGGTCCCCCAAATCCTCACCCTCAGCATCACATGGGAGAATGGAGAAAAGCTGAGGACCCCATCTTGGGCCTCCTGAGTCACAAAGAGCCTACAGTGCCCTTTGTGCTTCCAGAGTCAACTAGCTGCATGTGCCTGGCCAGTGCCTGGTGGCCTGGTTGCTCCCACGGCCCGTTCCTCCCATGGGGCTCTGGGATGCTCACTTAGTGCTCCTGCATGTGGTTCTGGCCTAGCAGAGGCAGGAGCTGCTACATTGCATTGTGTTCCTGTTGCTCCTTCTGCCTTCTGAGTGAGTGGAAACACACCTACTTTCAAAGGCCAGCCAGAAAGGCTCCTCTGGGCTGTCACCTGTGAAGATTGTGTCCTCACGGGCCAGAGGGAAAAGCAAGTGCCTTTCCCTTCTTCCCCACATTCACTTACTCTTGGCCAGACCTTGGGATGGGTGTGCCCTGCTCAGAATGACTTGCAGTGGCGGGACCAAGTACTCAGAGATGATCCACTCTTTGCCTCTTCCAATTGAGGTGAAAAAACATGAGAAAACTCAGTGGGTGGGAGCCAGAGAAAGGCAACTATGGACGTCTGTGTCCTCTAAGTCCCCTTGCCACTTGCCCAGGCCTGTGCTGCACCTGCCATACAGAAATCCCTGCCCATCCCTACTAGCCCTTATTTCCAGATGCAGGAAGTGAGGCTCCTGGGGTCATTCTCCTCACCCTGGTTGTGTCCAGGGTGTGTGCTTACTCCCCGGTGGTCCCGTGGGCAGTAAGGATGGCCACAGTGCTGCAGGCCACTGTGTTCCTGCAAGCAAGGAGACACCACACTGGGGAACTGTATGTCAGATTCCTGCCCAAGCCCCAGGTGTGGCACAGAGGAAGACTGTGGAGAGCAACACCTCCCTGCCCTGCTCTTTCCCACCCTGCTCTGCATGTCTTGATGTCTAGCAGGTGTGTTCTGATCTCTCCTGATGTGGACCCCAGTGGAGGCACTGCTTCGACAGGAAGCATGGTGCTGCCAGGGCAGGATGTGCGCCAGGCTGCCTCTGGCTGCGCTAGGCTGAAAGGGTGCTTTGGAAGGCCACGGTGCTGCGGGGCGTGTAGGTTGGAGGGTCCTGGCTGGGAGCCAGCTAAGCCTCAGGTTCCTGCTACCTCTGGGTTTGTGTGGTTCTGGCCAGATCCTCGGGGGCTCCTGCCCTTGGAAACCCACCATTATCTGGAGAGTGAGAGTTCCTGGTGCTGTAGGAGAGGATGCTTCTAGAGTCAGAACTGATGTGCACACCACCTCAGCTGACCTCCAGACTGTAAGGGTGGAGGGCAGAGCCTGGTGCCCTGAGGGACATGTGCTCGTCCTTAGTTCTCAGAGAGCCACTCACGGAGGGGACATTGGGTTTTAGACACATAGGAATTGATCATGTCTTATACCAGTTTGGTAAATTTCTCAAGACAACCCAGGGAAATCGTCAATTACACGTGTCTTTTCTGGGCAGAGTCCACCTCCTGGACATGCTCCACTGGTTCTTTTCTGAGCCTCAGGATCTTGAGGTCTTGGTGGCTGGCAGCATGTCCCACTGAGGGCCCTAGGCTCTTGAGGAGCTCTGATGTGCACGTGACACGGTGTGGCCTGAGTCACAGGGGAGAGTGGTCCCATCTGGAAGGGCAGTGAGTTGGGCCCTTCCAATGAGCTGGAGAGGTCTTTAGGCCCCAGCAACATTGAGTGGCCACCCAGGTGACCTGGAGGGTCTGTCTGCCCAGGCCTCCAAGGCTGATGAGTGTGTGGCCACAGCCCTGGCCTGACTGTGGAGGGTGGGTGCTGCAACTGACCCGTGGCTGCTGGGACTGTTTGGATTGTCACTGACTGTGGTGTTTTCTCCTCCTCACTTCTGGCCTCATTCTCATTGTGCTCTCTCTCCACTTTGCCCTCCCATGTCTGGTCCCATCTCTCCCCTTCCCCACCCCAACCTCTTGTTCTCTGCTGTTCTGTCTCTTCCAGCTTCTGTTGGTTGTCTCAGCTGGAGATTCTGCACTACTGTCTCCAGCACCCTCCACAGCCCCACCCAACTTAGCCTCCAGGCTCTTCACAGCCTACCAAGTACTGGCTGTGGTCCTTAGTTCCTTTCCCCCACCCAGAGTGCATGTCCACATCTGGCAAAGCAAGGGGTCAGCCGCAGGTGACTGAAGAGTTTAGTTCCAGGCAGAATGAAACCCCTGTTGTTGGTGAGGTGGGGGTCAGCCTCCAGCCTGGCCTGGCCCCTGGCGTTGCAGAGTAGCCTGGTGTGGGCGGGGGTGTGACTATGAGGCAGAATGAGGTGTATGGCCCGGCTGGCCAGGCTCCCAGCCAGTGGAAGTGTCACAAGCTCTCTGGTGTTGGGGGCCCCGTGCCTGGCCCTGGTTTGAAGAGCTGGAGTTGTCAGGCCTCTGCAGTGACCAGGTTCACCCCCACTCTGCAGGGTTTGGCACTTGGGAAGATACAGAGGCCTGGGACTCCCGGGTGGTGTGGTTTCTGTCTTCTTCAGAAGTGTCTTGTCACGCAGCCTGGAGGTGCTGTGACCCAGAGCCTGTGAGGCAGGGGGATAGGAAGAACCTGGGGCTTGACCCTATAGCCCACAGAAGCTGTCAGTCCTTGACAGCCCAGCCATGGCCCGGCCTTCACCTGGGGAGCTCTGGCCACTCATACAACCTCCAGAGATGGATGAGTGTAAGCGGTGACCTCATAGAGGTTGTGGCTGTCTAGACAGAAATGACAAGTGTGTGGAGGGATTTGGGGTCAGTGGAGTTCAGACCTGTAGGGGACTTCAAGGATGGCAGAGTTAATGAATCTGTGACAGTGGGGGGAGATGAGCTGTGCTCGCAGCCAGGGGTCTGTCCCGTTCACCTGGAAAGGAGCACATGAGTGAACGGGAATTTGAGCACAAGATGAGAAAACGTGTTGGGCCCCGAGTGCTGGTGGGCTGGGATGGCAGTCACAGCACATGGGGGTGCCCCATTCTGCAGGAGCCACTGCAGAGCAGGGACTAGAGGGCTTGGGCCAGGTGGGGAGGGCAGTGTCCAGGAACCATCTGGCAAACCCTATGATGAGAGGGGAGACTAGTGAGGCCCACACGGAGTGAGGTGAGGTACTATAAGGCTGGGCCCAGTGGGAAACATGTGGCTTTGAGGACACATCCTTAAGAAGCAAGCAGGTGCAACTGTCACCAGGGACTCCATGTGGGAACATGGCCCAGGAGGGCTGCAAAGCTGGGGGAGAAGTTTGGCTCAGCAAACCTGTTGGAAAATAGTGAGAGGGTTCCATGTGACTGCTGGGGGCAGGGGCAGTGAGCCCTCCAGACTCTTTGGAAGGGCCAGGTGAGATGGGGTGAGTGCACCAGTGGGGGAAGGTGGGTTTCCAGTTCCCATGTGGAGGTCATCCGCTCCCCTGAGCCGTAAGGAGGATGTCATGACTCAGGATCCCAGGTCAGGATCAGAGGGAGGGCTGGGGCTGAGACTGGAGGAGAAGGACCCTGGACCCCCCCTGCTGGTGCCCTTCTAGTCGGGCAGTATAGGTACAGGTATTATATCTCATACTTTTCTCCTTTCTTGTTTTTTGAGATGGAGTCACCCTCTGTTGTCCAGGCTGGAGTGCAGTGACATGATCTTGGCTTACTGCAGCCTCCACCTCCTGGGTTCAAGCAGTTAACCTGCCTTAGCCTCCTTAGTAGCTGGGATCACATGTGCATGCCAGCATGCCTGGCTAATTTTTGTATTTTTAGTAGAGATGGGGTTTCACCATGTTGGCCAGACTGGTCTCAAACTCCTGACCTCAAGTGATCTGCCTGCCTCAGCCTCCAAAAGTGCTGGGATTACAGGCATGAGCCACCATGCCTAGGCCTTCCTTCCAAAACAACTCAAATTTATTGCCCAAAGGCCTAACAGTACAGATAAATACAAGTAAATAGCTGGGCACGGTGGCCCACGCCTGTAATCCCAGCACTTTGGGAGGGGGAGGCAGGCAGATTGCTTGAGCTCAGGAGTTTGAGACCAGCCTGGGCAACATGACAAGACCCCCGTGTCTCCAAAAAATAATACAAAAATTAACCAGGTGTGGTGGTGTGTACCTGTGGTCCCAGGTACTCAGAAGGCTGAGGTGGAAGGATCCCTTGAGCCCAGGAGGCAGAGGCTATGGTGAGCTGAGATCACGCTACTGCGTTCCAGCCTGGGAGACAGAGTGAGAGCTTGTCTCAAGAAAGAAAAAAATAGCCCTCACCCCATAACTCGATCCTCAGACTCAGCCACTATCTGTGGGGTGTCACCTGGACCTGTGGGACATTTTCCTGATGGATACTTGAGTGGATTTTGATATGGGCAGTGGCCCCTGTGGGGTCTGCAGCATCCCAGGATATACCTGGAGGCCATGCCCTGCACCAACCTCAGCAGCACAGATGTGTGGAGGCCCAAAGGGCTGGGGGGCAAGCATGGAGAGGCGAGCATGTCCACTCAGACTCGGGGTCCTGCCCTCAGTGCCCCCATTCCCATGCCCTCATCCACTTGATGCTTCGACCTGTCCTCCCAATGCTGAGCAACCAGAGGAAGCCCACAGCCAGCAGAAAGACTTTCCTCTCAGGTTAGGTCTCCAGGATCCTGCTTGTGTTGCAAATCAAAAGTCTGGCTTAACTTGACCGTGCTCTTGTCTTGGGGGCCTTCCTGACCACAGGTCCATGGGCAACAGAGGAAGTGATGCCTGGAGCTTCTCCTGGGCTGAGCCCTCATCTGGCTGTGTCCAGGATGTAGAGGAGGTGGAAGGAATTAGGGAGGAAAGCAAAGCCATGGGGTTCTTACTTTCTGAACAGGGTTTTACTGTGTCACCCAGGCTGGAGTGCAGTGACATGATCCCAGCTTACCACACCCTTGAACTCCTGGGCTCAAGTGATCCTCCCACCCCTGCCTCCCGAGTCACTACGGCTATAGGTGTGCACCACCACACCCAGCTGACTTTTAAAAATCTTTCATGGAGACGGGGTCTCCCTGTGTTGCCCAGGCTAATCTCAAACTCCCGGCCTTAGGGATCTTCCTGCCTCAGCCTCCCAAAGTGCTGGAATTCCAGGTCTGAGGCACCACACCTGGGTTCCATGTGCTTTCTGTACACACTTGGGAGGCCGGTGGGAGACTCTAGATCCAGAGTTTGGGGGTGACACGGGCCTTCTCCTGCCCTGAGGATCAAGCAGTGCCCAAGGGCACAGTCTGGTAAGCCCTATCCTGCGCCACTCACTGTGGGTGCACAGCAGTAGGCAGGTGAGGGGTCAGGGCTGGGAGTCCCCCTGCAGATGTGTCTGTCCTAGAGAGCCCTGCCCAGCGTGGGCTGTGTGGTTGCTGGGCCAAGTGCTTCCCTACCACGAGCTGGTTGCAGTTTAGACCAAGCAGTGCAAGGTAGATGTGCTGGGTGCCAGGCACAGTGGTGTCCCAGGACACAGTGGCCCCACTCCCGGCCTGGCTCGTGCCTCTGGTGGGGAAGTAAAGCAAATGGCCCAGGGCAGGATGTGGTCAGACCTGGAGGCCAAGTGCTGTGGTTGCCACAGCCCTTCCCATCCCTGACCCTTCCTCCTCCACCTAGCAGTGGTTCAGGCCCACTGGGGAGCACGTGCTGGTGGTATGCCTGCTGCGGAAGCACCTGCAGGCATTTGCCAACAGCCTGAAGCCTGAAGCCAGAGCAGGCCTCGCTCTCCTCCCACTCCCACTCCACCAGCCGCCTGGAGGAGTTGAAATGGTGGCCCTTGCAGCTTCCGCAGCTGCTGTCTCCTTCTCTTACCCCTCCTCAGGTGTCGCCCACAGGGACCTCACCCCAGGGCATGGTGGGGGGCAGGGTTAGGGGAGTCCCTTCCTGCTCACAGAGCATGTGAGGCCTCTGGAGAGCTAGACAGGTGCTTTTACACCCTGTCCAGGTGGCCCAGCGAGGCTGCCAGCTGATCTCTGGCTCCCAGAGCCTGTCTCCAGACTGGCCAGAGAGGCCCCACCGTGCTGCCATCTCTTGTTCCCCGCCCACCCCTGTCTGGAGAAGGGCTGGGACGACCCTGACTCCCAGGCCCACCAGGGCCAGCAGAGTGGGCTATTTGCGTGGGACTGAGGTGAGGTGTGTGCAGGAGATGCACTGGCTCGCCCGCCTGCGTGCTGTGTGTTCTTGGGATGTTCCCTGACCTCTCTGAACCTTGGTTTCTTCCTCTGAGGAATTGGGCTAAGGCCAGCTCTTACCTCTCGGAGGTGCATGGTGCTCTCCCCCAGCAGATCCAACCCTTGTTGATGAGCTCTGGACTCATCTATGAGCAGGGCCTCCTTACCGGGTAAGCAGCAGGTGACCCACCCTATTCCCTGCAGGGCCGCTGTCCCAAGATTCGTCCAGCAGAAACTCTACCTCTTCCTGCAGCATTGCTTTGGCCACTGCCCACTGGCTGCATCATTCAGAGCTGTACTGGCTCCGTCACACGTGTGCCTGTGTCTTGTGTACCCTAATGAGGGAGGTCCGCTGGGGTGGATGAGGAGGAGAACAAGTGTAGTCGTGAGGCCTTGGAGAGGAGGGGGCCCTTGGAGAGGAGGGAGCTCGTGGAAAGGAGGGGACCCTTGGAGGGCCACATGGTTCTGTTTAAGTTTCCAAAGCCAACCCTCAGGTACAGGAAAGCCCTGCCCTGTCCCACCTGTGTGGTGCAGCCCTGCCCTGTCCCACCTGTGTGGTGCCAGGCAGGTTCCTACCCTTACCCGACCAGGGAGCACTGGGCCCCCTGGGCTGGGAAAGCCCACCCATGGCCCTGGCTTCTGAAGGGCCAGCAAGAGAGCCAAACCTCACAGGGCTGTGTGAGTCTCTCTTGCGCCCTCTGGGGGACGTGGGAAGAGCCACTCCCACCCAGCTGCTGCCTGGGACCTGGACTCCAGAGTAATGAAGGATTTGGCCCCCAGCCACTGGGCCCTCAGCTCACATCTCCTCCCACAGGTCCTGGAAATGTGGCTGAGCTACCTGCAGCCATGGCGGTATGTGCCTGACAAGCAGGCTCCAGGCAGCGACTCCCAGTCCCGGTGTGCACTGGAGAAATGGTGAGCCTCGGCCCCTCTCCTCACAGCCATGCCACTGGCTCCCCAAAATTGATGTTGCTCCAGTGGTTGGAGGCCAAGCCAGCGGCCTGTGCTGGAGTCAGCCTGGCCCTGGCCCCGGTGGCCTCCTGGGTTCCTCTCCCAGGCCCTGCTTTGTGGAGCACAGACCAGCCCTTCCTAGGCTCCACTTTGCCAGACCTAGAATTGGTATCTTATGGAAGCAGTGGGTGACCCATCCTGCCCTGTCCCCTCTCCCTTCTGGCCCAGACATATGTTCAGTGACTCCCAAACTATCCCTTGAGCCTCACCAGCACAGAGCAGAGCAGTGGCTGCCTTCCCCTCATCCCCTGCTTGATCCTTATGTCCATCTCAGACCAGTGTGTGGAGAGCCCCCTGGCTGCTCCTTCCTGTTGTGGCTGGGCTTTGGCCCCCACGAACACCAACGGCTCCTACCCAGCCAACGACCTGGACAAGATGGGGCGGGACAGTGTCCAGAAGACAGACAAGTACCTGGAGGCGGCCCTGGAGTACCTGCACCAGATATTCCCGGTACAAACTATGGGGCCTGCCCCACAGCCATCAGCGTCCCCTTCTTCAAAGGATCCACTCCCCCTCACTCAGCCTGTGGTCAGCCCAAGTACCAGTTCCAGGCCCCATGAGATGGAGCCAGTGTTGTGGGAGGCAGGCCCAGACTGAGTGTCAAGTCTGTGTCCCCTTGTTGCCACTGTTAAGAGGCCGGCGGGGTGAAGACCAGTCCCCACCCTTCTCCTTGATGCTGAGGGCAGAGGCGCTTCTTTCTGGCAACTCAGTGAAGCACAGCTCACAAAATTCACACTTGCCTTGGGCACCACCCAGGATGAGAATGAAAAGCAGCAGCTCCTCGACTGCACCGTGGGTGAGGATGGACTCATCCTCATGCCGCTGGGTCAGTACCAGGTGAGAGGCCCCTGTCCCAGAGGTGCGTGGGCTGGGTCCTGACCTATCCCCAGCTCCTTCCTCCCCCATGAGCATATGCAGCTCCGCTCCTCTGAGTTGTGTACAGGCCATTTTCTGACCTGTCCCTGCGGCCTGGGTTTCTAGATCATCAATGCACTGTGAAGGTTTGACATTGAGTACCAGGGGACCCAGAGCTGCAGTCCATCTGGAGCTACAAGATTACCAGCTTGATCTGTGTGCTCTTCCAGTGGTCGTCTGCCATCAACCACAGAGTGAGTGGGCAGGAGGGTCAAAGGGGGGTCAACCTGGCCTCTTCAGAGAGGGTTCTCCATGCTCCTGCCCAAGGTGGCCTGTGGGGGTGGGGCGCTGCTGTCCTGAGGCCTGTGGTGCCACCACCCCATGCCGCCCTACCTCTGTCTGTGCATCATTTTGCAGGCCAGATGGCAGTCAGCTCTGTGTTCCTGGGACGACTTCCTTGGCAGCTTCTGTCTCTTATCATTTCATGAGCCTGTGCTGGCCAGCAGGCACCTGCTAAGCCTCATGGGCAGAGGCAGGCAGCCGGCCATGCCCATGGCCCCAGGCTCAGCCTGTGCCTCCTGGGTAGCTACCAGATTCCGCTTTGGCTGCTGCTGGCCTTCTTTGAGGCCTCTCTGTTCTGAGTTGGGCCCTCCCTGCCACTGCTGCTTGCCCTGGTCTATGTCCTCTATGCTTCAGCTGTGAGGCTGCTGAGTGGAGAAGCTGCAGCAGCCCTGATGGTGTTGGCCACTGTCTTCAGAGAAGGCTGGGGGGATCTGCTATACAGCCCCACCCTTGGGCTTGGGAGGTGATGGGAGCACACCCCCCAATGACCCTGCCCCCACACCTGCAAAAGCCCACCACACTTCAGCACTGTGTGCTCATCTGCCAGCTGTGAAATGTCAGAGTGAAATGTCAACATCTTGCAGGCCCAAGAGGTGAGGCCCTGGGTGGTGGGGATGGCCCTGGGCAGCCTGGCGCTGCCATGGGCCCCACCATGCTGATGTCCCTGTCTTTCAGCTGCAGTAACTCAAGTCCCTCCTGCAAAAGGGCCAGAGGCCCCGGTGGCCCCAGAGGTGGCTGGGTCTAGCTCTCCCAGGTGAGTGTCTGGTCACCCCCACCTCATCCCTGGGGCGTGTTTGGGGCTCACTGCTGACTATTCCTTCACCGAGGGACCAGGAAACCATGCAGTTCCCCAAGGTCTCCACCAAGAGTCTCTCCAAGAAATGGCGAGTCCCACTGGCATGGGGACAGGGGCAGCCCTGCAGCCTGGGCCCCAGGGAGGGAGTGGGGAAGGAGGGGTGGCAGCGCAGAAGCAGAGCAGGCCGTGGCCTCACTGGGTCCCGGTGAGGGCCATACAGGCCCTACTCCCAGCACACTCCAGTCCTGGGGATGCTCAAGGTGACAGTCCCTCTACCCGCCTCCAGCCTACTTCTGAGCCCCACGCCTGTGGCAGCACGTGCCACCCTGCCTGCACTGAAGCGGACCCTGAAGAACAACTTTGCCAAGCAGCAGAAGAGGCTGCAGGCACTGCAGAACTGGCACCTGCCCCGCTCGGTGCTTTGAGCCACCTGCATCTGTGTCTGCAACCGGTCAGTGCCAAGCACACGTACCTGCAGCTGGAGACTGGCTCTCTACAGCATTTCCTAATAATTACACTACTTTTCAACCCAGCTAAATTCCAAGATAAATGACACTCAATATAGAAAAAGTACTTGATCTCCAAACTGACAAACTATTTATGTTCTAGTATTTTGCTATTTGGTATTTACACAAAAGCACATGATGAAGTTAAGTATTGCCCTACCTTTTGAAGACTGAAAATAAAGCTTTTCCTTTCCTAGTCGTGTGCCTTGTTCCTCACTGGCTATCAGGCGTTTCTTCCCAGCCCCTGGCCCCTAGCCCAGCCCCTGCTGCCTTCAGGGACAGGGGAGGGCTTTCCTGGTCCCCTAGCTGGGCTGGAGCTGCCGTCCAAACACACGATCACCCTGGGTCTCCTGCTCAGACTGCATGCTCCTGGCCGCAAGACGCTGTCCTCTCCCGCCGTGACACAATACCGCTGACAGGCCTCAGAAGTCCATCTCCAGAGTGCCATGGCCACACCTGCACCACCCCTCCCACCACAGCACAGCTGTGTCCATTGTCTGGAAGTGGCCAGCTCAGTGCCACCCTCACCCGGCAGCACAGTCCTCCCAGGCCCATAGCCCCACTTCCTTGGCATTAATCTCAGCCTCTTCCTGCTTCAGGAAGCAGGAAGTTTGCCAGGAAGCTGGAGAAGGAACCAGGCCAAGGAATGGGACATTATGTCAGAAAAGGAGAGCTGAGGTCAGGGCTGACCAGGGCCAGACTGCACAGTGCTGGCCCCAAGACTGATAGCATCCTGACAGGACGGCAGGCCCAGGTTCATGGAGAAGGGTACACAGTGACAACTCCTGATGAACACAGGAATAATGAAGTTATGATAACAATCACAAATGATGGGGTAGTGCACATAAAAAGGGGGGGACCGCTTATCACCAGAGGGCTGCAGGCCGTTGCCCAAGAGTGGCAGGCAGCATAGGGAGGCGCTCACTGCATGGCCCCGCCAGCCCTCAGGTCCCCTCTCAATGGGTGGTGCCGTGCATGGTATTCTGAGGATGCAGGTCCTGAGGGCCTTGCTCTTCATCTTTCACAATGCGAACATGGTCCTCATGCAAGCAGTACAGGTGTGCCTGCAGTAGGATCCTTGATGCCCCTGTGCCCTGGGTGCCCCACAGTGCTCAGCAGGAATGCTGCGAGGGCTGAGGCCCAGCTGGTGGTGGGAAGCCGGCAGCGCCCACAAGCCAGCCCTCCCTCTGACGCAGCCTGTGTCCTGGACTGGGGCTTCCCTGGGGGGTGCCCCACTTGGCCAAAGCAGCTCAGCTTGAACCCAAAACTGTGACTAGAGAATCACATGTGTTTTAAGGGTTTCCTATCCTCTGTGTTCTCCTATAGAAATGAGTAGGGGTGTGTCGAGCACACACACGACACTCTAACACCCCCCTGAGTGCACCCTCACGCAGCTGAGATGGACTGGGACCATGGATAGGCTGCAGCAAGAGCAGCCCAAGGATCTGGATTCCTGGAAGAAGTCACAGGGAGGGCCTTGTCTAAGAAGATGGCCAATGCCCCCCAGACAGCCTGTCCCGCTGCTTCTGTCCCAGTTCCGTACAAGTGTGGGATTTTGTTAATCAGGAACTGGGCAGCCTCAGCAGTGCCCCCTACTCAAGGAAATCATGCTGTCCTGACCTGGCCATCAAGGAAGGACAGACCTGTCATCCATCACTTTTACTGGTTCCATTAAAAATATGTATGTAATAGGTTGGCTGAGATACAATTCACCCATTTAAAGCATGCCATTCAGTGGTTGTTGGTACTACATTGAGTTGTGCAGAGTTATCAAAATCAATTTCAGAACAATTTCTTTTCTTTTTCTTTTTTTATTTTTGAGATGGAGTCTCCCTCTGTCACCCAGGCTAGAGGGCAGTGGCATATCTCAGCTCACTGCAAACTCTGCCTCCCAGGTTCAAGCGATTCTCCTGCCTCAGCCTCCTGAGTAGCTGGACTACAGATGTGCACCATGACACCTAATTTTTATACTTTTAGTAGAGGTGGAGTTTCACTACATTGTCCAGACTGGTCTCAAACTCCTGACCTCAAGCAATCCACCCGCCTAGGCCTCCCAAAGTGCTGGGATTACAGACGTGAGCCACCATGCTGAGTCCGATTTTAGAACATTTTCATCACTCCAAATGAAAACTCCATTTCCCCCCACAGCACCCTTGGCCCTTGACAATCACTCATCAACTTTCTATCAGTAGTAGGCTAAATAACAGTCCATAAAGACATCAGGTCCTATTCCCTGAAACCTGTAAATGTTACCTTATTTGGGAAAAGGTTCTTTGCAGATGTGAAGTTACAGATCTTGAGATGGAGGATTATCCTGGGTAATGCAGGTGGGCCCTAAGTGCAGTTGCATGTATCCTCATAAGAGGGAGGCAGAAATTCACACACACAGAGAAGACGATGTGAAGATGGAACACAGAGAGAATTTATTTACTCTGTGATGCTGGCCTTGAAGACTGGAGTGATACAGCCACAAGCCAAGGAGTACCAGCAGTGACCAGAAGCTGAAAGATGTGAGGAACAGGTTCCTCTCCTATAGCCTCCCTGCTGCCACTGTGATTTTTGCCCATGGTACTGACTTTGACCTTCTGGTCTTCAGAATTGTGAGAAATTAAATTTCTGTTCTTTTAACTACCACCAAGTTTGTAGTAACTTGTTATAGCAGTCACAGGAAACATATAAATTTTGTTACCAGGAGTGGGGTGCCTAAAAACGTGGCAGTGGTTTTGCAATTGGATGATGAGGGCAAAGGTAGAATTGTGAGAAGATGATAGAAAAGGCGTTGCCTTCAACAGGCTGTTAGTAGAAATGTGGATGTTTAAGACTCTGTCACCCCAGACTCTGCTTTAAGGAAATGAGGAACTTGATGCAGAAAGTCTGTGTTATCTTCAAGAATACATACACTATCATAAACAGAATGCTGGTAAACACATGAACATTAAAGGTGATGCTAAGGGCACAGAGCAAACATGGAATACGTTACTGGAAACTAGACCAAAGATGATTTTTTTAATATAACGGCAAAAATTTAGTTAGAATGTGTCCTATAGCTGTTTGGAAGGCAGAATCATAAGCAATGAGCTTGCACATTTAGCTGAGCAGACTTCCAGTCAAAGCATTCAAGATTCAGCTTGGTTTCTTTTTCCTGCTTACAGTAAATGCAAGAGGAAAGAGATAAATTGAGGGTATAATAAAAAATATAAAGAATTTAAAAGTACAAAAAATAGATAAACTGAGGGAAGAACTGTTGTGCTAAAAGGAACCTAGACTTGATGATTTGGGAAATTCTCAGACTATTTAGATTGGAAAAAATCAAAATGCTAAAACCAGGAGATTCACTTTTAGGAAAGCGTGTTCTGTAGAGAATGCCAAGGGTGTGGCATGTCTTGCAAATTTCCCTACTGCCAAAGAGATTACACATGGGACTCATGAATCTCCTCAATCATCTCACAGAAGTGAGGAAGAGAGAAGAAATTACCTAGGAAAGATCTGTGGAGAAACCTCATCTAATGCCATGAATTGCATCATACATGCAGAAATTCCACAAAGATTTTAGAATGTTCCACCAGCATAAACACTGCCAGCTTGGACTAGAAAGTTTAGGGACTAGAAAAAATCAAAGGCCTCCCAAAATTTTAGAACCAGGAAATAGGCTGATAAAACTACTCAACCTCAAACATGTGCTGCCCTTTAAGAAAAGGAAAGATGACTATGAGGGCAGAACCATGGGATCAGAAGCCAAAGCCATGGATCCAGAGATAGAGCCTCCAACTTTATGATTTTATGGCAGCCATGGGAAACTAATACTCTCTCTCTACAGATCTACCTATTCTTTGGACTTTTTTTGTTTTTGTTTTTAGATGGAGTCTTGCTCTGTTTCCAGGCAAGTGATCTCAGTGCAGTGGTGTGATCTTAACTCACTGCAACCTCTGCCTCCGGAGTTCCAGTGATTATTTTGCCTCAGCCTGCCGAGTAGCTGGGACTACAGCCACGTGCCAACACGCTGGGCTAATTTTTGTATTTTTAGTAGAGATGGAGTTTCACCACATGGCCAGTCTGGTCTCGAACTCCTGACCTTGTGATCTGCCCACCTCAGCCTCCCAAAGTGCTGGGATTACAGGTATGAGCCACTGCACCTGGCCACTTTGGACATTTTATAAAAAGGCAACATGTGGTCTTTTGTGACTGCTTCATTTCATTTATGTAATGCTTTTAAGCTTCATCCATGTTGTATCATTTATCAGCCCTTCATTCCTTCGTGTGGCCATATATTCCATTGCATATTCCACGTTCAGTTCATCCATTCATCAGCTGGTAGACATTTGGGTTGTTTCCACTTTTGGCTATTATGAATGTTATGATGCTACAACAATCTGTGTATATGTTTTTGTGTGGACATGTTTTCTTTTCTTTAGAGTATATACCTATGAGTGGAACTTCTGGGTCATATGGTAACTCAACATTTAATTTTTTGAAGAATTGTCAGACTGTTTTCCACAGCAGCTGTACCATTTCACATTCTCTCCAGCAATGTATGAGAATTCCAGCTTCTCTGCCAGATGTGGTGGTTCACACCTGTACTCTCAACACTTTGGATCACCCAAGGTCAGGAGTTCCAAACCAGCCTGGTCAACGCGATGAGACCCCAGTCTCTATGAAAAATACAAAATTAGCCAGGCATGGTGCTGTGTGCCTGTAGTCCCAGGTACTCGGGAGGCTGAGGCAGGAGGAATCACTTGAAGCTGGGAGGTGGAGGCTGCAGTGAGCCAAGATTGTGCCACTGCACTCCAGCCTGGGCAACACAGGAGGCTCCACTGCAAGCAAAAAAAGAATTCCAATTTCTCTACATCTTTGTCAACACTTATTTTTTTCTATCTTCTTTTTAATCACAGCCATTATAATAGGTATGAAGTGGCATCTCATTGTGGTTATTGGCAATCCCCTAAAGACTAGTGATGCTGAGCATCTTTTCATGTGCTTCTCGGTCATTTGTATCTCTTCTTTGGAGATGTTTATTCAAGTACTTTGCCCATTTTGGTGTTGCATTTTTTTTTTTGGTGTTGTTGAATTGTAGTTCTTTATGTATTTTGGATTTTAAACCCTTATCTGATATGTAATTTGCAAATATATTCTTGTTTCTCCCTCTTTTGACAATGTCCTATGATGTACAAGTTTTTAATTTTGATGAAGTCAAAGTTATCTATGTTTTTGTTGCTTGTGCTTTTTTGACATCATATCTAAGAAACTGTTGTTGCTTAATCCAAGGTAATGAAGATGTACGCCTCTGCTTTCTTCTAACATATTTATAGTTTTAGTTTGTAAATTTAGATTTTGACCCATTTTGAGTTAATTTTACAAAAAAAAAGTTAAAAATAATTAACATGCAGTTTATGGATTTTCCATATACAAGCCTAGTGAGAACTCATGATGTCAACAGAAGATCAGAGTGGTTCACTTAGAAAGCTGTCAGGCTATAAAATATAACTTAATGTCAGGGCGTGGTGGCTCATGCCTGTAATCCCAGCACTTTGGGAAGCTGAGGCGGGCGGATCATGAGATCAGGAGTTTGAGACCAGTCTGGCCAACATGGCGAAACCCCATCTCTATTAAAAATACAAAAATTAGCCGGCTGTGGTGGCGCATGCCTGTAATCCCAGCTACTCGGGAGCTTGAGGCAGGAGAATCACCTGAACCCAGGAGACGGAGTTTGCAGTGAGCCGATATCGAGATGATGCCACTGCACTCCAGCCTGAGTGACAGAGTGAGATTCCGTCTTGAGAAGAAAAACAAATAGCCCAGATAGATGAAAATTCATTTTTAAATGGTTTAGATTAGAAAAGTAAGTAACAATAAATCTGTCTGGTATTTGCTTTGAATGCCTATGCTAAAAAGCTTCATTTTTTTAAAGCTGCAAGCCCCAAGAAGTATATTCTTCATTCAGGACATAAATCCAAGAGGATAAATTTCCACTGGTAAGAAACCCAAAAAGGGGAATAACTGAAAAATCAGGAATTTGTCAGCAAAACATTTTCACCAAGCTGTTTTTAACAGATGTACTCTTATTAACATGGTAGTACATAGTAATTTATAATGGAATAAAAAATAACAGACCTCCTGAATGTTCACCTAATTTTCAAAACTTTACTCAGTTCATAACTGGTGAATTTCAATGTAGTGACATCACGTTAAATGAATACACAGAGAATGCATATAAAAGTACAATCCTTACTTGGGCCCTGGAGTTCAGGACCAGCCTGGGTAACATAGCAAGACCTGGTCTCTCAAAAACAAAACAAAACAAAACAAAAAACAAAAAAACACTGAAATCACATGTTTAAAATATGCAAACCAACTTCTACCAAGTTCTAAATATACCTTTGCCTTCTGAAGGCTTTTTAAAATACTGCACACATTTTCAACAAGCATTCCTTTAGTATTTCCATTGTTTAGGGTAAGATTTAGTTTTCTCCCATGGGACAAGCCCAGATCAAGCCCTCAACTTGTCATGACAATGTTTATTCAGGTAAAACAAACAAATTGCCCTCTAAAAAGTATTTTCTACAGCTCGAATTATCCACTTACACAAGTTATAACAACTATTAACAATTTTATCATTTATATTTGAAGTCACTTGCTTTGGGGGTTTTCACTGAGTGGGAGTAGATAACTGAGATATCCTCAAAGTCAGAGAAATTCTGTGATTCAACTGCTAGAGGTCATTTGATATTAATAATAGTTGAAGTTAGTGAAGCATGATAATCTCCACATTCCATTTATTTACATCATGCTCCTGAATATATTTCTTTTCCTTTCTTTTGGAGACAGGGTCTCACTGTGTGGCCCAGGATAGAGTGAAGTGACACAATCATGGCTCATTGCAACCTCAAGCGCTCAGGCGATCCTCCTGCCTCAGGCTCCTTAGGAGCTGGGACTACAGGCATGCACCACCATGCCAGTCTAATTTTTAAAAATCTTTTTGTAGAGACAGGGTCTCACTATGCTGCCCAGGCTGGCCTAAATATATTTCTATAAACTACATTTTATAACAAGTAGTTATCTAATTCCATGCTTAGTTAATAAAATATCATTTTGAGAGCTAAGCACAGGTAGTTATACTTTGCTCTGTGACCTTAGTCATTTCAATCCATTAGTCTTCCCTGAGTCTTAGGTACCAGGATACCTATTTTGTAGATTAAACTCAGCTGATTGTTGTATGACCGATGACATAATGGAGGAATACAGATGGCATTCCAAGGAGTTTTTTAATGTTTAGGGTTTTTTTTTTCCTAATGATAAAACTATGGTTACTCTTGAAAATCTGGGGCAATAAAACTATAAATACTAAAAAGCCATCATCTTTTTTTTTTTTTGAGACAGTCTTGCTCTGTCGCCCAGGTTGGAGTGCAGTGGCACGATCTCGGCTCACTGCAAGCTCCGCCTCCCGGGTTCACGCCATTCTCCTGCCTCAGCCTCCCGAGTAGCTGGGACTACAGGCACCTGCCAACACGCCCGGCTAATTTTTTTTGTATTTTTAGTAGAGACGGGGTTTCACCGTGTTAGCCAGGATGGTCTCGATCTCCTGACCTTGTGATCCGCCTGCCTCAGCCTCCCAAACTGCTGGGATTACAGGCGTAAGCCACCGTGCCTGGCCGTCATTCCATCTTTTTAAAAGAGATAATCAGTTAACATTTTAAGTTACAGCATTTAAATAAATTAGGTCAGGCATGGTGGCTCCCGCCTGCAATCCCAGCACTTTGGGAGGCTGAGGCGGGTAGATCACTTGAGCTCAGGAGTCTGAGACCAAACTGGACAATATGGTGAAACCCCAACTCTACCAAAAAAAAAAAAAAAAAATTAGCCCAGCAAGGTGGTGTGTGCCTGCAGTCCCAGCTGCTCAGCAGGCTGAGGTGGGATCACTTGAGCCCAGGAGGTCGAGGCTATAGTGACCCGTGATCACGCCACTGCACTCCAGCCTGAATGACAGAGTGAGACCTGGTCTCAAAAAAGTCAATCAATCAATCATAGGCTGGGCATTACAGGCTCACGCCTATAATCCTAGCTTTGGGAGGCTGAGGCAGGAGGACTGCTTGAGCCCAGGAGTTCAAGACTAGCCTGAGCAACATGGCGAGACCCCAACTCCAGAAAAAAACATTTTAAATTAACCAGGCATGGTGGCCAGTGCCTGTGATCCCAGCTACTAGGGAGGCAGAGGTGTGAGGATCACTTGAGCCTGGGAAGTTTCAGGCTGCAGTGAGCTGTGATCACACCACTCCACTCCAGCCTGGGTGAAAGAACAATACCCCATCTCAAAAAAAAATAATAATAAAATATAATTTAAAAAATCACAGATAGTTTTGGATGCTGCATGTTACCACTGGGGTTAATAAAAGGATGTGTCACCAATTTTTGCAATATATCCTGAATCTGCTCACTTAGGCCATGCTAATCTTTTCGGTATCATTCCAATTTTGAAATCTGTGCTGCTGAAGCAAGCACTTATCAGTATGCCTAAGTACTGGAGTGAAATCATAATTCCCAACGAATGAAATCCTTTCCAATAATTATTATTAACCACATCTATGTAACAAGTATCTGTACTACTTAGAAATCAGCATTAATCATCACTCAGTAGAGAATTTCAGGGGTAGAAGTCCATTAATCATTTCATCTAAAGCATTATTTCATACAGTTTTTTGCCTGGTTTGGCCCAGGCAATTCACAAGAGGTCTATGGCTAAGGCCTTATAATTTCTGAATTTGGAAATATGTGATTTTATTATCTACTCCTTAACTTTAATTTTAAAAAATAAAATTAAAATATTTCAATGTCCCCACAGTCCACTCCATCAGGCCCCTCCAATTCCTCTCCTGCTTTCGCATCAAACCCCTGGAGAGAAAGATCTGTTCTTCATCTTATCCTGCCCACCTTACCCTCAGCTAACTTCATCTGGCTGCCACTCCTATTACTCTCCCAAAACAGCTCTTGTTAACGCTGCAGTGGCCTCCATATTACACGTTAAACATACATCTTTCGGTCTGAAACTTGACTTCCCCAGCTGAATTCAATGCTGTTAAACAAGTTCTCCTCTCCTTTTCATAAAAAATTACTTTTTTAAAAGTTAATTTTTCTAAAAATCCCGTTATTAAAGATTAATGGTGGAAAGTAAGTCTTGCCCCAACCAGTTCCCTTCCCCAGGGGAACCAATGCTTCTGGTTTCTTGTGATGTTTCATTCATTCCTTTATTTAGCAAATATTCACTAAGCACCTACTGTGCACTGGGTACTGTTCTAGCATTGGCAGGGCACGGTGGCTCACATCTATAATCCCAGATCTTTGGGAAGCCAATGCAGGAGACTACTTGAGCCCAGGATTTCGAGGTTAGCCTGGACAACACGGCAACATCTCATCTCAAATTAAAAAAAAAGAAAAAAAAAAGAAAGAGAAAGAGACAAAAATCCCTGTCCTGCTGCAGCTGACATTCTAAGCAGGGGATACAGTCAATAAGTAAGCAAATAAATGGGTAGTAAGAAGAAAGCTAAAGCAGAGCAAAGAGGATAAGGAGGAACAGGATTTTATTTTATAAAAAATATTTTATATAGAATGGTCAGAAAAGTCTTTCTTGTAAGGTGATTTTTCTTTTTTTAAGAGACAGAGTCTTGCTCTGTTGCCCAGGCCGGAATGCAGTGGTGCAATCCTAGCTTACCAGCCTTGGACTCCTGGACTGAAGTAACCCTTCTACCTTAGCATCTGGCTAATTTTAATTTTTTTTTTAGTAGAGATAGGGTTTCCCTTTGTCACCTAGGCTGGTCTTGAACTCCTGGCTTCAAGTGATCCTCCTGCTTCGGCCTCCTGAAGTACTGGTATTACAGGCATGAACCACTGTACCTGACCCTTTTTTTCTCGTTTTTGAGACAGGGTCTGTCTCACTCTGTTGCCCAGGCTGGAGTACAAGTGGTGTGATTGCAGTTCACTGCAGCCTTAAACTCCTGGGCTCAAGCAATCCTCCCATCTTACCCCCCCAAATATCTGGGACTACAGATGTGCACCACTATGCGTGGCTAATTTTTTTAAAACAAATTTTGTAGCAGTAGGGTCTCACTATGTTGCCCAGGCAGGCCTCAAACCCTTGGCCTCAAGCTATCCTCCCACCTTGTCCTCCCAAAGTGCTGGGATTACAGTGTGAGCCATTGCACCTGGCCTGATAAGGTGATATTTGAGCAGAGATATTTAAAAAGTGAGAGAGACAGCCATGTGGTTATCTACAGTCCAATATACTCCAGCATAAGGGACTAAGGGGGAACATGCCTGGTGTGTGTAACATGGAGGAAGCCAGCTGTGGCTAAGTGGCATGAACAAGAAGGTGTGGTAGGTGCAGAGGGTGTAGGTGCAGCAGGTAGTAGGTGCAGATGATGTAGGTGCAGCGGATGTAGGTTCAGAGGGTGTAGATGCGGAGGATATAGGTGCGGAGGGTGTAGGTGCAGATGGTGCAGGTGCAGCAGGTAGTAGGCGCAGATAGTGTAGGTGCAGACAGTGTAGGTGCAGCAGATGTAGATGCAGAAAGTATAGGTGCAGGGGGTGTAGGTGCAGTGGATGTAAGTAGTGCAGAGGGTGCAGGTACAGAGGGTGTAGGTGCAGAGGGTGTAGGTGCAGTGGATGTAAGTAGTGCAGAGGGTGCAGGTGTAAAGGGTGTAGGTGCAGAGGGTGTAGGTGCAGTGGATGTAAGTAGTGCAGAGGGTGTAGGTGCAGTGGATATAAGTAGTGCAGAGGGTGCAGGTACAAAGGGTGTAGGTGCAGAGGGTGTAGGCACAGAGGGTGTAGGTGCGGTGGGGACCCAATCATTCAGCACCTTTACAGAAGTAATGGGACATGGGATACATTTGGAAGATAGAGCAGACAGCATTTGCTGAGTAAATACGGAATTCAGCAGGCAGGGGTAGGGGGAGAAGGCAGAGCCCAAAGTGACGCCAAAAGCCTCTAGACAGCACTGGAAAGACATAGATGCCATTACCTGAAATGGGAAAGATTTTGGAAGGAGCAAATCGGAGATAACCTCAGGAGTTTGGTCGGGGGCATATTTAGCTTGAAGTGACCATCTGTTTTCCAACTGGAAAAGTCTAATATTCTCTGCACATACAAGCAAACAGTCACATCAATAAAAAAAAAATCCGACCCCCTGGCTTATGATTATCAATATTTTTTTAACCTATTTGCCTCTAAACAAATGCATAACACAAGACAACTAGGTATTAGTAGAGAGAGGAAGTTGGGAAAAGCAAGACTATAATGGACACTTCGTGGATAATATTAACTTCGTGTAAAAGTAATTGCAGTTTTTGCCATCGAACACAATAGCAAAAAACACAATTACTTTTGCACCAACCTGTAGTTCTGTCCAGGTCATATACTATAAAACAATAAAAGGGTACTAGGTACCAAGAGAAGTAAGGCAGTTGAAGGGTAGAAATGGAGATCTGAAGAAACAACAAGGTATTTTTGGTGGCTGCCAGGGGTTGGGAATGGGAAGAACAAAAAATAATGCTAACAACAGACTTCTGCCTAGCTCCAGTATTAACACAATTCAATACAGTGGTACCTGGACCTGAAAAAAATGATTTGTTTGTTCATTTGGTTTACAAAAGTTAGTTACTCTGTATTGAGAAAATAATCACAAACTTGAAAATGTGAGGTTATTTTAATGATGCTAATAAGGTCATAGCCCACCTTAATGTTTGCACAGAGAATTTAAATAGTAAGCCAATAAGGTGGACAGCTTTCACAAAAATCCAAATGGGGAAAATGTAATGTGTACGAGCTTCTCATAGAAATCCAACATACAGTGCATCAAGAAAGTACTGTTGCTCTCCAAGCACACTGCAGTAGTGGATAGCCACCCTACACAGTGGAGCAGTTTAGACACAGAGTTCATGGATCCACCCAAGGCTGTCTCTCTGCAATAAGAAACCATAACATTCAGATACAGAGTAGCAAAAGTGTTCACAATTTCCAAGCTAAAGCTGAATATAAAGGAAAAAGTTGGTGAAGGTTATAAAACTATCAGTGCTCCAATGTATAATTCACTTTTTAAAAAATCACAGTGATTAATCATAAAACGACATTTATCCTTCCAGGGAACCATTAAAATGAATTCATAGAACATTCTAACCAACCAGACTCTACTAGTAAATACCAGATAAATAAAGTATTAAGCTCCAAGCAGATATGAAAATTCTCAAGTGAGAGATATAAAAACCACTAGAAAAATAGGTATTCCATTAACAGTTAAGGGGGGAAAAAGTTCACATAAAAGTGACATGAAAATTTCAGGACCCGGCACAGTGCCTCACACCGGTAATTCCAGCACTTAGGGAGGCCAAGGCAGGCAGATCTCTCGAATCCAGGAGTTTGGGACCAGCCTGGGCAACATGGAAAAAGCTCATCTTCACCAAAAATACAAAAATTAGCTGGCGTGGTGGCGCATGCCTGTAGTTCCAGCTACTCAAGAGGCTGAGGTGGGAGGATCGCTTGAGCCCGGGAGGCAAAGGTTGCAGTGAGTGAGATTGCACCACCTCATTCTAGACTGAGTGACAGAGCAAGACTGTTTCAAAAAAAAAAAAAAAAATTCAGGCCAGGTGCAGTGGCTCACACCGGTTAATTCCAGCACTTTGGGAGGCCGAGGTGGGCAGATCACTTGAAGTCAGGAGTTTGAGACCAGCCTGGCCTACATGGTGAAATCCCGTCTCTACTAAAAATACAAAAATTAGCCAGGTGTGGTGGTGGGTACCTGTAATCCCAGCTACTCGGGAGGCTGAGGCAGGAGAATCGCTTCAGGAGGTGGAGGCTGCAGTGAGCCAAGATCATGCCACTGCACTCCAGCCTGGGCAATATAAGCAATACCCTGTCTCAAAAAAAATTAAAAATAAAATGTGAAAATGGACAAAATGGTACAGTAAAATAGAAAAAAAAAAGAGAACTAATTTATCCCAACCAAATCAAAAGTGGTTTAAAGGAATAAATGTTAAAATGACTTTAGGAATCATTTCCTATACTGTCAGTAACACCACAACAAAGAAGGAAATCTACAGTACACAAATCAAAACTCAGTTTTGCCTGAATTCCTGAGCTAAAATGCTGTTAAACGTATTTTCCCTTGAATTTGGCCAGGCACAGCGGCGCACGCCTGTAATCCCAGCACTTTGGGAGGCTGAGGCAGGCAGATCACCTGAGGTCGGGAGTTTAAGACCAGCCTGGACAACATGGTGAAAACCCATCTCTACTAAAAATAAAAAAATTAGCCAGGCATGGTGGTGCACGCCTGTAACCCCAGCTACTTGAGAGACTGAGGCAGGAGAATCCCTTGAACTCGGGAGGCAGAGATTGCAGTGAGCCAAGATTATCCCACAGCACTCCAGCCTGGCCTGGGTGACAGAATGAGACTCCGTCTCAAAAAAAAAAAAAAAATATATATATATATATATACATGTATTATAAAAGTAAATATATTTATATAATATGTAAATATATATTATATATAATATATTATGTAAACATAAGTATAAAACAGATATATTCATGTATTATATAAATTTATGAATATATATCTATATATATAATTTTTCACTTCAATTCAATCCTAAAAGGGAATTAGCAAAATTTTGGGCTTCATTCTTCTAGTAAAAAACAGATCTGGCTATCCAGCTATTTGGTATTCTCCCCAGATCAATGGATGGAGTCTCTTAGAGTACATATCGGTATTAGTTCAATCCATCCATCTACTCACCCGTCCTTCAATCCAATGATAAATGGATTAGGAAAAGACTTACAAATTTGAATTCATAGCTTTACCCTCCTATCTAGGTACTCAACAATGGTTATGCACAAGGAAAAGAACATGTATAATCTTAAGAGTTTCAGAGATGACTCTACTACTGCCCACCACCATGATAGTTCAGTGCCAGGGCAATCAAGGAACAATCAGGAGACCATTCATATAGGCGAGCATCTATACATATCCAGCTATTTGCAAAACTGTATCTTTTTTTTTTTTTTGAGATGGAGTCTCACTCTGTCACCCAGGCTAGAGTACAGTGGCACAATCTCAACTCATTGCAACCTCCTTCTCCTGGGTTCAAGCAATTCTCATGCCTCAGGCTCCTGAGTAGCTGGGACTACAGGCATGCGCTACCACACCCAGCTAATTTTTGTATTTTTACTAGAGACAAGGTTTCACCATGTTGGCCAGGCTGGTCTCAAGCTCCAGACCTCAAGTGATCTGCTGGCCTCGGCGTCCCAAAGTGCTGGGATTACAGGTGTAACTGTATCTTAACTTTTTGGCAGCATTTCACAACTTCGTCTGAAACAATTTGAAACAATGACGATTGCTCAGAGCAGCCTCTTTGGCATTTGGATGAAACAATTCAGTGTTCAGGACTGCCTCTTATTACCCACCCACTGGAGCATATTGAACAACCCCATCTCCCACATACTAAACGATGGTTGCGACCTCTTCCTAGTCACTGTGACACCAGAAATGCCCCCCCTTCGAGAACCACTGTGGAGAAGTTTTCTACCCTTCTCTTCTTATGATATATAACTACATGGCATATGGTCACATGATAGAAATACGGCATTACACCTATATTTATTAAATAAAAAGAATTAGTGAAAACTTGAGCTATACTATATAATGCCAAGTATTGATATGACGAGCAAAATTATCCACGTGTCCATTTATTTAAGAATTTTAGAAAGCAGAATTCCTTTCTAAATTGTCTCCCTTAACTTATGACACTAATACAAATGGAATCCTAAGATTTTTGGAAAGAGAATACAGAAATTGTAAGGCAGCTATTTCAGGGGTACCAGAGACTTACATTGCAAGTTGGCCGAAGACTGTAGATGCAAACATACTATTTTGTTAAATCTCTTGCTCATCTGGGGAATAGAGAATGAATAAATACGCGTCCAGGCTCAGCAGCCCACAGAGGGGAATGCAGGTTAGGGAGAACCACAAGTCAAAGAGAGGAATTTCGGGCTGGATGTGGTGGCTCACGCCTGTGATCCCAATACTTTGGGAGGCCAAGGCAGGATAGCTTGAGCCGAGGAGTTCAAGACCAATCTGGACAACACAGTGAGACCCTGTCTCTACAAAAATAAAAAAATTAGCCAGGTGTGGTGGTGCACGCTTGTGGTCACAGCTACTCAGGGGCTGAGGTGGGAGGATCGCTTGAGCCTAGGTGGTCGAGGCTGCAGTGAGCTAAGACTGCATTGCTGTACTCCTGGGAGACAGAGAAAGACCCTGTCTCCAAAAAAGCAGGGGTTGGGGGTAATTTCAAACCCACAATTCTTGATGTAATTTAGGCAGAAGAGATTAAACACTTGAGTTTCTTTATAACAGTGGTTCTCGAACTTCAGCTTGCACCAGAATTATGGTAGTGTTAAAACAGATTACTGAGCCCCAACTCCAGAGTTTAATTCAGTAGGTCTGGAGCAAGACCTGAGATTTGCGTCTCTAACAAGTTTCCAGGTTATGCTGATGATCCAAGGACCCTATTTTGGGAAGCACAGCTTTACAAGATGTTTACTACCCACTAACGCTCCATTTCCTTCTAAAAGTGATCAGCTGTATATGGAAACAGTGTAATAATGAATATGAAGAATTAAAAACAATTTTCGGGCCTTAAGAAGCTTCTGTTCTCTATTCTCCTACCAACGCAGGAGATTGCTATAGGGATAAGAAAATATAGAAAAATGAGTCTGGCCTCATCTTTTAATTAAGCTAACCACCAGCTATTTATAACTGAAGCTAAGGGGAATTTGAACATTGGTTAGATATTTGAAGATATTAAGAACTACTGGCTGGCACGGTGGCTCACGCCTGTAATCCCAGCACTTTGAGAGGCCAAGGTGGGTGGATCATTGGAGGTCACGAGTTCAAGACCAGCCTGGCCAACATGGTGAAACCCTGTCTCTAATAAAAACACAAAAATTAGCTGGGCGTGGAGGCATGTGCCTGTAGTCCCAGCTACTCAGAAGCCTGAGACAGAAGAATTGTTTGAACCCGTGAGGTAAAGGTTGCAGTGAACTATTATCACTCCACTGCATTCCAGCCTGGGCAAGGGTGAGACTCTGCTTTTTTTTTTTTTTTTATAAAAAAGTACCATTAATTTTTTAGTTGTCATAATGGTATCATTTTTTGCAGTTGAAATGGGAGCTGAG
Organism: Pan troglodytes; assembly: GCF_028858775.2. Taxonomy (NCBI): domain Eukaryota; kingdom Metazoa; phylum Chordata; class Mammalia; order Primates; family Hominidae; genus Pan; species Pan troglodytes. Next base: position 18,350,546 of record NC_072412.2, on the reverse strand, counting down.
TTTTGCTTAAAAATAATCGGAAAAAAAGGTGAAAGGTCTTATAGATGAAAAAAGGTTAACAAAAATTAGCCGGGTGTGGTGGTGCGCACCTGTAATCCCAGGCTCCTCCTGCTGAGGCAGGAGAATCACTGGAACCCGGGAGGTGGAGGTTGCAGTGAGTTGAGACGGCACCGCTACACTCCAACCCGGGTGACGGAGTGAGACTCTATCTCAAAAAAAAAAAAAAAAAAGAAGAAGAAAGAAAAAAATCTTCCCCAGGCACAGTGGCTCATGCCTGTAATCCCAGCACTTTGCAAGGATGAGGTGGGCAGATCCCTTGAATCCAGAAGTTTGGGACCAACTTGGGCTACATGGCGAAACCCTGTCTCTACTAAAAATAACAAAATTAGCCAAGCATAGTGGCACATGCCTGTTGTCCCAGCTACCCAGAAGGCTAAGCTGGGAGGATCCCTTGAGCTCAGAAACCAGAGGTTGCAGTGAGCCCAGACCATACCACTGCACACTAGCCTCAGCAATGGAATGAGATCCCATCTAAAAAAAAAAAAATCTTTAATTCCCACCTACCTTACCCTTATCGCCATATTAAAGAAATGTATGAGGGGCTGGGCACGGTGGCTTATGCTTGTGATACCAGCAGTTTGAGAGGCCTAGGCAGGCTAATCACTTGAGGCCAGGAGTTCGAGGCCAGCCTGGCCAACATGGTGAAACCCCCGTCTCTACTAAAAATACAAAAATTAGCCAGGTGTGGTGGCAGACACCTGTAATCCCAGCTACTTGGGAGGCTGACGCGGAAGAATCGCTGAACCCAGGAGGCAGAGGTTGCAGTTAGCGGAGATTGTGCCATTGCATTCCAGCTGGGCGACGAGCAAAACTTTGTCTCAAAAAAAGAAAGGTATGAGGTTTTAATATTCACGACCATAAGGGGACATAGGATTTTACTTTTTTTTTTTCTTTTTTAGACACGATCTCGCTCCGTCACCCAAACTGGGTTGCAGTGGCATGATCTCAGCTCACTGCAACCTCTGCCTCTCGGGCTCAAGCAAGTCTCTGGCCTCAGCCTCCCGAGTAGCTGAGATTACAGGTGTGTGCTACTACCGCCTGGCTAATTTTTCTATTTTTATTAGACATGTGGTTTCACCATGTTGGCCAGGCTGGTCTCAAACTCCTGATCTCAAATGATCCACCCACCTTGGCCTCCCAAAGTGCTGGGATTACAGATGTGAGCCATCATGCCCAGCTGGTTTGCATGCATTACCAGCTTTATCAATATAGTTCTCAAATACCAAAAAAACTTCATCAATTGGAAAGAAGGTTAAAAGTTACAGAATTTTTAAAATAAAATTTATTATCTTGGGGTACATGCAGTAATTTGAACAGTCAAAATGTGTACAATGTTATGTAATAGGGCTAGAATTTCATTAGGGCATTAGGCCAAATCCCAACTCTGAGCAGCTCCATCTTTAGAGGCTCAAATGTCTAGGTTGCTTATATTTCCACCAGAGTGAAGATCTGGGGCTTCCCTTTTTTCCTTTATCACCCAAGCCTTATATAGTGACATGCACCAGGACTCTGTCCTAAGACCTGCTTTCATGATATGAATCCTCTGGACAATCTCATCCACATCATAGCTAAAACCACCCACATCATAGCTAAAACCACCGCTTTTAACATGAGGGATCCTAAATCTTTATCTCTAGCCCAAATCTCATTCTTGAGCTTTACACTCATTATTTTACTGCGTACTGGGTATGACCGCTTTGATGTCCCATAGGCATCTCTTAAGTGAAACATCTTTCCTTCCAAGCCTGCTCCTCCTGTATTTCTTTTCTCAGTGAATGCCATCCATCTTCCCAAGTAGGAAACATAAACGTCAACCTAAATTGTTATCCTCACTACCATCGTCTGCACCCAAGCTTCCAATTAAATGGTTTCACACAAAATCCCTAAAACTTGGGCTGAGTGTGGTGGCTCACGCCTGTAATCTCGGCACTTTTGGGAGGCCAAGGCAGAAGGAATGCTGAAGCCCAGGAGTATGAGACCAGCCTGGGCAACATGGTAAACCCCAAGTTTTACAAAAAAAAAAAAGAAAAAAAAAAACAGACAAAAAAGACTAGCCAGGAGTGGTGGTGCACACCTGTAGTCCTAGCTACTAGATTGATGGGGGAGATCAATTGAGCCCAGGTGGTCAACGCTGCAGTAAGCCATGATTGTGCCAGTGCACTCCAGCCTGGGCAACAGAGCGAGACCTTGTCTCAGAAAAAAAAAAAAAAAAAGGAATTACTCCACAAACATTTATCAATCAAATTGAACATCTATACATGAAGAGGAGTTAGATATGGTTTCTGCCTGCTGGGAGCTCATCATGTGTGCAGAAATGGATGCTAGAAGTGTCACAATAGAGGTAAGCACAGGGAGCCATGGGATCACATAGAACAAGGAGCTAACCCACACTGGGCAGTAAGTGAAGGCTTCTTGATGGTACTGATACCTAAGCTGCAGCTTAAAATACAACTCGGGGTTACCCAGACCAATCAGTCCATTGGCTGGAATATATCTGATGCTCAAATAATGTTTGTTGATTATAAGCACAAAAGTAGTAACCCTATGAAATTTACATTACTGGCTAATCCAATTAACTGAATACATTTAATTACATCTTCAGTTTGTTCTCTTAAATTACAGGCTTTTCTCTTTTATTTGCATAACGTAACATATTCTTCAAATCCAACAGTGCTCTATTTCAAGTCCAACTCAACTCTCCCCAACTCTATTTATAATGAGTTTCAAATTCAACAAATATTATTTACAAAAGGTGTCAGGTACTAAAAAAAATGTTTTTTTCTTTGTTTTTGAGACAGGATCTCACTGTCACCCAGGCTGCAGTGCAGTGGCACAATTACAGGTCACTGTACCCTCGACCTCCTGAGCTCAAGTGATCCTACCTCATCCTCCTGAGTAACTGGGACTACATATGCATGCCACCATGCCTGGCTAATTTTTGTATTCCTTGTAGAGATGGGGTTTTGCTATGTTGCCCAAGCTGGTCTTCAACTCCTGGGCTCAAGCCATCCACCCGCCTTGGCCTCCAAAGTGCTGAGATTACAGGTGTGAACTACCACACCTGGCCAAGAAAAAGGTTTTCAATGGATATCTAAATAAATGTTAGTAAAGAGTGGTGAAGTGCGGAAGCAGCAAGTGAAATCTTACTTGTAAGAAGGACTCTGCCCTGATGACAGTATCCAGAAAGTTGGTAAATTCTTTTCCATGTTCATAATTATTCACCTTGTACCAAATACATTCTAGAGCAGAAACAGTAAATACAAGCATCCAGCTGTACCAGAATAAAAAAGTGCACAGAATATAATTATCACTAAGTGACAAATAAGTGAGAAAGTAAAAAAGCCATTAGTCTCATACATCCTAGCTAACTCATGAGGTAGACTACAACAGGTATGTTCAACAACTTGGTAATATAGGGAAAAGCTTATAGTCAAAACATAAATGGAGAGAATTCACATATAATGAATAAGGCAAGCTTCATATCACATAGTAATCCAAGAAAGTATAAACATCTGAATTGAAAGTTTTAGAATACCCTAAACTTCAATTAGGGTAGGCTGGGTATAATGTAAGAATGACAGAAACTTAGTAAGTGGAAATCTAATAACCTATCATATTCTGTTTAAAAGATTCAGAGTAGAAGGAGGAGAATTGGCCTGGAACCAACTAAAATAAACTTTAATCACTAGAAGAATCAGGAGTAGCTTATCCAGTAATGAAACACTCAGTTTGGTCAAAAGAAATATGATCTCCCCACCGCCCCCCACCAGTGGAGGAATGAAATGCTCAGGCTTTACTATGGCCTGGATGAAAGGCTTCTCACTGCCCTTTCCTTTAATTCTATAAGTGAGAAATCTTCTAACGACAAATTTGGTTCCCATATTTGTTGATAGCAGAGAGGGGATATTCTAGTTGGCAGAGATGAGCATTTTGCTTACCAGAAATAATTAATTTTATAATTAGCTGACAATCTGGCTTTTACATTAGTCTCCTCTGAGTTTCATTACCATTAACGGGATGACTCTGGGGGCCTAATACCAAGTTTCTGGACATACAAAGATGAAGAATCCTTGGATTGTGATAGTCGTCAAAGTAGAGGCACCCAGTGAGTCTTGGTGGCATCCAGCAGTGTTTCCATCCATCAGTGTTTCCATCCAGCAGCATTTCCTCAACAAAATCCCCCTCCCTTCCTACTGCCTTGAAATTACAGCAGAAACATTCATGCTCTAAATATATGATTACCACAGACATAATCACAGCATATGAAGGCTCTTCTTCTCTAGAATTTGGCACCCTTACAAAAGAAACCCATTTGTAAACTATCTTGTCTCAGCCTCACTCAATTCTTACCTTCTTGTAATGTTTGACTCAACCACTAATAAGACCTTAGCAAGACTGGCTCATCTCTGACACAGTTAATGTAGTGAAGCAGCAGAGAGTTGTTGAGCACGGAGCCCATCTGAGAAGGCAGCTGCCAACAGCAGAACAACTGATCAACAGTTAAGCATCTGAAAAGTGGATAAGGGAATCATCATAAATAAAATATGTAACAAAAATAGGCTGGGCATAGTGGCTCATGCCTATACTTCCAACACTTTGGGAGGGTGAGGCAGGAGGATCACTTGAGCCCAGAAGTGTGAGACCAGCCTGGGTTGGTAACACACACGTTACGTATTTTTAACATGTATACACACACACACACACATATATATACACACACACATATATATATATACACATATACATATATATATATTTATTTTTGAGAGAGAGTCTCACTCTGTCAACCATGCTGGAGAGCACTGGCTAGATCTTGGCTCACTGCAACCTCTGCCTCCAAGGTTCAGGCAATTCTCGTGCCTCAGTCTCCTGAGTAGCTGGGACTACACGCATGCACCACCATGCCTGCCTAATTTTTGTATTTTTGGGTAGAGATGTGATTTCATCATGTTGACCAGGCTGGTCTCAAACCTCTGATCTCAAGTGATCCACCTGCCTTGGCCTCCCAAAGTGTTGGGATTATCAGTGTGAGCCACCGTGCCCAGCCTGATATAAATTTTTAAAAAAATTAGCCAGGCGTGCTGGTGCACATCTATAGTCCCAGCTACTTGGAAGGCTGAGGTGGAAGGATCACATAAGCCCAGGAGTTCACGGCAGCAGTGAGCCATGAATGTGCCATGGCCTGGGTGACAGAGTTAAGACCCTGTCTCGAAAAAACAAAAACAAAAAGGCCATGAAGGAAGTTCAAATAGAAAATGCAAAGAAGCACATGGTCCAGTCACATACCTCTAAGCAATGGATGTTCTGTAAAAGTTGGGGGAAGCTTTGAAGCTGTTCTAGTGGAAATGATCCACTTCTATTCAATCAGAAAGACTCATCTCTTTTATTCCACATTCTTTAGTGTAGCTACTGGAATCAAGCACTAGCATAACTGAGAGAGAATTCCACTTCTAAAAAAAGATAATAAAACAATCTATTGATGGACTAAACAGACTTACACACCATAAATATAAAAGCAGCTATTAAGATGTTTCAATTAAAGGGATCTGAATATGGTTTACATAGAATCCTGGGTAACTGACATGTATTTAAATATCTATAATCTCCTCTAAGATCTGAATGGTTATTAATTGGATTTAACAAAAGAAAGCCACGCAAGTTGTTTGGGCTTTAGATACTTACTCTTTTTAGAGGACAAACACTAGCTGGACCTAACATCAACTTCAGAGGTTCTGGAGAAGGTCCCTGGTTTCTTTGCTTCACAGCAAGCTGAGCCATCTTCCATAGATTCTCTGAATTCTTCAAATAGATCTACAAATTTGGATATAAAGTACAAGAGAGTAGGTATCCATAAATTGGAGCAACATAAAGTCTGAAACTCCTCTTTAATTGAAAATATAGTATGAAATCTTGGACATTTTATTGAGTGAATGGAGAGATCTAATCCATCTGGCAAGTCAGTTGAGAGAGCTTCTGCCATTTTTGTTGACATGTAATACTGTAATAAACTGACATGTAATACTGTAAAGCTCTGTAAAAAAATTTTAACCTAGCCTATTTGTTTAAAGGAGATGTTAACAATTCATGCTCCCTTGAACCTCTTCATTTTTGCTTTTAGGACAGGAGGGTTCATTAACACAATCAATTACTAAACACACACAGTCAGTTACTAAAATAAATATTAAGCAGTAACCAAAAAATGCAACTTAAGGCTATCATACCCAAACTGAAATCCAGAAGCCAATTTAAGTAGTCCATGCCTCCTTGGCAAGACTGTACGGATAATATCTTTTCCTTGTGATGGTAAAACGCATCCATTTTCTTACCTCACCCAGTATCAGCTTTTAGGCTTTACAGATAAAGCAGACAATGAACGTACTGTACAGAAATCTTGAATTCTTAACTAAAACGTACACGCAGAGTTATATCTAAATCATTGGCTACAATGATCTAAAATGCAGTTTTATGTAAATCATTTGCTATGATGATCTAAAACCATTTTATTTACCTCTTAATTTAATCACAGGACAAAAACTCTTACATTACCTTTATTTTTAGAACTACAGCCAGTATTGCTATCTGGCGCAGGCAACATGTCTTCATAACCCCATGATATTATGATATTTGGAGGCTAAGGTAGGAGAATCGCTTGAGTCCGGGAGGTGCAGGTTGCAGTGAGCTGAGATCACGCCACTGCACTCCAGCCTGGGTGACAGAACAAGACTCTGTGTCATATTTAAAAAAAAAGGGAAGTTCTTGGCTGGGCACGATGGTTCATGCCTGTAATCCCAGCACTTTGGGAGGCTGAGGTGGATGGATCTTTTGAGGCCAGGAGTTCGAGACCAGCCTGGACAACATGGTGAAACCCTGTCTCGACTAAAAATACAAAAATTAGCCAGACATGGTGGTGGGCGCCTGTAATCCCAGCTCCTTGGGAGGCTGAGGCAAAACAATCACTTGACCCCAGGAGGTAGGGGTTGCAGTGAGCCGAGATAGCACCACTGCACTCCAGCCTGGGCAACAGAGTGAGACTCTGTATCAAAAAAAAAAAGGAAGGAAAAGAGCAGTTCTCACTTTCCTGCTGGACTCCACCTGCGGTGTTTCCATGAAGTAAGGCCCTGGACAGGGAAGAGATGGTCCGAAAAGGCAACAGCAGCAGCTTCCACTGGCGGGGCAGTCACTACATACCACCACCAGGCTGGCTCTCAACACATGCCATGTCCTTCCTCTGCATAAGAGATCATGACAAGGGAGCCCCCCAGCAGACCTGAGGACATGCAGAGATACACAGGGAGGTGTGGCAGACAGGCTCCAATCTTGTCACACAATGAGGTGAGCCTCCCCCAGCTGTAAGTGAACGTGAGTTCTATTGTGTGTTTCACACAAGACTCCACCTAAGTAAGGTGATGGCCAGGTGCGGTGGCTCACACCTGTAATCCCAGCACTTTGGGAGGCAAAGGAGAGTGAATCACCTGAGGTCAGGAGTTCAAGACCAGCCTGGCAAACATGGTGAAACCCCGTCTCTACTATACTTTTACTGATAAAGCAGACAATGAACATACTGTATAGAAATCCTGGCTCTTAATTAAAAGGAACACAGAGTTCCATCTACATCATTTGCTACAATGATCTAAAACACACAGAGTTACAACTAAATCATTTGTTACAGTGATCTAAAACCAATTTATTTACATCTTAGTATTAATCAGAGGGCAAAAACTCTTACATTCCCTTGATTTTCAGAACTGGAGCCAGTGTTGCTATCTGGGGCAGGCAACAAGTTTTCATAACCCCATGATACTATGTTTGTCCCCAAGCAAACAGGAGGGAGATCCAGGCCCCCCTTCTGAAAGCAATAGCCAAGGGGAGAGAAGGAAAATCAAAGATACTGAGACAATTCATTTTAGCAAGAAGTGTACCTGCCACCCCAAAGAGTAGAAACCACAATCTTAAAAGTAAGATGTATGATTTTTTTTTTTTTTTTTTTTTTTTTGAGACAGGGTCTTGCTCTGTCACCCAGTCTGGAGTGCAGTGGCACGATCTCGGCTCACTGCAACCTCCACCTCCCAGGTTCAAGCGATTCTCCTGCCTCAGCCTCCTGAGTAGCTGGGACTACAGGTGTGTGCCACCATGCCAGGCTAATTTTTTGTATTTTTTTTTAGTGGAGATGGCGTTTTACCGTGTTAGCCAGGATGGTCTCAATCTCCTGACCTCATGATCCGCCCACCTTGGGCTCCCAAAGTGCTGGGATTACAGGCATGAGCCACCGCGCCCGGCCTATGATGTATAATATTTTGTATGAATATAATTCACAAAAGATATTCACAATATTTTTAAATAAAAAAATTACAAAGCCGTTTTTCTTAAAATGCTACAATAAAATTATATCTGTGTGTAAAATGTATCTATTGTATGTGTGCATTTGTGTGTATGTGACAGAGGGGGTTATGAATTAGGAAGCATATGTACCAAAACATTAGGAGTAGTTGTCTTTGGGTAATGAGATTATGAATGATTTTCACTTTATTCTTTATACCTTATCAATCACCATCTCAAAATTTACAATCAGAATTCAATATAAGCTATTGCTTTATTTATTTATTTATTTATTTATTTATTTATTTAGTGTGGTGAGGTCTCACCCTGTCACTCACCCAGGCTGGAGTGTGCAGTGGTGCAATCTCAACTCACTGCAACCTCAGCCTCCCAGGGTCAAGCAATCCTCCCACCTGAGCCTCCTGAGTAGCTGAGACCAATCAAAGTTAAGTTTTCTTCAGTTTAAAATAACTGATTATAATTATGTGGTTTAGCCTCATGGTAACCAGAAAACAAAAATCAATAATAGACACCCTAAAAATTAAAAGCAAGGAATTAAAACATACTACCTGAAAAAATTACCTCACTACAAATAAATACAGGAAGGAAGGGAAAGAGGAAAGAAAAGAAAGGAAGAAAAAAAGCAAGATCAGAGAGAAGAGAAAGAGGAAGGAAGCGAGAAAGAAAAGCAAAAAGAGTAGCAAAACAACCCGAAAACAAGCAAAAAATGGCAGTAGTATGTTTTTACCTGTTAGCAATAACCTTGAATATAAATGAATTAAATTCTCCAATTAAGACTGAGTGGCTGAATGGATTAAAAAACAAGACCCAATTATATACTGCCTACAAGAAACTCAGTTCACCTACAAAGACATACATAGACTGAAAGTGAAGGGATGGAAACAAAAAAGCAGAAATAGCTATACTTAGATAAAATAGGCTGTCAGTCAAAAAAGGAAAAAAATGAAGATAATTACATCATGAGAAAGAAGTAAACAGCAGCATAACAATTATAAGCGCATATGCAACCAGCACTCAAGCAACTGAACACAGAAGCAAATATTAACAGACCTTAAAGGGCAGATGGACTGCAATACAGTAATAGAGTACCTCAACGCTCCACTATAATCAACACTCCACTATCATCAATGGATAGATCATCCAGGCAACAAGACATCATCAGTTAAACTGTAATCTATACCGAATGGACCTAACATTTACACAGCTTTCCACTCTGCAACTGCACAATGCACATTCCACTGAGTAGTACATGGATTATTCTCCAGGAAAGACTATGTGTTAGGCCAAAAAACAAGTCACAGCACATTTTTAAAAACCGAAATCATATCAAGCATCTTTTCTGACCACAGTGGAATAGTACTAGAAATCAGTAACAGGAGGAACTTTAAAAACTATACAAATATATGGAAATTAAAATACATGTTCATGAACAACAGATAAATAAATGAAAAAAATAAAAAGAAAATTAAAAATTTATTGAAACAAATAAGAACAGAAACACAACATAACAAATCCCGTGGGATGCGGCAAAGGCAGATGTAAGAGGAAAAGTGCATAGCTATAAATGCCTACATCAGAAAAGTAGAAAGATCTCAAACAGTCAACCTGACAGTACACCTCAAGCAATGAGAAAAACAAGAAAAATAAAATGCTAAAATTAGTAGAAAAAGTATCATAAAGATTAGAAAACAAATTTTAAAAATAGAAACAAAAAAATACCAAAAACCAATGGCATAAAGAGCTGGGATTTTTTTTTTTTAAATCAAAATTGACAAGCTTTAACTGGAAAGAAAAAGAAAATAAAATCATAGATGAAAAAGGAGACATTACAACTGATAACACAGACATATGAAGGATTGTAAGAGATTATTGAAAACACCTATATAAAAACAAATAGAAAAATCTAGGAGAAATGAACAAATTTCTGGACATACAACAAATTCACAAGATAGAATGATGAAGAAATAAAAAACCTGAACAGACCAATAATGAGTAATGTAATTAAAGCAGGAATAAAAAGTCTTCTGTCAAAGAAAAACACAAGAATCATGGTTTTACTGCTGAATTCTACCAAAAATTTCTAAAAGAGCTAATATCAATTTTACTCAAAATATTCCCCAAAAAATGAAGAGGAAGGAAGGCTTTGAAACTTGTTCTATGAGGACAGCATGACCCTGGTTCAAAAACCAGACCAGGACACAACACAAAAAGAAAACCACAGGCAAATATCCTTGATGAATACAGATGCAAAAAAATCCTCAATAAAATACTTGAAAATTGCATTTGACGACACAATAAAAAGATGATCTGCCATGATCAAGTGAGATTCATCCCAGGAATGTGAGGAGGATGCAATAAACACAAATAAATAGATGTGCGACATCACATTCAGCAAATCAAGAATAAAAACCATATAATCTTTTCAGTAGATGCTGAAAAAATAAAAATCAACATTCCTTCATGATAAAAACTGAACAACATGAGTACAAAACAACGTATCTCAGCGCAATAAAGGCCATATGGGACAAACCCACAGCTAACATCATAATCAATGGGGAAAAGTTAAAAGCTCTTCCTCTAAGACCTGGAACAAGTGTGGCTACTTTTACACCACTTTTACTCACCACAGTACTGGAAGTCCTAGGTAGGGCAATTAGGAGAATGCAATAAAAGACATCCAAATTAGAATAACGGAAGTCAAACTGCCTTTGTTTGCAGGGGACATGATCATATATATACATACACATATACACATACATATATACACATATATACATACGCACATACATATATACATATATACATACACATGTATATATACATACATACATATTATACACATATATATGTAGAGAACCCTAAAGATTCCACAAAAAAACCGACTAGAAATTATAAATTTAGTCAAGTTGCAAGATACAATATCAGTATATAAAAACCGGCACGCACCCATGCACCAATAGTGAAATACCTAAGAAAAAAATCAAGAAATCTATTTCATTACCAAAAAAATGATATCTAGGGATAAACGTCACCAAAAAGACAAAAGATCCCACAATGAAAACTATAAAGCATAGATGAAAGATATTAAAGCAGACACAAGTAAATGGAAAAATATTCCATGTCCACGCACCCGAAGAATATTGTTAAAATATCTATATCACCCAACGTGGTCTACAGAATCATTGCAATCCGTGTTAAATTACAAAAGACATTCTTCATAGAACTAGAAAAAAAAATCCTGAAATTCACATGGAAATGAAAAATACCTCACATAGACAAAATAATCTGGAATAAAAAGAAAAGCTGGATTCATCACACTACCTGATTTCAAAATCTACTACAAACCTAAAGTAAGCCAGGTACTATCAAAACAGCATGGGACTATCAAAAAAATGGGCGGGGGAGAGACAGAGAAATGAAGGAATGACAGAGACATAGACTAATGAAACAGAATAGAGAAATCAGAAATAAATTCACGCATTTACAGTCAACTCATTTTTAACAAAGGCACCAAGAACACACATTCAGGAAGGAAAATCTCTTCAATAAACTGTGCTAGGAAAACCCAACAGCCACATGTACAAGAATCCATCGAGGCCGTTATCTTACCATATACAAAAATCTACTCAAAATAAAAATTTAAATGTAGGACCTGAAACTATGAAAGTACTAGAGAAGAAAACAGGATAAACGCTTCATGAAATTGGTTAGGACAAGGGATTTTCAAATAGATACCAAAAGCACAAGCAACAAAAGCAAAAGTTTAATTACATTAAACTTGTCAAAAGCACAAGCAACAAAACCAAAGATGTAATTACATTAAACTTAAAAGCTTCTGCAAAGCAGAGGAAGCAATCAGTAGAATGAGGAAGCAACCCAGAGAATGGAAGAAAGCATTTGCAAACTATGCATCAGCCAAGGGGTTAAGACACAAAATATATAAAGAACTCAAACTACTCAAACGCAAAAATACAAATAATCTGATTTTTAAAAAATCTACCCAAAACCTTTGTCTCCCACCTTTATTTCCCCACCTTCTTTTCCCAACCGCCTTTGGCCCCCTCCCCCCTCGCTACCCTTTTTCTTTCTCCATCCAGCCCAAAACTTTTTCCCCACCATTTTTTCCCCGCCGTCATTTCGCAAACCCTTCTCTACTCTCCCGCTCACCACCCTTTCCCCAACTGTCTACCTAAACACTTTCCCCACTGATTTTTCCCACTTTCTTTTCCCCTTCTCTCTGGCCACCTTCTTTTTCCCCATCCCACTCTCATCACCCTCTTTTGCTCCTTCATCTAAGCAAAAACATTTCCCCCTGTCTTTTCCCAAAGCCTTCTCCCCACTCTTGCTGCTCACCATCCTCTTTTACCCCTTCATCTACCCAAAACTGTTCTCCTCACCGTCTTTCCCTCCGCTCCTGCTTGCCACCCTCTTTCCCTTCTCCAATCTACCCAAAAACATTTCCCCACCGTCTTTTCGCAAAGCCTTCTCCCCACTCCTGCTCACCTCCCTCTTTTCCCCCTCCATCTACCCCCCAAAATTTTCCCCACCGTATTTTCGTAAAGCCTTCTCCCCGGCTCCTGCTCACCTCGCTCTTTTCCCCCTCCATCTATCCCCCCAAATTTTCCCCACCGTCGTTTCACAGTCATCCCCTCTTCCCACTCGTTCTCTTCTTTGACCTGTCCTGCTTGCCACTCTCTTTTTTGCCCTCCATCTACTCCAAACTATCTTCCCTTTTTTCCCAACCCTCTTTCCCCGCTCCATCTACCCACTTTTTACCCACCGTCTTTTCTTTCTCCACCTTCTTTCTTTTCTGGCTGCTATCTTTTTGCAAAACCTTGTCTTCCTCCTGCTAGCTACCCTCTTTTTCCTTCCCCCACTTGTTACCCTCTTTTCTCCCGTCTAACCAAAACCTTTCTCCCCATTTTTTTTCACAAAACCTTCTCTCCCTACTGCTGACCCCCGCTTTCCCCCCTTTATCACCCTCTCTTTCCTCCTCCCACTTGCAACCCTCTTTTCCCCCTCCATCTACCCATAAACTTTTTAACTGCCGTCTTTCTGCAAAACCTTCCCTCCCTCCCACTCCCCACCCTGTTTTTCCCCCTCCATCTACCCCAAAATTTTTTTCCCACCATCTTTTTCCTATCGTCTTTTTGCAATGCCTTCTCCTGCTCGCTATCCTCTTTTCCCTTTGGCACTAACCACCCACTTTACTCCTAACCACCCCCTTTAACCCCCTCCATCTATCCCAAAACTATTTTCCTTCTCCTATCACTGCAGCCGCGCTGCCGTCTCCGTTGCTGCCACCACCAACCGCAGCCAGGCGAGCCACGTTGTCGTGGCCCCACCATCCAGTGCACAGCCGCTGATAACCCATTCCTGGTTCTCTAAGCCGGGCAGTAAGCAGCTCTACATGAAGACACGTGAACTTGCAAGGGCCTGACTTCCCTTCAGCAGCATTCATATACTGAGGTTATATATACAAGAGGATTCCTGGACTGCACGTTCTGATTGGATGAGAAGGAACCTCCAGGGTTACTCGGATTGGACTTTATTATCATGTTCTGATTGGATAAGAGCAAGCCTTAAGACAACCAATCACAGCATGAAAATAAAGTCCAATCAGAGTAGACCTAAAGGTTTTTCTCTCATCCAATCAGAACATGTAGTCCAGGAACTGCGTGTGCCTTAACCTCGGCATATAAAGCATGCTGAGGCGGCGTCCACTCATTTCAGGCTCTTCAGTGTCAGTGCTCGGTGTCTGCTTTAGAGAACTACGAGAAGGGGCTGCTAGCAGCCGCCTCCCGGGGCACTGACTCGCTGCGGTTGGTGGTGGCGACGGAACGGTAGGAGGGCGGCCGGCAGCGGGAGCTTCTCCTGTCGGGCAGGAGGACGAGTAGAAGGGAGAGGCACCACCACATGTTGGAGGCTGGAGCTTGCGCCGCCGCAGCTCGCCTTACTGCAGTTGGGGGTGATGTCGGACACTACAGCTTGGCCAGAGTGGTAGAAATGTTGTTGCATAGGTGAGTTATCCGGGGCTGTGCTGCCTGTCTCTGGGGGCAGGGGTTGGGTGTCCTATTGTGGCTCACTGCCCAAGGCTGCCCTGCCTGTGGTAGGGGGCTGGTTGGGGGCACTCTCCAGGGTTGCATTGCTGGTGGTGGGGTGGGTTGGCTGCCTACCAGGGGGCTACATTGCCGGCGGTGGTGGGGGTGTTTGGGGGAGGCAAGTTGTGTGTGCTAACGTGTGCTGTCGGTGGCGGTGGACGGGTTAGGGGCACTAGTTTCTGCTGCACTGGCTGCGGCAGGGGGTGGGTGGGGTGGTTATCCGGAGCTCCAATGCTGGTAGTGGGGGGTGGTTTAGGGGCATTGTTGGGTGTTGCACTACCCTTGGGGCGTGCTATCAGGAGCTGCGCTGACCTTGGTGGGGTGCGTGTGAGGGACGGGTTTGGGGCACTATCTAGTGCAACAACACCCATGGCTGGGTCAGGTCGTGGGCACTATCCAGTGCTACACTGCCTGGGTGGGGGTGGTTTGGGGGAATACTGGGGTTACACTGCCTGCAAACTGGCATGGGGTGTGTTGGGTGTGCTATCCAGGGGATACACCTCCAGCAGCAGGGGGCAGGTTAGGGGTGCTGTCGGGGGTACACTGTTAGCAGTGTTGGTGGGCTGCAGGGGTGGCAGTGACAGTGACAGCAGTGGCCTCCTTCCGGTGACCATTCCCCTCTTCCCAACTCCAGACTCTAGTGGATAACCTCCTCCTGTTCGTGCACTCTTGAACATGGCAGGGCCCCCACACCAACAGCGGTTTCTTGGCCCATGCCCCCATGCTCCGTGTTGCAGAGACCACCTGGGACTACCGGGCAGGGAGTAGTGGGCATCACGGGGGACAGTGGGGACAGGGCACTGAGGGTGGAGGTGTCAGGAACGGGAACCAGCACTTGTGTGGGGATGGCTGGCTGGGTCTGAGTTTCTCCTACTCCTGCTCTGTCAGCCCTGGTGGGCCCAGCAATTTGTGGCCAGCTGCACTTGGCTCGGGGTGGTTTCAGCGAAGGCACTTACACTCACCCCAAGTCCCAGTTTCTGGCCAGCTTTTGCCAGAAGGAGAGGCTGGACTTTGGCGGGTGGGTGTGAGTGCCTTTACTAAAACTGGTCCCTGCCACCCAGTGGCCAGCGTGACAAGGTGAGACACTAACGCCACCACTCCCTGCATCCCATTCTAGGCTATTCTGGCTTTGCCTGCCTAGCTGCTCCAAGCCAGGCTGGAGGAGGAGGAGAAGGAGGAGTCACCTGTGGTACACTGGAGCCTGCGTATGTAGTGGCTCTGCAGTTTATCTCATGCTATTGTTGACAGTGTTGGAGACTGCAGCTCGACCAGAGTGCTAGGAGGGTGCCCACAGGGGCAAGGTGGTAGGAACCTTGTAGGGTGGGCTGCTGTGTTGAAGGTGACAGTGGTTGTATTGGCATCGGTGCTAGTCGTGGTAGCAGCAGCAAGTCTGGGGGCCGGGAAGGGAGAGTAGAAGTGCTGCAGGGCCCAGCCAACCTGGGGTGGGGAGGAACCTGCGGGTGCTGTACTGTGGGCCTCAGTAACAGTGGTGGAGGCACACCTAGGGAAAGTAGGAGTCCTCCCACTTCTTCAGCAATCTCTGGAGGGTGCCCTCCTCCTGCTGGTGACTGCGGTGTGAGTGGCAGCATTGTCTCATTCTTAACAAAATTAGGGGGTTGACTATTTGTGTAACTTTTTTGCTTCTTTTTTGTCATGATAGTCTTGGATTTTTTCAAATTTCATGAATTGGGGAGGGGATAAAAGGTATCATAATAGGCCTTCTAATTCCCATGCCTGTTCTTTTTTCTTTCTTCCAGTTTGTGTTTTTTTCTTTTCATCATCTTGTTCATTTTTTTTTTTTTGCTGCCGCCTTTATTTCATGTTTCTATTCTTGTTTCTCCTTCTCTTTTTGTTTTCTTTATGCCCAGACAACAAATCAAAACTGAGTTAAAAAGAAACTACTTTCACTGTGTTGTATTTTTAAAACAACAGGTACCTTACTATGTTTTAGAGATGAGGAAAAAAATCGGTCGTGTAGTTACTTGAATAGCTATGCTTTCATGATCGTGTTAACCCACTTATGCTTAGCGTTCCATTATTGGAATGCTAAGCATGAGAGAGTTACTTATATCCTACTACTCAGGGTCATCGACAAGGTCTGATTTTTCACTCATGCAAAAATTCAAAAAATTGCAGCCTCTGGCATAAATGGGTTAATGTGTTTTAAGTAGTTATTCAAGGAATCAAAAAATGAAGCATCACATAGAGTATTGGTAGCAAACAGCCATTTCATCTGTTCCACATATTTGTCTGGAGCTATGCAAGAGTCACAGGGGTAATACGTTCTAATTTGTGAGATTATTAAGTGAACTGTATTCCCTTCATTTTATGTCTCTGTCATCATTTTCTTGCCCAGGCTGGAATGCAATGGGGCGATCTTGGCTCACTGCAACCTCCACCTTCCAGGTTCAAGAGATTCTCCTGCCTCAGCCTCCTGAGTAGCTGGGATTACAGGCATGTGCCAGCATGCCCAGCTAATTTTGTACTTTTAGTAGGGAGGGGGTTTCTCCATGTTGGTCAGGCTGGCCTTGAACTACCGACCTCAGGTGATCCACCCGCCTCAGCCTCCCAAAGTGCTGGGATTACAGGTGTGAGCCACTGCGCCCAGCTCTCTGCCACCATTTTCAACAGTGTTGTCATCTGCATGAGCAAACCTGGTTCATCACCACCTCTTTGCAAGAGAAAAAGGAAGTGGGGAGAATCTGTGGGTAATTTTTTTCTTTTTGAAAACGAGGTCTCGCTCTTGTACCCCAGACTGGAGTATGATGGCACGAACTCGGCTCACTGCGACCCCCCAACTCCCGGGTTCAAGCAGTTCTCCTGCCTTGGCCCCCTGAGTAGCTGGGATTACAGGTGCCTGCTGCCACGCCCAGTTAATTTTTGTATTTTCAGTAGAGATGGAGTTTCACTGTGTTGGCCAGGCTGGTCTAGAACACCTGACCTCAGGTGATCCACCTGCCTCAGCCTCCCAAAGTGCTGCTGGGGTTACAGGTGTGAGCCACGGCGTCCGGCCGTATATAATGTTTTAAGGCAAAGAATCACAAACAAAACAAGGTTTTAATAACTTTTGCTTCAAAGAACCTGCGGTGTTGAGCCCTCTCTTATTCTTAGTATTACTACCTTTGATGTGAACTCTTTTATTATTATTATTATTATGTTTTTGGTGATAAGTCCTCTAGTTTATGCATTTTCTTGACTGCTATAAGACAATCTATATTGTATTGTTTTTCAGAAATGTGTAAGGCCTATAATTTGGACACTTTTTAGTTATTTTTAACATGAGCGTGTAAGATACTGTTGATATATGGAAGAATATGTGTAAATACCACTAGATAGCTTGTATTGAAGAGATACCTAAATTTTTGTTCAGAGTTGATTGGGTGCATTTTTGTAGGTGTGTTTCTCAATACATTGTGTCCACGTTTTAAGGCATATAGAAATTTGAATACTGTTTAACCTTATAGAGTCCTCTGTTTATAGGTTTAATATTTTTAAAGACTAAAGACATCATAGCTCCCTTTAAGATTGAGTAATATTAATAAAATTTGAGATATACAGGGTTAGAATCCGACAGATTCAGAGGTGCCTCTGCCACCCAGGCTAGAGGGCAGTGGTGCAATCATGGCTCACTACAGCCTCGATCTCCTGAGCTCAAGTGATCCTCCCACTGCAGCCTCCCAGGTGGCTGGGACTACAAGCATGCGCCACCATGCTCAGCTAATTTTTTGTACTTCTTAGAGAGTTTTGCCATGTTGTCCAGGCTGATCTCAAACTCCTGGGGTCAAGTGACTCGCCCACCTTGGCCTTCCAAAGTGCTGAGATGGCAGATGTGAGCCACAGTGTCAGGGTGCTCTCTTGGCTCTTGTTTATTAAAAGTCTGTTGCCGGGCACGGTGGCTCACGCCTGTAAATCCCAGCACTTTGGGAGGCCGAGGCAAGTGATCACGAGGTCAGGAGATCAAGACCATCCTGGCTAACACGGTGAAACCCCGTCTCTACTAGGTGTAGTATAGATTGAAGTCAGGTAATGTAATGCCTCCAGATTTGTTCTTTCTGCTTAGTCTTGCTTTGGCTATGTGGGCTCTTTTTTGGTTCTATATGAATTTTAGGATTACCAGGAGACACCAGGTGCTGCAGCAGCTTCGGGATAACTTGAGGATGCCTCCTGGGGAAGAGACACCTCTTGTCCATGGCGCTGACTACTGAGGACAGCTTCGGTGTGGCTTTTCTGTGGCCGGCTTCTTTGAGGCCTTTTTCTTTCATGGTGAGTACAGAAGCTTTCATTTTCTGGAGCGTTCTGTGTATTTCTGCTAGATTCTCACTCCTTTTCTTTTTTCTGTCTTGCTATCTTACCATTAATTTTACAGTAGTACTCACTCCCTGAGGGCTTTTGAGGTTGGAAAGCATAGGAGGCTTTAGGGCTGTTTCTGAGGGAAACTCCCCGAGAAGATGGAGAGAGAAGGCAGCTCTGGCTGTGGGAGGAAGAGGAAGCCCAGTGCAGGTGGGGTGTTGGGGCCAGGCCCCAGTTTGCATGTTGGAAGAAGTGAGCTCAAACTCCATAAAGGAGTTACCTGCCTTCCATCATCATGGAGGTACGGAAACTTGTCTTCTTGTTGGAAGCAAGTAAAACTCCAAAAAAAAAGAGGGAGACATACAGCAAAATAAACTTCAGATCTTGACCAAATTTTTGGAGATCAGCGATGTCTTTTTTTATGGAGTTAGAGCTCACTTCTTCCAGCAGGCAAATCCATTTTTTCTTTTTCTGCTTCTAGGATGGTAGAGAGCAGTCTACAGCCTGAGACCCATCACAAGGTAAGAAACTGGGTTTGGATTCTGTCTTGCAAATTCCTTTTAAAGAATAAAGTCGACGTTTAACAACCAGCTGGTGTTAATTTCCGCTTACACTTAGAGTGCTCAGAAATCATATAATTTGTGTGACCATTGTTAATTTAGCAGAATTTTGTTCTAGCTGAAATATGGTAGTAAGATTAAAAGAGTTTTGTTTAAAGGAGCACAATTGTGTAAAAATCAGCTTAAAAGGTAACATCCAAGATTGTGTGTGTATGTATGCATGTTTCTATTTGAAAGGCCTTCGTGTTTTTGTTTTTTTTGTTTTACTCTCCTAAGACCTTGTCTTTTTTTCTTTCTTTTTTTTCTTCTACTCAGTTGACTGAGTTCTGTGTTCACTTGATTTTTTTTTTTTGACTAAAATAGTTATTGCAATAGAGGCTACACTTGGGTTTTTAAGAAAGAGTGCAGTTTAATTATGTGTAATTTGGCTTAAAGAAAAATATTAGTGTCTCCCTCTTGCACCACCAGACTTTTTTTTTCCTGTAGTTTATGATGTAAGTTTTGGTATTTGATTTTCAACTGAGTTGTTTCCTTTAATGTTCAAATTTAAGGCTATTTAGGTGACAGCTGTCTAGGGTTGTGAACCAGGTTATCAAGAATCTGAAAGTCTAAGATGGGAAATAAAGGGGGATCTTTAAAGCTGTAAAACGTACGGTAACAGCTCATTGGGTTCACCTTGCGCACTGTCTAGACAAAACCAATTTATCAAGATAGAGGAATTGCAGTGGAGAAAGAGTAATTCACGTAGAGCCGGCTGTGTGGCAAACCAAAGTTTATTACTCAAATCAGTCTCCTCTTGAGCATTTGGGGATAGAGGGTTTTTGTTTGTTTTGTTTTTGTTTGTTTGTTTTTTGAGATGGAGCCTCACTGTGTCACCCAGGCTGGAGTGCAGTGGTGAAATCTCTGCTCATGGCAACCTCTACCTCCCGGATTCATGCCGTTCTCCTGCCTCAGCCTCCTGAGTAGCTGGGATTACAGGCACCTACCACCATGTCTGGCTAATTTTTTGTATTTTTAGTAGAGATGAGGTTTCATCATGTTGGCCAGGATGGCATTGAACTCCTGACCTCGTGATCTGCCCGCCTCAGCCTCACAAAGTGCTGGGAATTACAGGCATGAGCCACCGCATGTGGCCAGGGATCAGAGTTTTTAAAGATATTTGGTGGGTAGGGGCTTGGAAAGTAAGGAGTGCTGATTGGTCAGGTTGGAGATGGAATCATAGGGGGTTGAAGTTAGGTTTTTTTGCTGTCTTCCATTTATGGGAGTGATGGCACATCTGGTTGGGCCAGATTATTGGCCTGGGCAGGGTCTGCAACATGTATCAAGTACTGATGTTAGGCTTTACAGTAGTGATGTCACCCGCAGGAGCAGTTTGGGGAGGTTCAGAATTTTGAAGCCGGAGACTGCGTAACCCCTAAACTGTAATTTCTAATCTTGTAGCTAATATGTTAGTCCTGCAAAGGCAGACTGCTCCCCAGGCAAGAAGGGTTTTTTTTTTTTTTTTTTTTTTTCGGGAAAGGGCTGTTATCAATTTGCTTTCAGAGTCAAACAGTGAACTAAATTCCTTCCCAAAGTTAGTTCAGCTTATGCCCAGGAATGAGGAAGGACAGCTTAAGGGTTAGAAGCAAGATAGGGTCGGTTAGGTCTTTCACTGTCATAATTTCCTCAGTTATAATGCTGCAAAGGCGGTTTCAGTACTTCATCGGCATGCGTGATAGATTTTTATATGTATTTGTGTGTGGTGTATAGAATGTTCCACTACTAAAAATATTTAAAATACCTCTAATTAATTGGCTTAAAGAAAAATAAAAGTGCTTAAGTTTGATACTAAAAAAGACTAGTCAAATGCTTTTTCAAGTTTATGTAACTAAAGTAAAATCTTTAATAAATAAACTAGCTTTAAAATTATTGGTAAAGTAATATTAGAAATGTCGTAAGAATTGACAGCATACATTTTCTTTTACATTTAGTAATCAAGTAATTTTATACATATTCCTGCCAAATACTATAAGGTGTTGAAATTTGGCATTGGGTCTTCAAAACTATAAACCCAGCCCAAAACAGAATGATCTTTACTTGAGTAATTTTTAATAAGTAAGACATTGATAGGGCTTAATGAAAATAGCTGCGTGGTGAATGTAGTAAGATGACTAGCACTTCTAATCCTGTGGCTGTGGCTTTTGGCAGTATAGTCCACAGACAGTAAGGAAAGGACTGTTACTGCTTTTGTTTCAAAGCTATCTTTTATGTGTATAACTTCACATATTAAATATACAAAAAGGATCTTGCAGGACATCTACAAAGTGTCTGATGGTGGCGGTTGTCAGAGAAGGTGGAGAAAAACAGTTATTTACATTTTGTATGTAATAATTAATATCTATATAAATGATGTTTGAAAAAAGTCAACATTTATTAACTTGGGGTAATTGATAGTCTATGATTTGTTAATTTTTTTCTCTACCCTCTTCTAAATTAAAAAAAAAATTAGCAAAACTGTGATGCTTTTTCTGTGACCAAAGAAAGTTAAGTTTAAGCATGATAAAATTGTCATACTATTGGATCTAAATTTGGACCCTATATAAATGTTTTAAACACTTGCAGTTAAAATTGTAACATAATTTTTTGATAATAACAAGAAATGCCCCCCGAGGCCCATTAAAAGCCAGAGCTATCAATGGCTACCATCTAACCCCAGAATCTCTGAATTGTGGACACAGATATATATTCCTATAAGAAAAATTTCAATGATTGGTTTTAGGTATAAATATGTCTTTAAGAGAAAGGAGTCCTGAAAGCAGAACCTTGCCTTGTTTTGCTACTTATTTCCTACCAAATCTGGATGTGTTAACAAGGAAAATGGGAGGGGAACATATTTGCAGTATAAAATAAATGATGCTTAATATAAAATGATCTTGCAATTTATTATATAAAGCACAACACATTTGACAGCAAAAGGAAGTGCTTAGAAGCAAGAAGTCAGAAAGGAGGCATAGGTGAAAAACCTAGTTATAAGTTTTATTTTTTTACTTATAACATTTTCTAAATAAAGCTGCTCAATGATATTAAAAAAGAATAATTTATGTTTTTATCAAAGACAGGCATGCCAGGAATTTTTTCAATTAAAACAATATAAATTATTGTTATATAAGTACTTATGGTTAATTTATTTTAGAAATTATTGACAATAGGAGTTAGAGTCACCGCAGAAAGGATAATCTAACCATCTGTATTCCATAATACTTACCTTGTTGATTTACACTCTTACTGTTGGTAAAATTGGCACTTAACTGGAACAAGAGAGCTTTTATTTGTGCTTGATTGTTGAACCATTATTTATGTATGGGGGACCCAATTTTAAGAATTCGAAGCCAATTAAATTAACACTACACACACACATGCCCACACACACGCATATATTTATATACACACAGGCATTTACATATATAGTATATACACCCACATACATGCATACATAAATACACACATGCACACATACACACACACAATTTTACACTTTAAGCATATGGGAAAAGTAAATGTGAAATAAGGGTTAGAATCAGGGAGGCAGGGCATCACAGGTTTAGGTTATAAATCTGATGGTATTTTTATATTTGGATTCTGAATTTTCTTTGAGCTCCCTAGCAACAAAATGTAAAAAAATACAAGGAAGCCATGATCAGGTTTGTGTAGCCCTGAAGAAAAACAATATGCATATACATATATGTATATATGTATGTGCCTGTAAAGATATAAGTAGGCATTTTTTTTCTTCAGGGTTACATTTCGCTTTGTATTATTTTGCTGTAATAAATCATAGCTATGAATATAACCGTATGCTGAGTCCTGTGAGTCCTTCTAGAGAACACTGAACCTGTGGATGATCTTGGGGATTTCCAACATACTGTACTGTATATTTAACATTCTGAATGTTCTTTTCTGTTCTTATGCTCTCAATTTTAATTCATTTTTATTTTATTTTATTTTATTTTATATTTTTAAGACGGGGTCTCACTCTGTCACTCAGGCTGGAGTGCAGTGGCACAATCTCGGCTCTCTGAAATCTCCACCTCCTGGGTTCAAGCGATTCTTCTGCCTCAGTTTCCTGAGTAGTTGTGGTTACAGGTACCCGCCACCATGCCTGGCTAATTTTTGTATTTTTAGTAGAGACGAAATTTCACTATGCTGGCCAGGCTGGTCTCAAACTCCTGACTTCAGGTGATCCACCCACCTGGGCCTCCCAAAGTGCTGAGATTACGGGTGTGAGCCACCACACCTGGTCTGCTGTCTTTATTTTAAAAATAGCATTCTTTAAATTTGTAAGTATTTTTTAGATATTAATAATTTACCGTTTTTTGAAGTTTTCTTCTCATTCCTTATCTTTTTTCTCAAAATTAATTGTTTTTCTTTCATGTTAATAAGGTTTCCTTATACCTGGTGATTCTGAGCTGTTTTCACTTTAAATATCTAATAAGTTTTGTTTGTTTGTTTTTTGAGAGCGTCTCATTCTCTTGCCCAAGCTAGAATGCAGTGGCACAATCTCAGCTCACTGCAACCTCCACCTCCTGGGTTCATGAGATTCCTGTGCCTCAGCCTCCCAAGTAGCTGAGATTACAGGCATGTGCCACCATGCCTGGCTAAATTTTGTATTTTTAGTAGAGATGAGATTTCACCATGTTGGCCAGGCTGGTCTCAAACTCCTGTCCTCAAGTGATCTGCCTGTCTCGGCCTCTCAAACTGCTGGGATTACATCATGAGTCATCGTGCCTGGCCAACTTGTAGATCTTAAATATTTTACACGCACGCACACACAGTAACTGTGAAGATGGATGTGTCAATTGTAATCATTTCAGAATGTATACATATATTAAATCATCATGTACACATTAAATTATATAAATTTTGTCAATTATACCTTAAGCTGGAAAAAAAAATGTAAATCCACTCCTAAATGTGAGACAATTGGAAGTTCATGTCCATGGGCTAGGGTAAGTTGGTGGAGAGCTAACTTCATTGTTGGAGGCTTTCTAAATGTATGTCTTTCGTTTGCACATACATGTATTTCTTTTTCTTGAACATTTAGTTTGTTCAGGAAAATATTGCGTGGTTGGTTGCCTGGAAAGATACATGTCTGATTGTCAGACTTGGAAGCAA
Organism: Pan troglodytes; assembly: GCF_028858775.2. Classification (NCBI taxonomy): domain Eukaryota; kingdom Metazoa; phylum Chordata; class Mammalia; order Primates; family Hominidae; genus Pan; species Pan troglodytes. The sequence continues at coordinate 18,326,047 of NC_072412.2, read as the reverse complement.
GATAAAGGAAAGAGCCTGCTGGTTTATGGTATATTTTCACTCGTTAAGGAAGTAGGATTATTGTAGAAATACTATTTGACAGTTCAAGTTTGTAAAACACAGGTGAAGGTAATCGTTGATGGATCCCTTCCTCTGAGATCACCAAACTATTTGTAGACTGGTTGGTAGACTCACAGAGACCACTTGTTCTTGGACAACAGTTAGAAGGATACTGCCCTAGGCAATAAAAAGGTGGTTGTTGAGGGCAGCAAGAGGCGCTGTAACATACCAGTTCATTTTTCTTGCCTTAGCAAGCACTTACTGATTGCCTTTTAAAACTCCCAATCACAGGGGATAAAACAATTGCAAGAAAGATACCTTCCCAGCTCCCATGGAATTAACATTCTAGTACAACAGTGGATATTAAACAATATATCATCTGGTCATGTAATTACAGTTGTTATAAGAACCATATAGGAGAGGCTTACTGCTGTGGGGTTCAGGATGGTGTCTATGGAAGTATGAATAAGGAAAGTGGCGGGAGAATAAAAGGAGAGTGGCAGAGACTTAGACTGAGAGACTAATTGGGATAATGAGAACTGTGGGATTCAATGAGGTGTATAACGTGTTTAGTGCCTGGTACTTGTGCTCAGTAAGTGCTAATTAGTAATTGCTTATAGCAATACTGTTATCTTGGGTGATCAAATAGAAGATCCCTAGCAAGTAATTTATAAAGAAACAAATTTTGTGTCAACTCTATAATAAAACAATATATCCTTAGAATCATTTATCACTTAAAAATCCCTTATTTTATAGAAATTTTTGTGTTTCAAAAGTATAGCTAGGGCAGTCCCTCTTCAGGGCGGATACTTGAAGGAGATGAAATCGCCTCATAAAGGTGTCTGCACTCCCATGTTCTTTGCAGTGTTATTCAGAAGGTAGCCAAGATATGGAAACAACCTAAATGTCTGTTGATGGCAAATCAATAAAGGAAATGTGTGTGTTTATACAACAGAATAGTATTCAGCCTTTAAAAAGAAGGATATTCTGTCATTTGCCACAATATGGATGGACATGGAGGACATTATGCTAAGTGAAATAGACCACACACACACACACACACACACACACAAATATTATATAATCTCACTTATATGTGGAATATTTTTAAAAAGTTAAATATACAGAGATGGAGAATAAAACACTGGTTACCTTGGGCAGGAGGAGGAAGGAAATGGGATTATATAGATAACAAAGTGGCAGATAATGTAGAATGAAAAAGTCTGGAGAGCTTATGTATAACAGGAAGACTATAGTTCATAAAATTGCATTAGGGATTTTTATTAAATAAGTAATTTAGCTGCTCATCACACACACACACACACACACAGTAACTATGGTAGATATGTTGCTTCACTATAGTAACCATTTTACTATCTATATACATCCCATGATAGCATTTTGTAAATCTCATATACACAGTGAAATTTTTTCTTAAGGTATTGTTGGGGCAGAGATCAGGCTTAACTTTGTGGTTGTATCTGTAGCACCCAGCATAGTGCCAGACACATAGAAGGTGTTCAGTCTTTTTTTTAAGTATCTGAAATATTTACCAGAAATTCTAGTCTCTTAGCTGAGAGACATCTAGGAAGGATACGTCATTTTAGATATTAATAAAAGAAGTATTCTGCCTTTTTTTCTTACTACAGTGTTGGTATTGGTGCTGTTTCTTTCGGAATATTATTGATGGCCCTTTAGTTAGAATTTATATATTATCCTTTCTGTAGCCAGCAGGGATCTGTTGGGATGAAGTCTTACTTTTCTTTTCTTGGGGGAAATTGGTGCTTTCTAACTTTCCAGCACTTAGACTCACAGTGTATTAGTTATCTATTGCTGCAAAACACATTACTTCAAAACTTCGCAGTTTAAAACAACAGACATTTATTATCCCACAATTTGTATGGGTCAGGAAGATAGGAGGGGCTCAGCTGGGTGCCTCTGGTGCAGGGTCTCCTGGGGTTGCAGTCAAGCGGTTGGGTTGGCTGGGACTGTATCATCATCTGAAAGCTTTACTGGGGCAGGGGATGATGTGCTTCCAAGTTCACTTCCCTGATTGTTGGGAGGAGGACTTGCTTTTGTGTTGTATGGGCGTCTTCCTGGTTTATATTTGTTACCTGGTGTCTGGAGCTGATGTACTGGGCGCTTTCCCCCAGCATGGTTATTTTGTTTCTTCTCTCATTTAGATAAAAGTTTATGTGAATTTTAGTGTAAACCCCACCCCCATTATGGTCTAAGGGGCCTTTTAGAAAATGAGTAGAATGTACACAGAAGCAAAATTTTTAGCCTGTGATCTTTTGAAGTATTTTCTGAGTGAAAGGAGAGACAAATTAACCGTTGTTCACTGAGTGCTTTGCTTAATGTTGTGCCTTCTTTTGCTAAATCCTCTTTTTTGCTGAAATCTTATATCTTAAGTTGCTGATAGTTTGTTAATAGAGATCATTAAAAGGTGATTATATTTCTTCATGCAGCTTAGCTTTACATTGTTTCCATTATATCCCAAGATCTGTAATATAGCATGAAATGTTTTAAAAAGGGGTTTTTCCCAATTGTGTAAAAGTAATGTATCTAATTGAAAAGAGAAACTCATAAAAGTAAAAAGTTTTAAAAATCATCTTATTCTTACCTCTCAAATACAATGACCTCATAGTTATAATTTTGCTCAAGGTTTTTTCCTCCTCATTCTAGGCATAATTATTTTCTTACATGTGTTCCAATATTACTTCTTTGTGAAAAATGTAGTTACAAATGTGGTCTAATTTTATTTTACACTTTAAAAATTATTAACGAGATGGTCATATTTTTATATATTTACTGATCACTTATCTTTGAATTGTCCCGTATTTCTTGAACAGTTTTTCCAATAAATATTGTTAGTAGTAGGCAAGACAACCTTATCTGTTACGTAAACTTTTTGGTAGCTGATTGTATGTCCATTCTTTTACCTCCTGTTTGTTTCTTTATTAGCAGTGTCTTTTTGTTACAGAATTCATTCATTTTCTTGTAGGCAAATATCAGTGTTGTTATTGGTGCTGTGTGTTTGTCTTGCTTAGGAAAATCTTTCTCACTCCAGTAATATTCTTTAGTATTTTTCCTAATAGCTTTATGGCTTTGTTTTTTTCTTAATCTCTCTGTCTCTTGCGCGCATGCACACACACACACACGCTCTTTGAGACGGGTCTCATTCTATCACCCAGGCTGGAGTGTTGCGGCGCAATTATGGCTCACTTGCATCCTCAACCTCCCGCGCTCAAGAGATTCCCCCACCTCAGCCTACCAAGTAGCTGGGACTACAGGTGCATGCCACCACCTCCAGCTAATTTTAAATTTTTTTTTGTAGAAACACAGTCTCACTTTGTTCCCCAGGTTGGTCTGAAACTCCTGGGCTCAAGTGATCTGCCTGCCTCAGCCTCCCCAAAGTGCTGGTTTTATAGGGATGAGCCACCACATCTGGCAACACCCATATATTTTAAAATTTGGTATGAATTAGTCTTTTCTTTTTGATGTGGCATCATTTTATTGACTAATCCATTGATTTGAAATACCACCTTTATTATATTAAATTTCTGTGTAAATATGAAGATCTTTTCTGTGACTGCAATTAATTTTATGCTTATAATGCACAGGTTGTGTTACAAGAGCTTAACAGTATATTTCAATGCTTGGTCATGTCTCGTTCTTGTTTTTCAAAAATTTCTTTGGTATTCTCACAAGTTTATTCTTCCAAATTAGCTTCAGAATCAGCTTACCATTTTAAATAAGCATCCCCCTTCTAAATCTATTATAATACCTCCTGACTTTCTCCTCTGTTCTTACTAACTTAATTTAAGCTACCGTTCTCTGTTGACTAAGACTGTTTTCTAACATACAGCAACAGGAGGGTTCTTTTTAAAACATAAATCAGATTATGTCATTCCTTTGCTTACATTCCTTTGGTGCCTTCCTCCCCTGTCTTTTGGTTATCTGTTGCTGTATAATAAGGTATTCCAAAGCCTTGTAGCCTAAAAACTGTTTTATTGTGCTAACAATTTTGGGGGATCAGTAATTCATGACAGGTTCAGGTGGGCAGTTCTACTGTTCCATATGGTGTTGCTGAGGCTGGAGAATCCCTTCCATTATGGCTTCTTCAGTCACATGTCTGGCTCCTCAGTGCTTCTCGGCGTCTCTCTGCACAAGGGCATCTCATTCTTCAGAATCTCTGCATGCGGCCTCGGCTTCTCACAGCATGCTGGTCTCAGAGTAGTCCCATTTTTTTACCTGGCAGCAGGAAGAGGGAAATAAAAATTGTCAGACCAATTAAGGGCTATGGCCTGGACCTACACAGTGTGCCTTTAGCCGTATTTTATTGGTCAGAATAGTCACTGGACCTGCTAGATGAAAGGAGGTGGGAAAAGAAATTTCTCTTTCTAATGAGGGAGTGGCAAAATCTTTTTTTTTTTTTTTTTTTGAGACAGTCTCGCTCTGTCACGCATGCTGGAGTGCAGTGGCGCAATCTCGGCTCACTGCAAGCTCCGCCTCCCGGGTTCACGCCATTCTCCTGCCTCAGCTTCCTGAGTAGCTGGGACTACAGGTGCCCGCCACCACGCCCGACTAATTTTTTGGGTATTTTTTTGTATTTTTAGTAGAGACAGGGTTTCACCGTGTTAGCCAGGATGGTCTTGATTTCCTGACCTTGTGATCCACCTGCCTCGGCCTCCCAAAGTGCTGGGATTACAGGCGTGAGCCACTGCGCCCAGCTGGGAGTGGCAAAATCTTATTGCAGGAAGGCATGTGGGCTGAGAGATACTTTTGACAGTTGGGAAATATAATCTGCGATATCATCAAATTCAAAATAAATTCAAAGTTCTTAAAATGGCCCATAAGGCTTTTCATGATCTGACTCCTGCTTCTCGAATCTCTTGACCGCATCCCCTAGATTTTCCTCTTTTGTTCCCTTTGGGTGAACCACATTGGCCTTCTTGCTAGGCTTTGAACATGCCTCACCCAACATGCCAACATCAGATCCATTTTACTTGCAACTACTGCCTTGAATGCTCTTCTTTAGATCTTTGCGTGGGTCTTCCCATTCTTATCTATTTATTTATTTACTTAGAGACAGCGTCTCACTCTGTTGCCCAGGCTGGAGTGCAGTGGCAAGATCTTGGCTCACTGCAACCTCTGCCTCCCGGGTTCAAGCAATTCTCCCACCTCAGCCTCCTGAGTAGCTGGGACTACAGGCATGTACCACCATGCCTGACTAATTTTGTATTTTTTGGTTTCATGAGGTTTCCCCATGTTGGCCAGGCTGGTCTCAAACCCCTGATGTCAAGTGATCCACCTGCCTCGGCCTCCCAAAGTGCTGGGATTAGAGGTGTGAACCACGCTGGTCTTCCCATTCTTTTAGTTCATTTAGGTCTCTGCTCAAATGTCACATCTTCAGAGACCTTCCCCTGACCATCTTGTCTGATAAATTCTTGATTACTTGGAGCTTCTTAATCTTGATTTTTTTTTCTTTTTCATAGAATTCAGTGCTGTTAGTAGGAGTCTGGGGGACCTGAGTACCATTTTTCTTCCTTCCCTGCCTGGCTTCTGAGCAAGTTGAGAAATGAGTAAAGGTGGAGGCCAAAATATATTTTTAAAATTCCCCTAACTAAAGGGAGATGAAGCAAAGGGAACAAAGGAAGTATGGTGAAGATTCTCAGATGTCCCACATGGGAAACTGGGTAGATTGTGGTACTACCTACTATGATAGGAAACATGGGAGGAAGATTATGGATTAAGCTTTGGAAATGTTGAATTTGAAGTGTCTACAAGTTATCCACATGGAGAAACCAGATGGACATTTGGATAACACATCTGAAGCTCAGGAGGGAAGTTTACATTACAGATGCAGGTTTGGTGGTAGTTTTAGTTTTCTACTGCTGTGTAACCAACTACCACAAACAGTAGCCTAAAACACACAGAATGACTATCTTACAGTTTCTGTGGGTCAGGAGTCAGGGCATTGCTTAGTCAGGGCATTGCTTAGCTGGGTTCTCTGCCCAGGTTCTCATCAGGCTGAAATCAAGGTTTTGGTTAGGGCCTCAATCTTACCTGAGGCTTGGGGTTCTCTTCCAGGCTCACTAGTTGTTGGCACAAGGTTCAGGAATCTGGGGAGACAAGACTTTTGGGAGCACCAACCCAGAAATTGCCATTCCATGTGTCAGAGTCTTGTTCTTTCCCAGCCAGGCCCCTGATCTGGGCATGGCAGACCTGCTGCCTTTGGGAGTTCAACCTTTGAAGCCCAACACATACAGATTTAGATATCTAATCTGTTCGTCCGTCCATCCATCCAATCTATATAGCTCTAAGATACATAAGTATAAATGAATGAGTGACAATTAAGTGCTGGTTCTGGTCCTTAGGTTTCTCTACCCTCCTGCTGCAGGAGAGGAGAGTCTCTCTGTGTTTTGAGAGAGGTTCTCTAGCTTTCAAACTTAGTTTTCAATTGGAAGTTAATCAGCTTTTTTTGGTTGTTGTTGTTTTCTTTTTTTCTTTGAAATCAACATATGGGAGTGAGGAGCACTAGGCAAATACGGTGCAGGCCCAGCACCAGCTTTGGCCAACCTCCATGGGGAACCTGGAGTGAGAATGGGGAGCCTGGGGCAAGAACGGCTCTTCTGGGTTGCCCAGAATTGCAGTTGAGGTGTCCAGGCCTTTATATTGCCATATCAGTTAGTCATTGGATGTGGGTTACCGTGGGAAGGGTATGACCTTGAACAGGGTTGTTCCCTGTAGGTGAGGCAATCCATGAAGGGGCTGATTGACAGCACTTTCAGCACTTACAGCAAGTCCTTTTTTGAAGGAGGAACTGGGTAGCACCTCAGTGTCTACCATGATTTCTCTGTATCCGCCAAATGGCCAATTTGTTGTTGGCTTTTATTATCATCATGCATTCATGGATTTAAGCATATATTTAGCAAACTTAGTTAAATTATGTGTATAGAAAAGTGCACAAATTGTAAATATACAGTTCAGTTACCAAGTAAACACACCAGTATAACCAGTATCCAGATCAAGAAATAAAACAATACTGTGAATCTCGAAGTCCTCCTTGTGTTTCCTTTCAGTCACTGACTTCCAGGGATCTATCCAGACTTATAAAATCATGGGATGAATTTAGCCTGGTTTCGAAATTTATGCAACATCATACAGAATGTCTTGTTCTGACTTCTGTCAGTGTTGCATTTGCAAAATTAAGCTCACAGTTGTAAGTCATTTTCTTGCCGTATATTTTTTCATGGTAGGTGTATACCAGTTTTTAAAAACCACTTCTTAATCCAGTCTATCATTGTTGGACATTTGGCTTGGTTGTGCACATGTACCCTAAAACTTAAAGTATAATAATGAAAAAAAAAAACACTTCTGTTGACATTTGGATTGTTCCAGTTTTTGGAAATTATAAAACATGCTGCCATAAAACATTGTTGTACATGTCTTTTGGTGAACATTTATACATTTCTGTCGGGTATATAGTAAAATTGCTGAGTGTGTGTGTGTTCAGTTTTAGCAGATAATGCCAGTTTTCAAGTTAACTACTAAGTTACACCCCCTACTAATAGCCCATAAGGTTGCCAGTTGCTGTAATTTGCTCCTGTTTGTAGAAGACACAGCCTTCCAGGGCTTATCACTGAGAACTGTATTTACTAAGGTCTCCATTAGCAGATTCTGAACTCTTACTGTCTTGGAGCTGCAAGGCTTTCACATTCTGCTTTGCTTTTCAGAAGTTTTTGGTTTAGCCTTTTTACCCTGTTCCACTCACTGAGGCATTTGCGATTCCCTCAGTTCTTCAGTTTTGCCAGTCTATCCCTCAGTGAACACCAGAATCTCTGATGGTTTCTTCTTCCAGTAGAGGTACATTGCCTGGGGAAAAAAAAGCCTTATTTCTCAAAATCTCTTTTTCTGACCAGAATCTGCAAATGCCCCAGAGGAAAGGCAGCTGCAGAAGATCGCGTTACCTCACTATAGCTCACTATTTTTGAAATCTTAGTCTTACTAATCCCTGTTCCTTCAGTAGCTCTCTGAATTCTACAAACAGATGAGTTTTATATTTCATCTTTTGTTAGAAATTAAGTTTGTGGTAGGAGCTATTGTTTTGCAGTAAACTATTCTATCCTACATGGAAACAGTAGTATGGATTTAAATATATTTAATATGTTTCATTAAATTGCCATCCTTAACCACGTCCAAGTTATTACACTTTTGGTCAGTGGGGGCCTCTTTAAAATTCTTTCCTAACCATTTTTGACAGAACCCTTATTAGTCAGTGTTGCTGTCTGGTATGACAACATGTTCCAGGGTCATTATGTCCTTTTTTTTTTTTTTTTTTTTTTTTTGCTTCAGACATAGAAGCAGTCATTTCCCAAAGGAGTCAGGATTCTTTTTACTGGGAAATGGTGGTTGAAGATTACAAATGGGTGGGGATTACTATGGGATTGGTCATTGTTTCTAGGTGTTTTCAGTGGACAGAAGTAGAAATATGTTTTTTTAATACAAAATAAAATATCTTGACTTCATTTCATGTAGATACTTCTATTTCAAATTCAAGACTACAGGTTCTTTACCATTACTTTGCTCTCCCATGCTGAAAGTCTTGGGTTTTTAGAGACACTAGGAGTGATAGAATTAAAATACCACAGAAGTGTTTGTTTCCTTGATTCTACAATACATACAGGATCAAGATTTATTTTCTGTTTGTCACTAGAGTATATTCTACTAGGAATATACAGTCAGTATCACTTGAGATCACTTAGAATAGTTTCTCTCTTTATGATTATACCATTAAAGAATTAGATACAGATTTCAGTTCATTTGTTTATATTTTATTTCTAGACTTCTTAAAATTTTAATTTTATGTTTAAGTTACATAGTTCTAAAATGAAATCTACAAAAACAATATATATTTCATACAGAATATGGATTCTGTCCTTGTCACTTCTGCTTCTTTTCATTTCCTAAAGGCAACTACTAATTTTTTTTAACATTTCATTCTTCTAGTGTTTTGTTTCTTAATATGAGAAACATGTATTTCTATCTCTTCCCTCTTCTTAGATGAATAGAGTATACTGTGTATATTTTATCCATCTTGTTTTTTTTTAACTTAAGATATATTCTGGAGATTATTCCGTTGTTTAATAAATTTGGAATCTTTTTTGTTTTATGTTACATTTAATTTTAGACATGTCTTTTATTTAAGTGTCATTTTGTTGTCCACGTTATTTGCTCTTTCAGCATATATAAATATATGTACACACACACGGGTACACACACACACACACACACACACACACACACATATATATATATATATATATTTTTTTTTTTTTTTGAGACAGTCTTGCTCTGTTGCCCAGGCTGGAGTGCAGTGGGACTTAGCTCACTGCAACGTCTGCCCCCTGGGTTGAAACAATTCTCATGACTCAGCCTCCCAAGTAGCTGGAAATATAGGCCTGCGCCATCACAGTTGGCTAATTTTTGTATTTTAGTAAAGACAGAGTTTCACCATGTTAGCCACGCTGGTCTCAATTGCCTGGCTTGGCCTCAGCATATATTTTTGTATTTAGAAAGATTTACCTTTCAGACCGGCATTCAGACTATGTAATGCTAAGGAATTTATTGTAGAAAGTAGACTGTATACAATTTTGAGGGGACTAAGTGAGTTGTGTATCTGGAACAGGGAATTGGAGGATCAGAGGAGTCCACTAACCAGATCATTCAAATCAATGACAATGGGTAGGCAAGTTGGAGCTGTTTGGGAAATCTGAGAAGTCAAGTATATCCAGCCCCTGAAGTGAGATTCTGAAGGAGGAGCTTGAGGAGGGCACTGTGGGAAGCTCTTGCCTGTAAGGTTTGTCTTAGAATCCTCTGTAGGTTTGCACCCAAGCATCTGGTGGTGGGATTCATGTGCCCAGGGAGCTTACTTCCCAGGAAGGTACTGATGCATACAGCTGAGCATGTGTCTCTGGGCAGAGTCAGGCAAATTACACCTTAGTGTCTCAGCATTTCTGTCTTTTTTTTTTTTTTTCTTGAGATGCAGTCTCGCTGTGTTGCAAGGCTGGAGTGCAATGGCGCGATCTCGGCTCACTGCAATCTCTGCCTCCCGGGTTAAAGCGATTCTCCTGCCTCAGTCTCCCAAGTAGCTGGGACTACAGGCATGCGCCACCACACCCAGCTAATTTTTATATTTTTAGTAGAGATGGAGTTTCACCATGTTGACCAGGATGGTCTCGATCTCTTGACCTTGTGATCTGCCCGCCTGGGCCTCCTCCCAAAGTCCTGGGATTACAGGCGTGAGCCACTGCGCCTGGCCTCTATCAAGTTTTAAAAAACCTTAAAAAGAGTGCCTGGCCATGGGACGTGGTGAGGGAGGGGCATCCCCGTAAGGCTGGAACCTACCCTTAGGCCTGTGTAGCACTGCAGTCACCTTGCTGCTGAGCGCCTTTTCACGTGCTCCTTACATTTGTGGGTTCTTCCGGCCTCCCTTTTGAGAACAGCATTGGGAAGTATCTCATAGCCAAGATTGGAGGATTTTTAAAGAACTCTCTTCTCTGATCTCCCTTAAATTTCCAAATCCCTCCTCCTCCCCAGGAGAGCGTCTTGGTCTGACACCTCTCCTCCTCTGGACACCCTGGGGGCACCCTGATGGGCAGGGGTCCTCAGGTCAACATGGGACATTGGGGGCACCTCTGCCAGCTCAGCTGGCCATCAGAACAAAATGAACAGGCTGGCCGACTTCGTTTTGTTCTTGCTGGATGGTCTCCAGCTTGGATGGTGGCTGGCAGGCCTGTCCCTGCAGCTCCTCAGGCCCCTTGGGGGGAGGCCTGCCATCTGCCTGGTGACACCCCAGGGGTGGGGCTTGAGAAGTCCAGATGCCTCTAAGGGGAGACAGGAAAACCCGATTCACGCCAGGCACGCAGCACACTGTAGACGTGTTATTTTGACAAGTGAGCATCAGGCTTAGCATTTAATCGTGATTCACTCCAAGCCAGTGAAGGGGGCCGTGCTGCGGGAACCCTGCCGCTGCGCTCATCACCAGGACCTTGGCTCCCATCCTACCAGAGGATGGCAGTCCAGAGGGACGTTGGATGTTTGTCCGGCAGTCAGTCCATGGGGCCCCGGGGGGCTGGATGTAACCTTCTGTAAGTGGCAGTTCTGAGAAGACAAAGCTGCCAACCGCCATCAGAAGCGGGTTGTGCCCATGATAGTCCTGGCCTCTAAACTACGCTTGACCTGTCACCTGCTAAGAGCAGGCATGGTGCAGATATTGTCATCTCACCCCCCTCCCAAGAGGTTGTTCACGAGTGTCAGTGCAGGGGTTCACTCTGGCAGGCCCCACTGAGGAGGGGCGTCCACGGGGTCCTGGGCTGGGATGAGGCCGTACTTTGACCATTTTTCCTCAGTCTCCATCCCAGGCTGCTGGCACAGGGCAGGCAGGGCAGAGCTCACGTGGAGGCCCTTGTTTCTTTACAATTTCATTTTAATCATCTCCAGCTCATACAGGAATGCATTTTCCTAAGAAGCTCATCACCTCATCCTGTAAGCCCCTCCCTTCCTGTTGGCCTGTCCCTGCTGCCCGCACCGTTACGGACTTCCCACCAAGCCCCACCTTTTGACGTGGCTAGTATGTCGGTGTGTGCCCTTGGAAGCAGTGTTGTTTTGTATTGTGCGTGCCTCTCAGACATGATGTCATTTATTGCACTGTTGCTCGGGAGCCTGTTTGTTGTGTCCAGGGGCAGTGTTAGGCAGGGATTAGGTGGCACTGGCCTGGCTGGAGTCGCTATGCCCACTGGGAGGGTGCCCTGCCACCACGCTGTGGGCTGCCCTCCCCTCTCTCATTTCCCACAGGCCAGCTCCTGTTGCTCCAGCAAGCCCAAGAAGTGGGGCCTCATTGGGATCTAGGCAGGGGGTTCCTGACAAATTCCAAATGATGATGGCAGAGGTGGTGCGAGGAGAATGGGGTGCATGGAGGTTGGAAACAGTGATTTTAGAAAACGAGCAAAAGAGCATGCCACACTCACACTGCCTGAATGCCAGTGTTTCAAAAGCAGGAACAAACGCTGGTGAAGCAGCTCATGGGGGACCGGCCTCTCAGCGGAGATATTTGGTGGTTGCCTGTGAATTTCAACTTTCCTGGACTTCAGCTATATCATAGCGTGCTACCACGAGGGCTGATGTGGTACAGCACCTCTTTTCACACGTGAGCTGCTTGCAGCAAGGGGGATCCAGTGGGGTCAGGTGTATACAGGACACCCAGCCACGCTCCCAGTTCCTTTGATCTAAAACTTGTCTGACTGGGTGTCCTGTGGTTTTGTTTGCTGAGTCTGGCCACCCAGGTGCAGACCAACCAACCCCTTGTCTTTATCCAGGAAGATGTTGAGGCCAAGAAAGATAGGATGACCATGGGCCTCATGCTGCCCAGGAATAGCCCCGATTACCCTGGCCCCCAGCTCCATGCAGCCTGCATGGCCAGGTGAGAGGAGGTGCCTTGCCTGCTGTGCTTGTGGGTGGTGTGTGGTGTGTGGTGTGTGTGTGTGTGGTGTGTTTGTGTCTGTAATGTGTTTGTGTCTGTGTGGTCTGTGTGTGTGTAGTATGTGTGTGGCATGTGAATTATGTGTGCGAATGTGTGTGCGGTTTGTGTAGTGTGTGTCTGTAGCACATGTGCATGTGTGTGTGGTGTGTGGTGTTGTGGTGGCTGGGGGATGTGTGCAGTCCGATGCCTGTCCTTACCTTTGGGGACCCACATTACCTTAGCCACACTGCTCTGAGGGGGCAAGGTTCAACATGGGACGGTGTTGCAGTGTGGGACAGCTTTGCAAGCTCTTGCAGCTTGGAACAGCTTTGCAGTTCAGACCTGTTCAGCCACCTCAGGTGTGACCAGAGTGAGTCCCTCACCTCTCTGACTCTTCCTGATCACCTGTAAAATGCAAATTGACAGGGCTATCTCGCAGGTTGTGGGATGGTGGCCCTGGTGTGTGTGAGGGCTGGGTAAATGGCGACACAAGCTCCATGCTGCGGCAGGAAGCAACTGGCACTGGAGGAGGGGAGCTCAACCCAAGCAGCTGCACCCAGACCCTGCCCCGAAGGGGACTGCTGCTCTGCTGCTCTACGGGGAGGCCAGCCTCCCATTGAAAGTCTGACTAGGCCTGACCCTGCTTAGCTTCCGAGACTGGACCAGATCTGGTGTGTTCAGTGTGGGGCGGCCATAGATGAGCTAAGCCACCAAATGCAGGTGTTTGTCCACCACATTCGATGAACAGTTAAGTTTTAATTTTGTATTTCTGGATTTATAAATGTCAAGAGTGACTTCAGAGAATGAGAAATTCTCCTGCAATAGCTGAATAGCCTTCTGATGTGCTATTGTGGTGTAAGGGTTTCTTTCTGCAGTTTTTATTAGCACAAATGACTTTGTCCCGTGAGTACTTACATGCCCTAGGAGAAAAAAAGGCAAATTATCCTTACTTCCCCTGGCTGTTTGTGTTCAAGTGTGTTTCTACTGAAACCATGCAGACTGGCCGAGACCCACCCAGCTTTGGCTGTCTACACATACGCAGCCAGGGACCCCAGCCCAGGGTGGAAGCATCTTGAGGGCCCCCTGTGGCAGTTGTGTCAGAAAGGGACATTATAAGTAGCATAACTTTGTAAAATAGTTAAGGTTGGTTCGGGCTTGAGAGGGAAAATATCAGACACTGCAGTAGTGCTAAGTTTGCAAATAGGCTGTGACAGGTGGAAAACACACCTAAGAGGGCCTAGCCTTTTTTTCCCTTCGATGTCTTTATTTGATAAATAGCGGAGGAATTAGCCAGTGGTGGACTTAGGCCAACGTTTTGGATTGGCATTTTGGGCGGGCTCAGTGTGTGCTGGGCAGGATGATTGGCACCCCCAAGCTGGCCCATTGCTGCGAGGGTGTCTCCATGGTCTCAGGGATGGCCAGGAGGCAGCTCAGTGTGCAGGGAGGGCCTCAGCAAGGTCTTGGGAAGGTGTGTGCAGAGCCCCTCTGAATCTCGTGGATTCCGCGTTGGTGCTGAGGGCTTGTGCTCAGGCACCCCTGTCCCTGAAGGAATCAGTGGCTCATTAGTTTCCTGGAGCTCTCGGGGGCAGAGCAGCCAGGGTCGCTGATGAGGGTGACAAGCAATGGGAGGAGGCTTTGTGGCCTGTGGAAATGGAAGGGAGCCCGGTGAGCGTGCAAGTTTTCTCATGGGGAGCTCACACCCAAGGATGGGGTGTGTTTATGGGGGCGGTGGGGGTGGCCAGCTTTTTGTCAGTTCCACACCATCACACGGCCATCTGTCCTCCTCCTCTGGAGCTCTTTTTCACCTGTCCTCCTCCTTCCATCCCGGCGGCTCCTAACTGGGCTTTCTCACCGTCTACCTGCTTCTCTGTGTCCCAGCCTCTGGGTCATTTCTTCAGATCTCTCTTCCAGTTCACCAGTTCTCTGAAGATGGTGGAACTATCAAGCAAAAGTGTTCAATTTGCTGTTTAAATTGTTCATTGAGTTTTAAATTTTAAAGTCACTTTTCATTCTTAGAAATTCTTTTTTCTTGTTTTTTTTTTTTTGTTGTTGTTGTTGTATGTTTGTTTATTTTGTTTTGTTTTTTGAGACAAGAGTCCTGCTCTTGTCACCCAGACTGGAGTGCAATGGTGTGATCTCGGCTCATTGCAACCTCCGCCTCCCAGGTTCAAGCAATTCTCCTGTCTCAGCCTCCTGAGTAGCTGGGATTACAGGTGCACGCCACCACGCCTGGCTCATTTTTTGTATTTTAGTAGAGACAGGGTTTTACTGTGTTGACCAGGCTGGTCTTGAACTCCTGAGCTCAGGCAATCTACCTGCCTTGGCTTCCCAAAGTGCTGGAATTACAGACCTGAGCCACCATGCCCAGCCTCCTGGAGGTTTTTATCAACTTTGATCATTTTTTTTCTAGTGTGTGTGAATCTTCAGTTCCCTGTTTTGAATGTTTTTTTTTTTTCTCTCTCTCAGCAAGCTCATGGTTATGCTTGGGTCCTAGCTGGGTGGATGTCTGTGCCACCTGGGACCCTGGGTGTATGAGAAATGCCAGAAGCATCTTTTTAGATTCTTTGGACACACTCTTGGGGGCAGATTGCCAGGAGGTGAGGTTATTTGGTCAAAGGATTGTAGTCAAGTTTTATGGTTCATTCATTGTGATGTTGCCCCTCAAAGGGTCACTTAGGTGTGTTCTAGCCTCTGGACAGTCCGGTGAGGCCAGCATGAAGAATGGAACCTTCTAGCTCTCCCAGAGCCTGAGGCTGGGAGCCCTACCCAGGGGTCTCAGGGTGCACCAGGGCAGAGGTGAGTGCTGTGAAGCAAGGAAACTGCTGAGTTGCTTGGACTGGGGCGGGGGCGGGGAGGGGGGTGCAGAGGTGGGGGCTGAGAAATGGAGTGGATGTCCAGGTCTGCCCTTTCCTCTCAGGGCCCCAGGGCTTCAGAGGTGGCTGGGCTGGATGATCACTTTCATGCCGTGAATCTCGTGCATTCCATGTTGGTGCCGAGGGCTGGGTTCTGCCTCAGTAGGCCATGTGGACAGGAGGAACAAAGGCCAACCTTGCTTTCTGTGATCCCAGTCTGAGAAAAGGTCCCAGGGTCAGAGGCACTCTGATGGCCCAGGAGAGGCCAGTGGGCTGCACACCGCCCCCGGCCCTGACTCAGCTGTGAGTGTCTATGGCAGGGAAGGCTGGCGTTTCCAGCGACAGAGTGCAGGGCGTTGACAAGCAGTGGACACGGTCTGTGTTGTGGTTATTTTTGAGAAGCTCATGGGTTTCCCAAAGTACTGCTGGCTCTGGACTCCCACAGGCCACACTGCTGGGGTCACCGTTCCCCACTGGGCCAGCCGTCGCCTCGGTACCCACAGTTGCTGATCTCTGCCGCTAGCCTCTCCCTGCTTAAGTCCAGTTGTGGAACATTTCACCCACAGTGCAGACCTCATGGGGCCTGGGATACCCTCATCATCTGCAGATTCAAGGGGGATGTGACTTCAACCTGCTGTCAGGACTTGTTGGGTGCTACCCTACATCACTGCCAGAGCCACCTCAAGGTGCACATTCACCTTTCTTTGCCTGGTAGCACCCCTCACCTGCACAGCTAACCTGCCTGGGGAAGCCTCATTCATCTGTCAGGACCAGCCCCAGCATGGCCTCCCCCCAGAGGCATTCCTGTTTCCCATGGCATGCCCATAGGGTGCTGTGTGCCCTGATACAGTGCATTCACCTTAAATGCTCACCTTCAGTCTGAGCCCCGGGGGCTGGCTCTGCTTGGCCACCTCTGGATCCCCCAGCCTGAAGCCTTGTTCTGGCCCCAGCAGCCTATGGCTGGAGTCAGGAGTGGGCAGTCTGTGTTCACTGGCCTCTCCTGGACTGTCACAGTGAACATCTCTGCTGAGTTGGGCAGAGTCCCAGTTTTTAACCCTGGAAACAGATGGGGAAACGCAGGGAGGCACAGAGGGGATTCCAAGAAGGGGACGCTCCTCCGAGATGGGAAAGAGAGGTTGGCATGTGGTAGGGAAGGGGCCTGTGGGGCTGATGTCTGGCCAGGGGTGGCACAGTGCAGGTGCCAGGGACCAAGTGGGTGAGTTGGCTCTCCACTTCTGGGTGCCAAGGAGTCTTGGAGGAGGAATGGACTCTGGCAGGGGCAGGAGGCCTTGCCGTTAAATTTAGCGAGACTTCGTTACATTTGTAGAGGATTCTGAGATTCGATAGCAGCATGGATCATGATCTCCTTACCCAATAAACAGAATTTCTTATATTCTAGTCCTCCTCCATTTGCATGCTCATTCTTATTTTAAGTAGCACCTGAGAGAGAATCATTGAATTCTGAGCCTTTCTTTAGCATTTCCTTCATGAGATTTTCTATCTTGGTAGTTCCCCACTTTATGTCTTAGCATTTCCACCCATGTCCACTGACGACCCCCCATTTCCCCCAGATCTTTAGGAAGCTTGTAGATACACACACAGAACTACTTCTATGTGATTTTTTAATAGACTTAATTTTTAGAACAATTTTAGATTTACAGTAAGACTAAGTGAAAAGATCGAGTTCCCACATAACTCCTCCCCCCATTTCCCCATTCATAACATCTTGCATGAATGCACTGTATTTATTGTGATTGATGAGCCACTTTCGATACAGTCATTAACAAAGTCTGTAATTTACACTAGGATTTACTCCTTGTATTGTATGTTTATTTTACTTTATACATTTTTTGAAACAGGGTCTCACTCTGTTGCCCTGCCTGGAGTGCAGTGGTGTGATTATAGCTCACTGTCACCTCTAACTGCTGGACTCAAGCAATCCTCCCACCTCGGTCTCCAAAAATGCTGGGATTACAGGCATGAGCCGGGGCAACTGGGCTTTTATGGGTTTTTACTGTAATGTCGAACCATTAGAATGTCATATCCATCATTGCAATGGATCCACCATTGCAATGTAATACGGAATAGTTTCATCTAAAGTCCTCTGTGCTCTGCCAGTTCATCCCTCCCCCCACTCCCAACCTCTTAACAACCACTGATCTTTTTGCTGTCTCCATAGCTTTGCCTTTTGCAGAATGTCATGGAGTTGAAATTACACAGTATGTAGACTTTTCAGATGGGCTTCTTTCACTTAGTCATATACATTTAAGATTCTTCACGTCTTTTCATGACCTGATAGTTGTTTTTAGCACTGAGTAGTATTTCATCGTTTGGATGTACCACAGTTTATTTATCCATTCACCTACTGAAGGGCATCTTGGTTGCTTCCAAGTTTTGGCAATTATGAATAAAGCTGCCATAAACATCCTTGTGCAGGTTTTTCCGTGTAGACATGTTTTCAGCTCCTTTGGGTATATACCAAGGAGTGTGGTGATTGTTGGATCATTTGGTAAGAGTATGTTTAAGTTTCTGGGTTTTTGTTTGTTTGTTTGTTTTTGAGACAGGGTCTGGCTCTGTCACCCAGGCAGTAGTGCAGTGGCATGATCTCAGCTCACTGCAGCCTCCACCTCCTGGGCTCAAGCCATCTTCCCACCTCAGCCTCCAGCTCATGCCACCATGCTCAGCTAATTTTTTTATTGTTTGTAGAGGTGGGGTTTTACCATGTTGCCCAGGCTGGTCTTGAACCCCTGAGCTCAAGCAATCCACCTGCCTCAGCTTCGCAAAGTGCTGGGATTACAGGCTGGGCGCCACCATGCCCAGCCTGTTTAGTTTTATAAGAAATCATCAAACTGTCTTCCATAGTAGCTGTACCATTTTGCATCCCCACCAGGAATAAATGAGAGTTCCTGTTCTTCTACATCGTTGCCAGCATTTGGTGGTGTCTGTGTTCGGATTTTGGCCTTACGTAATAGGTGTGTAATGGGAGCTCGTTGTTTTAATTTGCATTTCCCTGATGAGCTATAATGTGGAACATCTTTTCATGTACTTATTTGCTATTCGTGTATCTTCTTTAGTGAGGTGTTTGTTTATTTGGCCCTATTTGTGATTGGGTTGTTTTCTTATTGTTGAGTTCTTTGCATACTTTGGATAACAGTCCTTTAACAGAACATATTTTGAAAATATTGTCTCCCAGTCTGTGGCTTGTCTTTTTTATCCTCTTAACAGTGTGTTTTGCACAGCAGAAATTTTCAGTTTTAATGAAGTCCAGCTTACCAATTTTTTCTTTCATGGATTGTGTGTTTGGTGTTGCATGTGAAAGTTCATTACCAAACCCAAGGCCATCTAGATTTTCTCCTGTAATCTTCTAGGAGATTCATGATTTTGCATTTTACATTTAGGTCTATGATTTAAAAGTTATTTTTTATGAAATGAGTAAGATCTGTGTTGATTCATTTTTTTTTTTTTTTGGCATTTGGATGTCTGTTAGAGCACCATTTATTGATAAGACTATCTTGTCTCCATTGTATTGCTTTTGTTCCTTTTTCTAAGGTTGGTTGACTGTATTTGTGTGGGCCTGTTTCTGGCTCTGTATTCTGTCCCATTAATCTGTCCCATTAAAGTCTATTTTTTTAAAATTATACTTTAAGTTTTAGGGTACATGTGCACAATGTGCAGATTAGTTACATATGTATACATGGGGGGAGGGATAGCATTAGGAGATATACCTAATGTTAAAGTCTATTGTTTCACCAGCACCATAGTGTCTTGATTACTGTACCTTTATAGGAGGCCTCAGAGTCATGTAGTGTCAGTCCTCTGACTTTATTTTTCTCTTTCACTGTTGGCTATTATGAGTCCTTTCCTTCTCCATGTAAGATTCAGAATCAATGTGTCAGTATCCAAAAAATAACTTGCTAGGTTATTTTTGTTGTTGGTGTTGTTTTTTGTTTTTTTGAGACAGGGTTTCTCTCTGTCGTCCAGGCTGGAGTGCAGTGGTGTGACCTGGCTTACTGCAACCTTTACCTCCTGGGCTCAAGT
Organism: Pan troglodytes; assembly: GCF_028858775.2. NCBI lineage: Eukaryota > Metazoa > Chordata > Mammalia > Primates > Hominidae > Pan > Pan troglodytes. Next base: position 18,306,595 of record NC_072412.2, on the reverse strand, counting down.
GATCCTCCCACTTCAGCCTCCCAAGTAGCTGGGACTACAGGCATGCACCAACAGGCCTGGCAATTTTTTTTTTTCTTTTTGGTAGTGAGAGGGTTTCACCGTGTTGTCCAGGCTGATCTAGAACTCCTGAACTCAAGTGATCTGCCCACCTTGGCCTCTCAAAGTGCTGGCATTTACAAGTGTGAGCCACTCTGCCTGGTCTTGGATTTTGATTAGGATTGTGTTAAATTTATAGATGAAATTGAGAAGAACTGGCATCCTGGCAATACTGAGCCTGCCTATCCATGAACATGGAATATCATCTCTCCATTTATTTAGTTCTTTGACTTCTTTCATTAGGGTTTTTTGGTTTCCCTCATAAAGATCTACATATTTTGTTACATTTATATCTAATTATTTCATTTGCAATGTAAATGATACCATGTTTTTAATTTCAAATTCCAAGTATTCATTTCTGGTAAATAAGAAAGCAGTTGACTTTTGTATATCAACCTTGTATTCCTACATCCTTGCTATATAATTGCTTATTAATCAGACCATAGCAGCATGTAATGTAGAGAGAGAAAGAGATGAGAGAGAGAGAGAGAAGAAAGAAGGAAAGAAAGGAAAGGAAGAAGGGAAGGAAGGAAGATGGATTATTAGTTCAGGAGTTCTTTACTTGTCTTGTGTTACCTTATTGTGTTAGCTAGGACTTCCAGGACAGTGTTGGAAAGCAGTGGTGAGAGGGACATCCTTGCCTTTTTCCTGATTTCAGTGGGAAAGCTTCAAGTAACCCTGTAATCCTAGCTACTAAGGAGGCTGAGGTGAGAGGATTGCTTGAGCCCAGGAGTTTGAGGTTGCAGTGGGCTATGATTGCACCGCTATACTCTAGCCTGGGCAATAGATTGAGACACTGTCTCATAATAATAATGATGATAATAATAATAATTCTTATTTGTATACATTGTTGGCTTTGATTTGCTGGTTTTGGGGGGCTTTTTGTGTGAGAAATAACTAACGTGTGTTTTTTTTTCTTGTGATGTGTTTGGTTTTGGTATTAGGGTAATGCTGGCCTATGCTTCTATCATCTGAAAGAGACAGAAAGTTGATATACTTTATCCCTTTAATGTTGGTGGAATTCATCAGTGGGTTCTATCTGAGCCTGCTGCTGTTTTGGAAGGTGATTATTTATTCAGTTTCTTTAATAGATACAGACCTATTAAGATTTCTGTTTCTTCATGTGTGAGTTTTGACAGAGCATATCTTTTGAGGAATTGGTCTGTTTCATCTAAGTTACTGAATTTGTGGGCATAGAGTTGTTTTATCCTGTTACTTTTAGTCTGTCTGTGTCTTTATATTTTAAGTGGATTTCTGTTAGACACCATAGTTGAACCTTGAGTTGGACCTTGTTTTTTTTTTTTAATCCACTCTAACAGTGTCTGCTTTTTAGTTGTTATATTTAGGACCATTGATATTTAAAGTGGTTATTTGTGTAGGTGGATTAATATATACCATATTTGTTAACTTTTCTGTTAATTGTCCCTGTTATTTGTTTTGGTTTTTGCTTTTTGTCTTCTTTTTTATGCCTTCTCTGGTTTTACTTGAGCATTTTATATGATCTCATTTTTTCTCCTTTCAGCATATCAATAATGCTTTCTTAAAAACCTTTATTCAATGGTTGTTTTTAAATATGCAGTATAGGTTTATGATTAATCCAAGTCCTGTTTCAAATAATATAGCACTCTATGGGTAGAGCAAGAAACAGTATTTCTAATTGTTCCCTCCCATGCCTTAGAATATTATTGTTATTCACTTATTCATAAACTCTAGTCATGAAGTACATTGTTGCTATTATTATTGTGAACAAACTTGTCTGCTAGATCAAGAATAAGAAAAAAGTTTTTATTTTATCCTCACTTGTTACTTCCCTAATACTCTTTTTTTCTTTCTGCAGATTCTAGTTTCTGACCTATATCATTTTCCTTTCCTCTGAAGTTCTTTTAATATTTCTTGCAAGGCAGATTTACTGGTGACAGATTTTCTGAATTGTTTTTTGTCTGATAAAGACTATTTCTCCTTCACTTCTGAAGGATAATTTTGCTGGATACAGAATTCTAGGTTGGTGGGTTGGTTTTTTTTCTTTCAACACTTTAAATGTTTTACTGCACACTCTTCTTGCTTGCATGACGTCTGAGGAGTTCAGTGCAATTCTGTCCTTCTCTGTGGATAAGGTGTTTTAAGCCCATTCCCTGACGTTTTTCTTTTTTTTTTTCTTTCTTTTTTTTTTTTTGAGAGAGTCTTCTCTTTCACCCAATGTAGAGTGCAGTGGCGCGATCTTAGCTCACTGCAATGTCTGCCTCCTGGGTTCAGGCAATTCTGCCTTAGCCTCCCAAGTAGCTGGGATTACAGGCAAATGCCACAACGGCCAGCTAATTCTTGTATTTTTTGTAGAGACAGGGTTTGACCATGTTGGCCAGGCTGGTCTTGAACTCCTGACCTCGTGATCTGCCTGCGTTGGCCTCCCAATGTGCTGGGATTACAGGCATGAGCCACCATGCCTGTGACCTCCCTGACTTTTTTTAATATATTCTTTTTGTGTTTGATTTTTTGTGTGTGGTTTGGATGTGGTATGTCTAGGTGTAGATTTTTTTTTTTTTTTGGGGGGCTTATATGCTGCTTGGTATTTTTTGAACTTCCTGGATCTGTGGTTTGCTTCCTGTTATTAATTTTTGAAAATCCTCAGCTGTTATTATTTCAGTCATATTCTCTGTTCCTTCCTGTTTTTCTTCTCCTTCTGGTATTCCTATTACATGTTATTACACCTTTTGTAATTAACCCATAGTTCTTGAATATTGTTTTGTCACTGTTCCTTTTTGTCTTTAGGTTTCAGTTTGGGAAGTTTCTTTTGGCATATCTTCAGGCTCTCTGATTCTTTCCTTGGCCGTGCCCAGTCTATTGACGAGCCCATCAAAGGCATTCTTCAGTTCTATTACAGTGTTTTTGATTTCTAGCAATTCCTTTTGATTCTTTCTTAGTGTCTCAATCTCTCAGCTTACGTCGGCTATGTATTTTTGCAGGCTGTGTATTTTCTTTATTAGAGACTTTAGCATATTAATAAAAAATTCCTGTTCTGATCATTGCACCATCCCTGCCATCTCTGGGTCTGATTCTCATGTTTGCTTTGTCTTTTCAGACTGTGTGGTTTTTTTTTTTTTTTTTTTTTGTTTGCTTTTATTATACTTTATAATGTTCTTTTAGTATAAAAGTTGGAAAACAAGAAGACTGTTCTCTTATACACTACCATCCAGAGGAGGTCACCTGGAATATCTGTATACACTTGCCTCCCTGCTTCCTATTTGGATAAATGTGATTTCTGGGGCCGCTTTTGTTTTAGTCCCTGGGACTACATTTCCCTGGGATGGTCTTAGAGAAGACTACTCCCTGTGTATTGAGTCTCCTGCAGCAGTGCCAGGCAGTGATTGTTGAAGGATTGAAAGTGCTGTGGCAAGCTCAGTCTCCATTCCTGGCTTTCCTGTCCTTGTTTCACAGATCAGAAGATTGGGCAGGATGGGTTTCTATTCAGTCTTCTTGTGGATACTGTGACAGCCTCAAGTTCTTGCCTGCTTCTAGCAATTTTCTCTGGAGGTTCTGTATATACCATCCCTTTTTTTGACTTGCCTTCTATCCAGATTTATTTTTCAGAGTCAGAAGAGTATTCTTGGCTGGGCGTGGTGGCTCACACCTGTAATCACACCACTTTGGGAAGCTGAGGTGGGTGGATCACCTGAGGTCAGGAGTTCGAGACCAGCGTGACTGACATGGTGAAACCCCATCTCTACTAAAAATACAAAATTAGCTGGGCGTGGTGGTGCGTGCCTGTAATCCCAGCTACTCAGGAGGCTGAGGGAGGAGAATCACTTGAATCCAGTAGGTGGAGGTTGCAATGAGCCGAGATTGTGCCATTGCACTCCAGCCTGGGCAACAAGAGCAAAATTCTGTTTCAAAAAAAAAAAAAAAAGTATTCTTTTTAAAGTCAGGTATAAAATTTTAAACTACAATAACTCTGATTTGAATCAAAGCAGTTTGTGGGATTAAAAATACTCCTTTTATTTTTTAATATAGGGTCTTGCTCTGTCACCCAGGATGGAGTGCAGTGGTGTGGTCATAGCTTAATGTAGCTTTGAACACCTGGGCTCAAGTAAACCTCCCACCTCAGCCTCCAGAGTAGCTAGGACTGCAGGCGTATGCTACCATGCCTGGCTGTTTTTTGTTTTTATTTTTTGAAGAGATGGAGTCTTGCATTGTTGCCCAGGCTGATCCTGAACTCCTGGACTCAAGCCGTCTTCCAGCCTCAGCTTCCCAAAGTGCTGGGATTACAGGCATGAGCGGCTGTGCCTCACCAGGATTAAAAATATTCTTTACAGTTCTTGATGGGTAGCAATATATATACATAGGAAAATATTCAGTAGTCAAAAATTTGTCTCCAGTGAGAAGCCTGCCCTCTGTCCCTGCCGAGCACAGCCACCAAAGTGTGGCCTCTCCAGAGATGGCCACTGGAATCGGGGACCTTGTGTGTCTTTCCAGAACATTCTGATTACAGACGGGACATGTTTATGGATTTCCTTCAGTCTTCGACACACACAAAAAGATGTGTTCTCTATACTCTTCTGCAAGTTGTGCTCTTTGCTGAACAATATACATCCTGGAAATTGTTCCAGATCAGCAAATACAGGATTTGTCCTTGTTGGCACGCCAGAATATTCCTCTCAGTCTCTCAAGAATGGACACTTAGCTTGACTTGAATCTATTGGCTGCTGTAGTGAATACACATCACCTATGTATCTGTGGGGAGAGGACGTGTAACAGGTGTCTGTGTCTAAAATACCAACAGCTCCTACCCAAGAAGTTTTTACTAATGTGTGTTTTTGCCAAGAATATGAGAAAATGCTTGTTGGTCTATATCAGCAGGAACATGTGAGGCATGCCCCAGACTTTTGACCTTCGCCAGCCGGATAGGTGAGAAATCTTATTGCAGTTGTAGGTTCTGTTTCTTACTACAAGTGACATTGCACAGCTTCTCATGTGGTAAAAAGCAGTTTGTGTGGCCTTTTATATAAACTGTTCACTTAAAGTTAATCACTAGTCAGACAGATACATTTTCATCTTGTGATTTGGAAAATGAATTTTCATATTGTTTACTACATCCTTCACATGCATTTCAGAAGTAGATGGAGGTTTCCCTTAGGTAGGTATGACTCATTTGCAAGCAAGCATTTATTTTGGATCTTGATGTTTTTCAGAATAACGGGCAGCTATGGTATTGTCCTGAATTGTTTTGATGTTTGTACCTACAACGTTGGCTGCAGCACACTCTTGCAGGGCACCGGGAGGGGTGTCCCCCACCCACCAGTGTCTCTGTGGGCTTGTGAGAAAGGCCAGTTCTCCTCTGAGGCCCATGCCATAGCCAGCCCTGACATGCTCTTGTTTGCTCACAGATGGGGGACTTTAATTGCACCCTTCACATGGAATGATGGTGCTGATAGGAGCTCCAGGGCTTCCCCACTTCCTCTATAAGCAGGCACAGCTGGTGCCAGGCCCTTAGGCTTCCTGGTTATAGAACTTTAGCTGTCTGGGGCTATTGAGATGTGCCTGGCAAAGCACTTTGCCTGAGAGCTGAGTAACCAGGGCTCGTGAAGGATAAGTGACTTACCTCCACAGTTCAGGTGGCTCTGATCCATACGTGATTCCCATCGCTCAGGCTTGGCGTTTTCTTTGAGCAAATATAATCTAGAAATGTAGAAGAAGTGAATTCCTAGAGAAGCGAGTCAAAGCCAGCACCTCAGCACAGACTCCGTGGCCGCATGCAAAGATGCCTGCAGGAAGGCAGCTCTGGGACTTGAGCCACGCATTTGGGCTGCTCCTCTAGATGGGATTCTGTGGCCCCTGTAACAGAAGTTATAGCCCTGATGGGTCATGGGGAACCCTGGGTAATTAGTGACAGAGCACTTAGGGTTGGCCAAGGGCCCTAAACAGGCTGTGCTGCAGTGGCACCCAGGCCTGGCTTGTCTTTAGGAACAGATTCTGACTCAGTAGGTGCCGGTGGGGATTGAGGTTCTGATTTTCTTTTTTTTTTTTTTAACTTGAGACAGGGTCTCACCCTGTCTCCCAGACTGGAGTGCAGTAGAGCAATCATAGTTACTGCAGCCTCGAACACCTAGGCTTAAGCAAGGAACTCCTCGAACCTCCTGCCTAAGCCTCCTGAGTAGCTGGGATTACAGTCACATGCTACCATTCCTGGCTAATTTTTGTACTTTTTATAGAGACAGAGTCTTACTGTGTTGCCCAGGCTGGCTTCAAACTCCTAGGCTCAAATACCAAGGATACCACCTCAGCATCCCAAAGCACTAAGATTACAGGCATGAGCCACCACACCTGGCCCACATTTTCAGACCAGAAGTCTCTATGGGTTGTCAGCTCCTGGGCTGGTCCCTCTCCTCCTGACTGCTGGGTGGACCTGGTGCTTTTGCCTCTACACATCCCTTTCTTGCTGTTTCATCCTCAACGAGTTCCTGTGGAGTAGGTGGTGCATTGTCCCCTTTCTGGATGTAGGAAGGCACTGAGTTACCTGCCCCGAGGCCGCTGAGGGGAGAGGCACATGGTGTCAGGGCTTGCCCTCTACCTCAGAGCATGGCCACATCCCTCTAGAGTGAGTGACATTGGCTTACAGGCTCATTACCCACTTGTTTTGTGGATTGTGACAAATCGAGAAGTTAAAGCAGCACAGGCTCTTTAAGCAGCACAGGGTGGACCTCACTTCCTTTCCCAGCAGCAGGGCATTTTCCAGATTACTGGAGCCAGTGTCCCCGGGGCAGACGTGGAGGGTGGTGAGGCTCCCCTCCTTCCTACTGGCCTGACTTCATTTCTCCCTTGGCTTCTATATCCTAGTGACTTCTGTTTCCCTTGTGGCTTTTGCTCCCAGCTAGCTTCTGTTCCCTCTGGCTGCCCCTCCTGCTGAAGAGAAGCACAGAGAAGGTGCAAATGAAGGCATCATGGCTAGGGAGGAAGAAACTTTGGGTGACATGGGGGCACAGCCCAGCCGGACAGAGGCTGCCCAGCCCCTCCAACCTCTCTTTAAAGACAGGAAGGGGCTGAGCTGGGGTCCATTCAGCTCATGGTCCTGGAGGAGTGGACATGGCACACTTGGGAAGAGAGAAGTCAATATTCTTTCCACGCAGATTCTCTGTTTTCTGTGGAGTTTTGTGCTTTCTCAGCTACTCCCCGCCAGAAATGAAAGCTAGGGTCATGGTCCACCTGCCCAGCAGAGAAAAGTGATGATGGTGAGGATGATGGTGGTAATGATAGTGATGGTGATGGTAATGATGATGGTGGTGATGGTGATAGTGTTGATGATGGTGATGATGACAGTGATAATGGTGATGGTGATAGCAATGATTATAGTGGTGATGGTGATAGTGATGATGATGATGGTGATACAAATGGTTATGGTGATGATGGTGATAGAAATGGCGATGGTGATGATGACAGTGATAATGGTGATGGTGATAGCAATGATTATAGTGGTGATGGTGATAGTGATGATGATGGTGATACAAATGGTTATGGTGATGATGGTGATAGAAATGGCGATGGTGATGATGGCGATGATCGTAATGATGGTGATGATGATAGCGATTATGATGGTGATAGTGATGATGGTAATGGTGATGATGATAGTGATGATGATGATGGCGATTATGATGGTGATAGTGATTGATGGCAATGGTGATGATAGTGATGATGGTGATGACGATGGTGGCAGTGATGGTGATGACGATGGTGATGGTGATGATAACTATGACAAGCAGTGAACTATCCTTACAGGCACCAGCTATGTGCCAGGCACAGTAGTAGGCATGGTACATACAAACCCTCCAGTATTTTAGTCATTGAACTTCTACTGGATATGATGATCCACTCTCTGCAGAGAAGGAGTCTGAGACTCACTGAAGTTGTGTACGTCTTGTAGTCACACAGTTGTTGTTGGCAATCACAGCCCAGGGTTTCTGCATGCACTGGGTGTCACAGGCTTCAGATGATGCCCCATGTGCTGTGCTGGGAGGCCTTTTTTGCCATCCTGTTAGCCCCTTAACACTTGACCTCTTCCCCTCTCTCCACAGGTTCCTTGTGAGACACCTGGGGGACTCCAAACAGCCGGAATCCATCTGCCCACTGGTCCGGAGACAGGGATCCTCAGCCTCCTTCCAGGGTTGATGGCCCAGGAGGCCTTCTCTGCAGGGGACCAGGACACAGGAAAGCCAGGAAGAGATGAGCTGGGAAGGGAGCTGTTGGGGGCCATTCTGGTTTTAAAAATAAAGCAGGACTTTCGTTGCTTGTTATAAAAGGAACACATGCTCATTTTCTGTGATTTAGGAAAGCACAGAAAAGTATAAGGGAAAGAAGAATGTGGCCGTTGCCTAGCATCAGGGAAAAAAGGGCTGTAGTTTTTAGTGTCTGCCTAGACTGTAAAGTTCTAAACTCTGAAACTTGTACAACCCATTGTTTAATGGTTGTCTAATACTCCATCACATGAGCACATCATGCCCTGGTTACCTGACCCTTACTGGCTGGAGAGGTGTGGTGTTCCTAATTTTTGCTATTTTAAATAACCATGGGATGAACCACATTAACATGAATCTTTGGGTGCATTTGTGCTTTCTGCCTAAAATAGATTTGTCCATGTGGAATTACTGGCCTGAAGGGTGCAAATCTTTTTAAAGCTTTTGATACATACTGCTGGGGTTTAGCAACACCTTCCCAAGTTAGTCTCCTGACTAGAAGGGAAAGAGTGCCTGCCCTGCGGCCCCACCTGCATGATGAATTTGTATTATTAAAAGATAAGCCTTGCCAGAGGGACATTTCTAGCTTGAATGTGTGCCTGACACCGATGTGAGCTCCGACAGTGTGCTTTGACCCCTGTGCCAGATGCTGCAGAGGGCTACAAAGTAAGGCGAAGGCTCTGCCTGTCTGCCTCACCTCTGGTAATGAAAGAGGCCACTTCCTTTTTTGTTATTTCTCCTATAATTTTTTTTTTTGGAGATGGAGTTTCACTCTTGTCACCCAGGCTGGAATGCAATGGCTCAATCTCAACTCACTACAATCTCTGCCTCCTGGGTTGAAGCGATTCTCCTGCCTCGGCCTCCCAAGTAGCTGGGATTGCAGGCATGTGCCACCACGCCTGGCTGATTTTGTATTTTTAATAGAGATGGGGTTTCGCCATGTTGGCCAGGCTGGTCTCGAACTCCTGACTTCAGGTGATCAGCCCACCTCGGCCTCTCAAAGTGCTGGGATTATGGGTGTGAGCCACCGCACCAAGCCAATTTTTTTTTTTTAATGTCAAAATCAGGTTCAAAAATTATGGTTTACATTAAACAGATGTTCTTAACAACAATAGAAGAAACCAGGAATGCAATCCAGTTGTGATCAGGAGATCATTTCTAGACTTGCCCTGGTCTGGAGGGTGGCATGGTCAGAGGGTTTCTGAGCCAGGGGCCAGGGCCAGGTGTCAGTCATCCCTGGCTGGGCTTCTGTGCTGGACCCTCTAGACCCTCTGAAGGCAGCACCTAGCCCACTCAAGGTCCCATGGGGGGCAGTGCCCTGTGGCCCGCAGCAGGGCTACAGCTCCATGAGCAGGGCTGTCACTGGCGTGCTTGGGCTCAGAATTCCATGTCACTCATGAGAAAGTCACTGTGTCCTGTCTGCAGAGCAGGGATCCCTGTGGGAAGAGCTCAGGAGAGCCACTTCCCCTCTGGGGCTGCCCTTGCCTGAGGATCTTAGGCAGCCAGACCAGCACCTGGGAGGCAGTGCAGGTTTGGCGGGGAGCGGGCTGACTTCCTAGACAGCAGACAGGCTTCTTAGAGATCCTCAGAGACAATTGTGGGGCCTCTGGAAGTGTCTGAATTCTACACTCCCCACCCCCGACCGCTTTCAATTTTCTTTTTCTTGGCCATTTCCTTTGGTGTCTGTAGTTAGGGTTCTCTAGAGAGACAGAACAAATAGAAGACATATATATATATATGAGTTTATTAAGTATTAAATCACATGATCATAAAGTCCCACAATAGGCCATCTGCCAGCTGAGATGCAAGGAAAGCCACCCACAGCCCTCAAGCATGTGGACATCTGGGAATTGGCCACTCTGCATTAGTAAGGAGGTGAGGTTGGTTTTGTGTTAATGGGAAGTGTGTGCCTGTTTTTGTCTCTGAAATAAGAACTCATCCACTAACATGGCCTTGGGATGCCGTAACTGGTTTGGTGTTAGCTAGTCTCCTTCAGATTCTCAGTGTCTTATGCTCCTCCTAGCTTTAGTGCAAGGAAAATGTTTTCCATTTTTCTGTAGCTATTATTCGCTTATTTTTTCATTTTGCCAATTTTCCAAGTAATTTCTTAGGGGGCATTAAGAGAGTCTTAATTCTGGTACAATAAAATACATGCCCAGTGTCAGCAAACAACCTCTCCTGTGAGGACAGGATGGCCCTGATGGAGCTCAGTGTGCTGGAGCGTGCACAGTTGGGGCCCTGGATCCCAGCAGCGGCCCCGGGAGTTAGGTGCTGTCTCCTCAGCATATAACCACAGCTAGTGACAGAACCAAGATGAAAGCCCCAAGACTTAGTTTCACCTGCCAAGTGGCCACTGTCACAGCTGGTGGCACAGGCAGTGGGGGTTGGAGCAGCAATGCAGATGTAGGATCAGTGCCAGCAGGGGATCTGGCCTGGATCCCTGTGGAGGGTCCACTTCCTTCAGCCTTGGGGGGGGAGGAGGGGCAGCCCGGTGGTCACCCCCCAGTGTGCAGGCCCTGGATGCAGCTCCTGCCTCTGGCCCAGGCACCCAGGTGGTGAGAGGGGGTGCTGCGGCCTTTGGTTCTCTGAGCTTCTTTTGGGCAGCAGAAGGACCCTTCCACTGTGACCACTTCTCTTTTCTCTCAGTCTTTTGGGGTCTCCTGTACAAAGCAGCAAATGATGACTGAGACAGCTGTCCTGGTCAAGGTGAAGCCTGTCACCTGTGCCACCCAGTTCATCCTCCCAGCAGGTGGCCCAGGGGTGGGTGGTGTGGAGGGAGGAAGCCCGCAAGGGGCTTGTGTAAGTGGACTGGCTGTGCCAGGGCAGAGCATCCTGCAACAGACACTGGTCCAGAGCCTGGAGCCACACAAGTGGGCACTGCATGGAGGGCGGGGCCAGGTGTGAGGACCAGATCCCCACCTGACCTTCCTGTGCTGAGTCACTGGCTCACCATGGCTGTTGGCACCTTGTTCTTGCTACATCACAGGGAGGGGTGAGGCCTGGGATGCCAGAGGGATGGAGTTTGAGGAGACGAGGACTTCCTTACACTCACAGGCACAGCTGGGGCCTCATGCAGTTTGGGCCTGGGGTCCAGACAGGGCACAGCCAGGCTGTCCATATGCTGAGCCTGAGGTCACCCTGAGGTGTGTTCCTTAGCTCGGTTGGCAGAATAACAGCCCCTGAAGGCACCCATGTCCTAATCCTGCAACTTTAAGTTACATGGTAAGAGAGGAGGAAGGGAGGCTGTGGATAGAGTTGGGGCTGTTCACCCAGCTGTGGGTGGGGAGGCTGCCCTGCATGACTCCGCAGCTGCAGTGTCCTCACAGTGGTCCTTAGGAGGGGAGGAGAGCAGGAGGAGGGTTGAGTCAGGGCGATGTCTGTGAGAGCTTGGCTGGCCATCACTGGCTTTGAACATGGAAGGGGCCAGGAGCCAGGGGGTGTAGGTGGTCTCTAGGAACTGGAGGAGGTGGAAACAGATTCTCCCTAGAGCTTCCAGAGGGAGCTGCCCTTGCCCACACCTTGATTTTAGCCCATTGAGACCCATTTGGACTTCTGACCTCCAGCCTGGAGAGCGAGTCCTTCAGCAGGGCTCCTGTCCAAAGGCCCTGTGAGGATCCTGGCGTCTCCAGCCCCTCACCCCAAGTCTTGCCCCAAGAACAGGCATGTTTCAGGGAGTGCTGGCCCTGCTAACTGAGCACTGAGTCTGTCTGTTCTACTCTGAGTTTGGTGGTCTGACCTCTGACCTTCTGCCTGAGGGTCAGCACCAACCCATAAAGGCCCGGCAGGTAGGGGTGTGTGATGGTCCATGTGCGTGCAAGGCCCTGCTGGGATGGTGCAGAACCAGGTCAGGGTGGTATAGGTCATCCTGTGGCTTCATCTGCTCCAGATGCTGCAGTGAGAGCACAGCCTGGGTGGGGGCCAGGTGAGGGTGTGGACGTGGGGCATGGGTGTGACTATGGATGTGGGCATGGACATGGAGCATGGATGTGGCTGTGGATGTGGATTTGGGGTCTTAACATGGCTGTGGGGTCTGACATACGGTGTGGATTCTAGGTCTAATTTCTGGGCTGCAAGAGCTCAACTGGCTCCCCTCCAGGGCAATGTATTATAACATGTGTCTTTGAAATGAATAATGATGGTAATGAAGGGACTGTCCTCAGCTCCCAGCTCATCCGGTCCCACAAGTCTTTGCATGAGACTGAAAGTTGGTGTCACTGATGAGAACCTGAGGTATACATGACACTGTGGTCAGTGCACGTGACATTTTGCAGCCCTGTCCTGCCCTCCTCTGTGCTGAGCTCTTCTTCACGTGCCATAGTGCTATGCCCTGGTACAGTTCCTGGCTTTGGGCCTTTACTTCTATTAGGAAGACACCTTTAGTATAAACTGCATGAAGGAAGAATATCAACACTTTGCCATATTTGATGTAAATATTTTTCATAGCATGCATTTTAAAGTTTGTTTTGGTGTTTTGGAGCATGATTTTCATCCATCAATGTTCTTGCTGAGTTTCCTTTCCAATTTTTGTTTGTTTCTTTATAAAGAAAGTCACTTTGCACCCTGAGAGCAGAGCAGACAAGTATTCCCTCACGTTGTGCTTTCGGTGGCTTTTTTTTTTATTTTTTATTTTTTGGCGGAATCTCACTCTGTCGCCTAGGCTGGAGTGCAGTGGTGCGATCTCAGCTCACTGCAACTTCCGCCTCCTGGGTTCAAGCAGTTCTCCTGCCTCAGCCTCCTGAGTAGCTGGGATTACAGGCATGTGTCACCACGCCTGGCTAATTTTTTGTACTTTTAGTAGAGACGGGGTTTCAGCGTGTTAGCCAGGATGGTCTCGATCTCCTGACCTCATGATCCACCCGCCTCAGCCTCCCAAAGTGCTGGGATTACAGGCATGAGTCACTGTGCCCAGCCAATGGCCTTTCTTTTACACTCGACTCTTTGAACTGTGTGGACTTTATTTTAGCTTGTATTCTAAGATACAGTGAATTTTACATTTTCAAAAACAATTTGCCAAGATCTTTTCCTGGGCTTCTTGCTCTGTTCTCAGAACTCAGGACTCTGGTGGCTGTGGAAGAGAACACTTGTCTGGGGCCCAAGACGCTGGTGGCCTGGCAGGGTTAGTCTGATACATTGGGCACCAGTAGGAACAGCTCACCCTGTCTAACAAGTGTTTTCTCTGGGCCAGGCCCACCCATCTCTTTGCCTGGATTCATTTGCATGTGTAAATGCCCCAAGGGCAAGGGCAGTGCTATCCCCAGTGAATAAGGAGACTATTCTGTGTATGGGCAGGCACTTCTCATACCTCAATTTCCATATTCTGATAAATAAGGCTAATAATAAGAATTCCCATTATTTCAGGGTTGTTGGAAAACAATGCTGTTAGAGTTCTTGGCATGCCTCCTGTCTCACAGTGAGTGCTCAGCCAGAGTTAGTGATGATGGAGTTTGTAATGGTGGTGATGGTGGTGGTGATGATAGTGAGGAGGATGATGGTGATGGTTCAGGTGATGATAATGATGGTGATGGGGGTGATGACAATGATGGTGTGGTGATGTTGGTGATGATAATGGTGCCGGTGGTGATGATAGTGGTAGAGATGATGATAATGCTGGCATTGTGGTGTTGGTGATGGTGGTGGAGATGACTGGTTGAGATGATGATGACAGTGATGGTGTGGTGATGGTGATGATAGTGGTTGAGATGATAATGATAATGATGGTGTGGCAGTGTTGGCAATGGTGTTGATGGTGATGGTGGTGATGGTGGTGGGTGATGATGATAGTGGTTGAGATGATGATGGTGTAGTAATTGTTGGTGTTGGTGGTGATGGTGATGATGGTGGTGGTGGTGATAGTGGTTGAGATGATGATAATGATGGTGTAGCAATGTTGGTGATGGTGATGATGATGATGGTGGTGGTGAAGGTGATAGTAGTTGAGATGATAATGGTGTGATGTTGGTGATGATAGTGGTTGAGATGATGATGATGGTGTGGTGGTGTTGGTGGTGATGGTGGTGGTGATGATAGTGGTTGAGATGATGGTGTAACAATGTTGGTGATGGTGCTGGTGGTGGTGATAATAGTGGTTGAGATGGTGATGGTGTGGTGATTGTTGGTGTTGGTGGTGATGGTGATGGTGGTGGTGGTGATGATAGTGGTTGACATGATGGTGTAGCAATGTTGGTGATGGTGCTGGTGGTGATGGTGATGATGGTGGTGGTGGTGATGATAGTGGTTGAGATGATGATGGTGTGATTGTTGGTGTTGGTGACAGTGATGATGATGGTGATGGTGGTAATGATGATAGTGGTTGAGATGATGATGATAATGATGGTGTAGCAATGTTGGTGATGGTGCAGTCTCCACCTCCTGGGTGCAAGCACTTCTTCTGTCTCACCTCACCTGGTGATGGTGATCATGGTGATGATGATGGTGGAGGTGATGATGATGATGGTGTGATGTTGGTGATGGTGGCGGTAGTGATGTGGTTGAGGTGATGATGATGGTGTGGCATTGTGTTGGTGATGATAATGATGGTGGTGGTGGTGATGATAGTGGTTGAGGAGTTGATAATGATGGTGTGGCAATGTTGGTGATGGTGATGGTGGTGAAGGCCATGGTGATGATGTCACTTTCACAAGGGCAAGTTCTTTTTTTTCCTCTTTTATTGAGTTAAAATTTACATACCATAATATTAATCATTTTAAAGTTAACAATTCAGTGGTGCTTAGTAAATTCATAATGCTATGCAACTGTCGCCTCTATCTAGCTTCAAAATATTTCAATTTCCAAAGGAAACTCTGTGCCCACTAAACTGTAACTCCTTATTGCTCTTTTCTCCCACTCTCTGGCACCACTAGTCAGCTTTCTGTCTCTGTGGATAGACCTATTATAAACATATTATCATTTCACATGAGTGGAATCATACAGCATTAGTCCTTATGTGTCATGCTTCTCTCATTTAGCATAATGCCTTCAAGATTCATCCACATTGTAGGATGTATCAGGACCTCATTCCTTTTGAAGGCTGAATAATATTCTATTGTATATACAGACTATCTTTTGTTTATTCATTCACCTGACAGTGGACATTTGGGCTATTTCCACTTTTTGGTTATTGTGAATAATACCGTTAGAAACATTTGTGTACAAGGATTTGTTTGAGTACCTATTCTTTCTTTTTTCTTTTTCTTTCTTTTTTTTTTTTTGAGACAGAGTCTTGCTCTATTGACCAGCTTGAGTGCACTGGTGCAATCTCAGCTCACTGCAACCTCTGCTTTCTAGGTTGAAGTGATTCTTGTGCCTCACCCTCCTGAGTAGCTAGGACCACAGGTATGTGCCACCACACCCAGCTAATTTTTGTATTTTTGGTAGAGACGGGGTTTTGCCATGTTGGTCAGGCTGGTCTCAAGCTCCTGATTTCAAGTGATCTGCCCACCTTGGCCTCCCAAAGTGCTGGAATTAAAGGCATGAGCCACAATACCCAGTGTGAGTACCTATTCTTAATTCTTTTGGGTATGTACGTGTCAGTGGAATTGCTGGGTCACATTGTAATTCTATGTTTAATTTTCTGAGGAAACATCAAATTTTTCTCCACAGTGCCTGCACCATTTTACATTTCTGCCATTGATATAAGAGGGTTATGATTTCTGCACATCCTTTCCAACGTTTACTTAAAAAAAAATTGGCCAGATGCGGTGGCTAACGCCTGTAATCCCAGAACTTTGGGAGGCCGAGGTGGGTGGATCACCTGAGGTAAGGAGTTCAAGACCAGCCTGACCAACAAGGTGAAACCCCATCTCTACTAAAAATGCAAAAATTAGCCAGGTGTGGTGGCAGGCGCCTATAGTCCCAGTTACTCGGGAGGCTGAGACAGGAGAACTGCTTGAACCCCGGAGGCGGAGGTTGCGGTGAGCCAAGATTGCACCACTGCACTCCAGCCTGGGAGATGGAACAAGTCTCCATCTCAAAAAAAAAAAAAAAGAAAAATTGTAGCTATCCTAGTGGGTGTGAAGTGGTATCTTACTGTAGTTTTGATTTTAGTTTCCTTAATGACTGAGAATATTGAGCATCTTTTCATGTACTTCTTGGCCATTGGCATATTTCTTTGAAGAAATATCTGTTCGAGTCCTTTACCTGTTTATTAATTGGATTGTTTGTTTTTTTATTGTTGAACTGTAATAGTTCTTTATATGTTGTGAATGCCATACCCTTGTGATATTTATGGTTTGCAAATATTTTGTCCTGTTCTGTTACTCACTTGCTTTCTTACTCTGTTGATAGTGTCCTTTAATGCAAAAAAGTTTTTAATTTTGATGGAATCCAAATAAGCAGTTTTTTCTTTTATTGGACATGCTTTTGGTGACATACATATCTAGGAATCTATTGTCAATTCCAGGGTCATGAAGATTGATTGCAATGTTTTCTTCTACGAGTTTCATAATTTTAGCTCATATTTGGGCTGTCAATCCATTTCTAGTTAATTTTTGTTTGTGGTGTGAGGTAGGCATCCAGCTTTATTCCTTTGCATGTGGATGTCCACTTCCTTAGCATCATTTGATGAAGAGATTATTATTTCTCCATTGCATGGTCTAGGAACCCTGGTCAAAAATCAATTGGATGTTGATGTGTGGGTTTATTTCTGATGCCTTAGTTCTATTCCATTGATCTATATATCTGTCCTTATGCCAGTGCCACATTGTTTTATCATAGCCTTGTAGTAAGTTCTGAATCAGGAAATGTAAGTTTTCTTAGCTGCTTTTCCATTTCTGTAAACAAAGTTGTTAGGATTTTGATATGGATTGCATTGAATCTGTAGATTCTTTTAGGTAGTATTGCTGTCTTAACACTATTAAGTCTTCCAGTTCATCAACATGGAATGTATTTCCATTTATTTGCAGCCTTTAAGAGCTCTTTCAGCAGTGTACAAATCTTGCTAGGTTAAATTTATTCTTACATATTAATATTTTGTTATTTTTGATGCTATTGTAATGGTAATTGCTTTCTTGGTTTTATTTTCAGATTATTCATTGCTAGTGTATAGGAATCCAACTGGTTTTGTGTGTTGTTTTTGCACCTACAACTTCTGAATTTTTTTTTTTTTGAGGTGGAGTCTCTGTCGCCCAAGATGGAGTGCAGTGGCATGATCTCTGCTCACTGCAAGCTCCACTTCCCAGTTTCACACCATTCTCCTGGCTCAGCCTCCCAAGTAGCTGGGATTGCAGGTGCCCACCACCACACCCAGGTAATGTTTTGTAGTTTTAGTAGAGACGGGGTTTCAGCATGTTAGCCAGGATGGTCTTGATCTCCTGACCTTGTGTTCCACCCTCCTGGGTCTCCCAAAGTGCTGGGATTACAGGTGTGAGCTGCTGCACCCAGCCCTTCTGAATTTATTAGCTGTAGAAAGTTTTTCTATGTATGAATTCCTTAGAGTATTTATATATATAGGATTATGTCGTATGCAAATAAAGATAAATTTATATCTTCCTTTGCAATTGAGACTCCTTTACTTGAGGATTTATTTTTATTTTATTTTATTTGCCTAATTGCTCTGGCTAGAGCTTCCAGTACTGTGTTAAATAGAAGTGGCAAGAATAGGCATCCTATTTTGTTCCTCATCTTATGGGAAAAGCTTTCAGCCTTTCACCATTGTATACAATGTTTGCTGTGAATTTTTCATCCATGGCTTTCATCATGTTGAAGAAGTTCCCCTCTATTGCTAGTTTGTGGCATGTTTTTATCATGAAAGGATGTTGTTAAGTGCTTTTTCTGTATCAATTGTGAGATGATCGTGTAGGATTTTTCATCATTGTGTTAATATGGTGTAATGTGTCTTGGGAAGGATGGCGAATTGCGGAAGGATCGGGAGAGATGGGAACATAGGAATGAGGCAGAGGGCTGTGCCGGCTGAGGAGAAAGAGCCGGGTGAGCCCTGCTGCTTCTTGTATTTTACCCACTTGATGAGATCTGTTCTCCTGGGTGAAGGAAAGAGAAGCACAACTTCTGCTTTCCCAGCCTCCAGGACAGAGCCCCAGGGTTGCATTCTTTTCTTCTTGCAGTCAGATGTGATGCTTCAGGGGTTGAAGCACTGATTTATTTTCATGTGCTGAACCGTCCTTGCATTCCTGTGATAAATCCCACTTGGTCACGGTGCGTTATCCCCTTAATGTGCTCCTGGACTTCATTTGCTGGTATTTTGTTGAGGATTTTGACATAAATATTCATTAGAGATATTGGTCTGTGGTTTTTTTTTTTCTTACAGTGTCTCTGTCTGGCTTTGGACTCGGGGTAATGCTAACCTCATAGAATGAGTTAGGAAACGTTCCCTCCTGTTCTATTTTCTGGAAAAGTTTGAGAAGGATTGATGTTGTTCTTCTTTAAATGTTTGATAGAATTCACTAGTGGTGGCTCTGGGGTTTTCTTTTTGGGGGAGGTTTTTTGATTACGGATTTAATCTCTTGTTATAGGTCTGTTCAAATGTTCTATTTGTTTTTGAGTCAGTTGTAGCAGTTTTTGTGCTTCTGAGCATTTCTCTATTTCATCCAGGTTACATAATTTATTGACCTATAATTTTTTCATAGTATTCTGTTATAATCCTTTTTTATTTCCTTAAGGTCAGCAGTGTTTTTATGTTCATTTTTTTTTTGTTTGCCCTGAGTGAAAACAGTCTGCTTCATGCACATCTGTATCTTCCATTCCAGGTAGCTTGCTGCCCTGACCCCCTCCCATAGCTACATTTTGGGGCTTCCTGGGGGAAATGTCCATCTTTTAATTTACTGGTCAGTTTTATTTGGCCACTCTCGTGTCACTCTTTTTTTTTTTTTTTTGAGATGGAGTCTCACTCTGTTGCCCTGGCTGGTGTGCAGTGGTGCAGTCTTGGCTCACTGCAAGCTCTGCTTCCCAGGTTCAAACAATTCTCCCACCTCAGCCTCCCAAGTAGCTGGGATTACAGGTATGCACCACTATGCCCTGGCCAATTTGTTTTTTGTATTTTTATTAGAGACAGGGTTTCACCATGTTGGCCATGCTGCTCTGGAACTCCTGACCTCAAGTGATCCGCCCACCTTGTCCTATCAAAGTTCTGGGAATACAGACATGAGCCACGGGCCTGGCCTCATGTCACTTTTAACTAAAACAAAAGTAGAAGGTATCAAAATAAAACAAAGCATTTCCATATTGCTGGGTTTGCTTCTGGAGAAGTTTATTGATGTCTTAGGTTGTGTTCTTTGATACTCTTCGTCTTCATTCCTCAGATGACTTAAGGCCTGTAGCCCTGCCATCTGCACAGGGGGAGCTCTCTCTTGTTCTAAATCTCCAAGCAGGTTTACAAGGGATCTGGAGGAACTCCAGGGAGGGAATGAGGAAAGAGTGGTCATGGTGTCTGGAGTCTTGGGCATGTCCCAAGACCAGGCTGCTAGGCCTGTGTCTGGGCCTCTTCATGGCCCCCATGAGGATAAGCTGGATTGGTGGCTATGGTGTGGCCTGCAGGAGGGGGCTTCAAGCTGCCTCTGGTGTTTTCTGCCCCCTCAGGCTACCCCTGGTGAAGTGATGGGGACAGCCTAGCTCTGAGACTCTCTCTTCCTTCCCTGTCCTCTGGGTGACAGGGCATTGGTGACCCTCACCCTGGCAGGCCTGCCGGATGGCCCATTCATTGGGTTCTCATAGTGGGGCATATCCAGATGCTGCATCTGGGTCCAGGCTGCAGATGCCTTTCCAGGGTGACATCTCTCTAGCTGTTTTCCTCCGCCCTGCTTTCCCGGTGGACCACATTCCCTACACAGCTGTGCTCCATCTGGCCTAGGTTCCCAGATGTTGAGCAGGGATTCTCCCTAGAGCTTGGCAGATGGAAAGTGTTTGAGGGGGTGCTGAGTGCCTAGGTAATGGTCTGTTTCATCTTGTTTCAGCTGTGTTGGGAGTGGAAGAGGAAGAGGCCCCCGACATCGGCATATACCACTGCCCAAACTATGAGAAAACCCATGTGAAGTCCACCTGTAAGTACCGCAGCCCAAGCGGCCACTTCTTGCTGAAGAGAGCAGCATCCACCCTGCCTGGGCTGCATAGAGGGTGAGGTCTCTGCTGGGCCTGGGCCCTGGGTTGCTGGGGGCAAAACGCCCTGAGTAGTGTCTAGGCCTGGGGGCCCTTCCAGCCTAGCTTACTGTCCCCTGTAGCCTCACTAAGCCCACTGTAGCCCCTCCTGATCAGCTCCCGCTGGCAGAGGCAGCTGCGCCAAGACCCAAAGGGCCTTCCTTCTGAGGCCAGGGGAGAGGCCAAGCCAGCCTGAGTTAGGGGGACACAGACTTGGGGACCTGGATAAATGGTGATGTGGGGGTTTTCTAGGGGTCCACAGGCTAGCCCGGCCCAGCCAGCCACTGCCACACTGGGGGCCCAGCCTGTCTGTGTTTTTTGGGCACGTGCATTGTGGGTGGGCTCTGTCCTTTCCTCCCTTTCAGCCCCGCCTCATCTCACCCACCTCCTCCTCTGCAGAGAAGCTTGGAGGGCCTGTGTCTTTCCCACACAACCTGCTGTTTGCATATCCTAAGGGCTGAAGCTCCGTATTCTTCTCGGTCCTCTCAGGTGTGGTGGGTTCTGGGGTGTAGGCTTGCCTCACACTATGCAGGTTCATCCAAGTGAGCTGGAGGTTACGTGAGCCTTGAGCTCCAAACCTCAGCCCTGGTTGTGGAGGGGGAGTTGTGTGGTGGTCTTCAAGGACTTGGGAGGGGTGTGGGCTGTAGACAGGACAGATGACATGGTTGTGGGTGTGTGTGTGTGTTAATGTGGCCTCTGGGTTCCCCTTCGTTGGAGGGTCTTGGGTGCTCACAGAAGCTGCAGGCTGGACGTGGGCTGTGGCTGGGTCAGCTGATCACATTCCTGCTGACCTGAGCCCTGGACAAAGTGGGGCAGGGAATGCATCTGGCTCCAGATCACAGCCAGTCTGAGTCACTCTCCTTCAAAGGGAGCCCCCTCCCAGTGCTAAGTTGCAAGCTGAAGCACCAGACTCCTGGATCCCTGTGGGATGGGTCTTGTGGAACCAGTGGGGATGGAGGGAGGATGCAGGCAATGGGTGGAAGGGGCCCCAGCACCCCTGTTCTGTGGGCTGAGGCTGGGTCGAGGGAGCCTTGGAGGCCTAGCCTGGCAGCTGGTGGTGCTGGGGTCTGGGGCAGGTTGGGGTCCCACTACTCTGGAGACCTGGCTGCTCTTTCTTGGCCTCTCCCAAGGCCTGAACGCTTCGTGCCGGTCCATTGCTGGACAATGGTGGGGGCTTCATGTGTTGAGAACAGATCTCGACCTGATCCCCAGCACAGCCTCAACATGCGGGCAGACACCATGAAATATGCAAGAGGGTGATGAGGAGAAGCTAGTAGCTCTTCCTGAACTTACAGGCTGATGGCTTGCCTGTGGGGAGATTCAGGGATTCCTAAATTGCCTTCTTACCCCTGGTCCCCAGTAGTTGGCTGCATTTATGCTCAGAAAGCATCTGCCTGTGGCAAGCTCATTAACCCATCATCTGGTTACTGCTTGAAAACAGATGATCCTTCCTTTTGGTAGGAAGGATCAGCCCAGCAGGGGGGGGCATCCTCGTGCTGCTGCCACCTTACTGAGCCTACCCAAAAAGCTCAGGGCTGCGCTGTCTTTATGACAGGAATGACATAAGCAGGGCTGAGCTTCCAGTGGGGACCTGGGGCTGCCCCTGTTGGCTTGGGGGTGGGTGTCAGGGCAGAGCAGGGTCGGAGCCAGGACACCTCAGGAGGTGCTTTCCTGGGGGGCAGGTCCCGCTCAGGGCCCCCGAGTGGGGTCTTGGGAGGATGCTGGGGTGGCGCTGCTCTTGTGTGGTTCACGCAGCAGCTACACGTGCGCGTCACTTGGGAAGAGGCTTTCACACTGATAGGGAAGAAAGTGTAGGAAACTCCTGGGCCAGGGGCCTCTTCTCATAGTCAGCATAGGTTTCAAGGGCTCCTTGCTTGGCGTCTCTTGCATGAGCTGGGAATGGGGTAGAGCAGTGGTGTAGTGCTGGGGTCGGGCAGGTTTTGCACCTTGGTGAGCACTCAGTTTCGAGTTGTCTAATGTCTCCAGGCATCCCCAGAAACAGCCCACCTACCATGGGAGTCCTGTGTGCCCGCCTCACCCAGTCCCTGCCCCTGGGCCTGTGGGGAGTTTAGGCAGGGGTGGTGGTGTCCCAGCCTGCCCTCGAATGCAGCTAAAACCCCAGTGCGGGCTCCCCTTTCTGTCTTCTATAGCCAACCGCCCAGGGAGGGAGAGACATTCTAGACCAGCAGACAGTGCTGAGGTTGCAGGCGGTGGGACCCCCAGCCCCTGCCTGGCTGTACACATGTGCGTGTGCTTACATATTTGTGCATGTGTATGTGCGTGCGTATGTCGTACTCTGTTCAGGCTGCCGTAACAAAATACTACAGACTGGAGGGCTTAAGTAATAGAAAATTTATTGCTCACAGTTCTGGAGGCTGGAAGTCCAAGATCAAGGTGCTGGCTGATTCAGTGTGTGGTGAGGGCCTGCTTCTGGTTCATAGACAATGCCTTCTTGCCGTGTCCTCACAATGGTGGAAGGAGGCAGCTCTTTGGGGTCTCTTTTATAAGGACACTAATTCCATTCATGAAGACTTCACCTTCAGGACCTCATTACCTCCCAAACGCCCCACCTCCTAAAACCGTCACCTTAGGGGTCATGATTTCAACAGATAAATTTTGGCGGGACAGATATTCAGTTCTCAGCTGTGTGCGTGTGTATGTGTGTATGTGTGTGCATGCACGTGTATCTGCATGCACATGTCTACGTGCTGAGTGTGTTATATAAATTCCGTGAGGCAGATTTTTAGTCGTTATTGAGGGCTATGTGCTCCATCGGGGACAAAGGTACACGGTTCTAGCACCTTCCACCAGTGTGCATGTTGAGATTTGAAGTGAATGTGCACTGTGCCCAGAGCCTGTCTGCGATGCCCCATTTGGTGTTTGCATTGACTGCAGCCACGCCTTGCACACCAAGGCACCCTGGGGACAAGAGGGCCTCTCCGTGTCCCTGGAGAAGCTCTGAGCCAGCACTGGGAACCTCTGGAGGCCTTGAGCCTGCCTCCACCTGTCCTGCCTCTGCCACCCTGGCCTGCGGGTGGGGATGGGGGCTGCTCAGGGTTCCCAGAGTTAGCTGTGCCTGAGGCCTGGTTCTCAAGCTTCACCCCTCTTTTTGAAAGCCACGGTGGTGAGGATTGCAGGGTCCCTCCCTGTGCTGTTCCAACATGTCCCTTGAGCTGATTTTGGCCATGGCCTGTGGCAGGGGCCATAGGCCCATAGGTTTACCTGACTGACACTGATTTGGTACAGGGTGGCCCAGGGTACCTGGCCAGGAACTCGGGAAGGCGTCCCCATCTGATGAGGAAGCCTCATAGCAGTTAGAAGCAGCCCTGAGCTGCAGCTTCTGACGTATACACAGTCACTCATCTTATTGAACTGACTTTTCTCATCCCGTCCCGCTCTGTGGAGTTGGGGTGACTGCTCAGCGGCCATCTCCGTGGGTATGCCATCACAGGGACGCTGTCATCATGCTCCCCATGTGGCTCTGGGACAGGGCGCCCTGTGCCAGTGTAGCAGGAAGGGCATTCGGCCTCCTTGCTCCTGTGTACCTTTGCTGGCGACCTTGGCACAGCCCCACGTTTCTGGCCTCAGTTGCTTCATCCGTGAAGTGAGGACCCCGCCCCACGAGAGAGGAGGAACACAGGTGTAGCCGGGGGACCCTGGCCTCAGTGAGCGTCCTCGGACAGGAGTGCGATTGATGACATAGTAACCATGCAGACAGGTGACGGGGAGGACGCCCCCACCCTGCCGGCCGTGCTGGGCCCCTGCGGGCTCCCCTCCGTGGCACCCTGTGCCTGTGGGCTGCCTCCTTTTCCTTGGTCTCTTCAGCCAGCCCTGAGGCCTCTCCCAGCTGCAGTGTCACTTCTGCTGCATGACCTCAGGGCTGCCTCACGCCCCTGCCTGAGTTGCCACCGTCCTGGGCCTTCATTGCAGCCCCTCCTTGGAGCCCTGCCCACACTTGGTGCTCCTCGCCGGTGATGACCTGAGGGCAGGCAGGGAGCTCTGCTTGGTGCAGAAAGCTCAGCTCTGGAAGTTTCCTCCCTGGGTCCTACTTGGCTCACCCATGGAGTGCACGTAACTGCCTCCATTTCCACGAGGCCCTCCGAGGCAGAGAAGGCACTTTGTGAACTCTGAAGCCTCTCGCTCCCTGGATATCCACTCCCCCGGGTAGCAGCAGGCCCAGCAGGAGGGTGATGGTATTCACAGTCACCAAGGCTTAGGATTGTTGCGGGGGTCAGGAGGGTCTGGGCTGTCATTGGGGGTGTCTTTTTTCCAACTCCTTTTACCCTCTGGGCCGAACATCTCAACACACACACTTCTAGGGCCTGCCTTGGTTCCCTGCCCATCTCAGCTCCTAAGAAGCAGGGACTCCCAAGCATCTGTCACTTAGGTGACACCTGCTCCAGCGTCCCCAGCCTTGCACGGAGCCAAGCTATTCAATGAGTGCTTGCAAAACTGCAACAGGAGGGCAGCTTGGAGTTACCTGTGGCCCTGGCATTGCCTGGCTCAGGCCAGCAGCAAGAGGGCAGGAGCATGGGCTGAACTGGGCCTTCCCTGTTGATAGTTACGAAGGCAGATGCATCCACTTCTCCTTCCAAGATGCTCTGAAGCCAAGCAGCCAGTGTGACAAGGATGGGAGACTTCATCTGCCTGCGGACACTCCCCCTGTGTGCCCATTGCGTGCTGGGCCCAGTACTGGGTGCGGGGGGCACACAGGGATGAGCCCAGGGTCTGTTAGGAGCACCAAGCCAGCTTGTGAGCATGTTCGGCCCATGAACAAGCACCTGCCACACCAGGTGGCTTTGCCCTGAGGAAAGGCCCAGAGGAGTCTGGCGCAGACAGTGTGCATGTGCCAACTTACATACCACAGCCACCCCACAAGGCCATGCGAGCGTTTCTAGTAAAGATGAGTTACAGAGATGTCAGGTAATTTGCTCAAGGTCACACAGCTAGAAGAGGATTGGGAAAGACAGATTTGAACTCCTTTTATTGCTCATCTGTGGTGCCCCATGCTTCCCTCAGAAGTCCTGGTTTCTGGCCTTGACTCTGTCGGATTTTGCCAAATTTCCATAACGTCCACTTGAATTGCGGGCAGGAAGATTGAACACAATGCGAAGATTCTTTGCAAATAAAAGGTCCCAGCTCCACCCAGCCCTGCTCCTTCGTGTTGGTAGCAGATCCTGCTCAGAGACAGGCATTGTCACTAGGTGATTGTCAGCTCCCTTTGTCCCCACAGCCACTGAGACTCAGGAGGATGACATGGTCTTCTGAGGCCCCTGTCCTCTGCACTCCCCGACCCCGCCTTCGTCTGTGAAGGATGGGCACCATACGGGCCCTGCCTGGCTCTGCTCTTGAATTCAGTCCCTTTATGCTCAAGGGTCAGCCTGTGTCAGACTCAGCGAAGCAGCCCCCAAGGAGGCATCTGCGTGCCCCAGTGGCCTCCCTTATCCCAGCTGCTCTTTGCCTGGTCGAATACAAGGCTGGGAGCTAGGGACGTAGCAGTGTGGAGAGGAAATTGCTTCCCTCCACCAGGTACCTGAAGTCCAGTAGGGGTGTGTGCACGTGTATGTACATATATGTGTGCATGCATGTGTGTGCATGCATTGTTGCATGGGCACATAGTCCACTAGAGATGTGTGCACATGTGCTCACATGCACATGTAAAAAGTCCAAGATGTCCTTACCTGGTGCCCTGGGAGAAGGTGTGACCTGGGCAGTGTGAGGAAGTAGGTGGGGTGGACAGGCTCAGCGTCTCCATCTGACACATGGGGTTCTGGATTCAGCACTGCATCTGCCCTGGCTGCCCTATGGTCCCAGATGTGGCACCGCAGCCAGGCCTCCTCCTGTGATGGTGGAGGTGGGTGGCCAGACCCAGGCTCGCCTCTCCAGCACTGAGGCCCTGTCCACACTTGTTCTGGTGCAGGAGGCCTCAGTCCTGACGTGGTCTCTGACCTGTGTTTCCCTGCAGTGCTAAAGACATAGTGGCCCATGTGCCGGACAGTCAGCTCACGCTGGGCCACATGGAGGAGCACAGCTTCACCGAGCCCATCCTCATACCTAAGAAAGACGGGTTGGGCTTGGCTGTCGCGGCCCCCACATTCCATGTAAGCAATGTTGAGAAATACGTGGGTAAGCGCCA
The DNA here is from genome assembly GCF_028858775.2 of Pan troglodytes. Lineage (NCBI taxonomy): Eukaryota > Metazoa > Chordata > Mammalia > Primates > Hominidae > Pan > Pan troglodytes. The sequence continues at coordinate 18,280,060 of NC_072412.2, read as the reverse complement.
TCCCCTTCACAGTGCTCTGGGGCTTGAACTGGGAGTGCTGGGGCACCCACCATTGTGCGTGCTGTTTCCCTGGCCCTGGCTGTGTCCCATGTGTGCCATGAGCAGGGGAGGCTCAATGCTCACTGTACTCTGTTCCCAGTGCTTTTAGATCAGACCCTGTGTCCCACTGAGATGACATGTGACCTGGCAGGTCCCTTGCCCTCCCAGATACTCTGGCTGCAAAGTGGGGGCTGGTCTGGGAGACCCTTTGATTCTGGCAGCTATGAATTGCATTCCTGTGGGTGCTACATGACACCACCACGCCCAGGAGTCCTTGGTGTTGGGGCACATGTCCCCATCCTGGCTTCCTGGCCAGGCACTTGGCCGGATGCCTGGCCTTCCTCATCTGTACTGACCTGCCCCCATGGCACCAGAAGTCTCCTCCTCGTCTGGATTCCATCTGGGTTCTAGCCAGTGCCATCGCCATCAGCAGTGCCCATTGTATGTCCCCTTGCAGCTCCAGATCTACTGGGCTCAGGTGGGCACTTGTGGGTGCAAGAAGCACCAGTGGGGATGGTATTTGAGAGCCAGTGGCAGGGAGAGGCCAGCACATCTAGCAGTGACCATGATAGGCCAGTGGCCACACGCCCAAGCATGGAGGCCGTGCATGGGTTGCAGGGCTTCAAGGTGCTCATGGGGGATGCATGGATGGCCGGCACGGGGAGGGAAAACACTGAACAGGGAAATGCCCAGGACAGGAGCTGGGCAAGCAGGCACACTGGCTTCTTGGTGCCTGGGGCTCCGAGATGACTACCCCCACCACGCTGAGCCTCACTCTCTTCCTCTGGGCACCGCTCGTGAGGTGTGTGCTGGAGATGAAATGAGGTCATCTGTACAAGCCTTTGGGCACATATGGGCACGCATCAGGAGGCCAACAAGTTCAATTTCAGCAGGGGCCTGGGACCACGTCTCTTCTCTCGAGCCACACGGCCACCCTGGGGCCACTGAGACTGGGCTCCCAGACTTGTGGTGAGGAGGAAGAGCGAGCACTGTGGGAGCTGTCAGGCATTTCAGGAAGAGGGGCTAGAAAGGGCTCATCCCGGTACCTGGGGTGGAGGTGTTGGGGGTCCATGCAAAGGGGCTGATTCTATGGGATTCTCACTGAGGAGGAGGGCAGGCTGGGCATGGTTTGAGCTGTGGCAATAGCTCTGTGGCTGACCCTGCCCTGAGCCAGGATCCAGCCCCTTGTCTTGCCTGTGCTCGGCTTTGCCGCAGGTTTGCCTGAGTAGAGAGAGGGCCATGGCCATCTGGTGGGATTACTGCACGATGCTGGTCTGGCAGCCTTGTGTACCACAGCCGTAATGTTCACACTCGCTGGACCAGTGCTTTTTGTCACCTTCCCAGACCCAGGCATGGTGCACGCAGGATAACAGCTAATACAGGTGAGGGCCTGCTCAGTGTGAGGCATTTTTCTCAGCTCTTCTGATGTGGGAGCTAATTTCCTCCCTCCCACATCTCTGAGAGGTGGGGCCAGCTCTGCCACCAAGGCCCTGAGGTCATCTAATTATGCGGACAGGGCCTGGTTTGTCCCCTGGCCCTGTTCCCTCCGCAACTGTTCCTGAAGAAGCAGGGAGATGGTTCACAGTTTGTATTGCTTCTATGTCTTTCTTTTTCCTCTTAACTTTTTTTTTGTGATGGAACTTTTTAAACACACACAAAATTAAAGGAACGGTAAGCCCTCATACACCCAACACTGGAAATAAAAACCACCAGCTTTCAGCCGATTTTCTGCCTCCCTACGTTTGTTCTCTTGTAGTATTTTAAAAGAAATTCTGGCCAGGCATGGTAGCTCATGCCTTTAATTCCAGCACTTTAGAAGGCTGAGGTGGGTGGATATCTTGAGGCCAGGAGTTCAAGACCAGCCTGGCCAACATGGCAAGACACTGTCTCTTCTCAACATACAGAAATTAACCGGGTGTAGTGGTGGCACCTGTAGTCCTGACTCCTCGGGAGGCTGAGGCAGGGAGAATCACTTGAACCTGGGAGGTGGAGGTTGCAGTGAGCCGAGATCGCAGCACTGCACTCCAGCCTGGGTGACAGAACAAGAGTGCATCTCAAAAAACAACAACAAAAAATCTTTTTACATACATCATTTCACCCATAAAAATTCCATTACATAGCTCTAGCAGACAATCTAAAAAACATGTAATCACAGTTCCATCATCGCACTTGATAATATTAACAATAATTCCTCGGTGGCGTGTAAGACACAGTTTGGTTCTTCTCAATTGCCTCAAAAATGCCTTTCTACATTTGGCTGTGGAATCCAAATGAGACCTCCAATTGCATTTGGTTTTTATGTCTCTGAAGTATCTTTTTTTCTGACAGTGCCATTTCCTTCCATCCTGTTAGTTTGTTGGGGAGAAGGCCATGTTGGCCCTGCAGAATGTCCCACATCCAGGATTTGGTTGCCAGCATCCCCAGTGGTGTCATTGAGCAGGTCCCTCTGTCCCGGGACCTGCTCTAAACTCGTGGTTAGAGGCTTACTTGACTTGCCTTCAGGTTTGTGGCAGGACTCCCTCTGGGTGGGTGTGCTTCCACCCGTGGGGAGGCCTGTCATACCTGGCCACACACTTGCAGTGATGCAGACAATGGCAGTGGCCCTGGCACCCACCTCATCTGTTCACACTAATCCCATGACCTTGCGCTTTGTGGTCAGCGCAGCCGTGGAGAACTATTGCAAAGGGTGATTGGCAGTTCTGTCCTTCCTTCTCCCTCTATCAGTCATGAGTCTTTATAAAGAAATTTTCCTCCTCAGCTCATGTGGTTATCCTGAACTTTTCTTTGTCAACTACAGAAAAGGATTTTCCCTTTATTTATCAGTTTGCCAATTATCAGAGTAATGAATTGGTGCCCTACAAATGAAGGGGTTTTGATAGCTTAATTTTTAAAATGTAGGTAGGTCTCATGAACTACTTGGAACATACACTAAAATGTATCTGTTGTTCATCTGAAATTCAGGCAGGCCAGGCGTCCTGTGTTTTCATTTGCTAATCTGGCCACCCTCGCTGAGGCCTGTCACCTGGCCACCTCGCAGCATCACCAGGTCAGAGGAAGAGTGGTCGGGGCACTTCATTGAGCCAAGAGAAAAGCAGGTGGGTGAAGCTGGACGTGGGCACCCAGAGCCTCAGCATGCAGCCCCTGGCAGCCTCTGCCGTGTGTGAGGGCAGCCAAGGGTGTGTGCCCACTGGCAGCTCCTGCCGTGTGTGAGGGCAGCCAAGGGTGTGTGCCCACTGGCAGCTCCTGCCGTGTGTGAGGGCAGCCAAGGGTGTGTGCCCATTGTACACATCCCGGCCTCCGGGAGGCTGTGCCACCTTCCCAGGGTGCTCAGGCTCCGCCCGCCACTGCCCCATGGCTGGAGCGCAGTGTGGCTGGGACAGATGTCACCAAGCAGAAGGACTGCAAGAGGAAGCTGCAGGAGTTTGTGGACTGTGACTACATCACCAACCGCAAGCGGGTCCTCAACATCACCAACCTTGAGTTCTTCGACACCCAGTGAGCGCCGACACCATGGGGGTGTGGGGGATGGGGTTGGGGCAGGGGCTCTGTGCTGTCCTTGGCAGTCGCCTGAGAAGCACAGGACGAAGGTCTCATAGTCTGGAATACTGCACACGGCACACACTGATTTTTCCTGTTTCTCTCTCTCTCTTAAATTTTTTTCCTGTTTTCTTCCTTTTTCTTAAAGACTGGCCCACAGCTGTTTTTCTTTTAATGTATAAAGGTGACACATTGTGAACAATTCAAACAAAAATAAGGAGCAAAAAGGCAAAGCTGCCTCTGACCTTGGCCACCCCCATCCCACTCCTCGGAGAGAACCATTGGTAATGGTGTGTGGTTTTTCCCAGAATGCACACACTCATGATGCAGACACATCTATCACACACCCACTTAGGACACAATATCCACGCTTACTCATGAACACACTCCACTCATGACACCAACTTGTAGACACGCTCATGACACACTGACTCATCTACACTCCAACACATGACACATTCATGACACTCACATTCAATCATGGACACACATGACATGCTCACTCATAGATACATCACACACAGTCATGACACACTCATACCTACTCAGACACATGGTGCACTCACACTCATGGACACACTCACCAGGACATGACACATTCACAACACTCACCCATGGACACACTCATGCCACATTCATAGACACGACACAGTAGCAGACACATGAACACACACACGACACACAGCACTCACCAACACGGTACACTGACATTCATGGAAACACTCGCCAACACACTTGTGACAACACACTGACACACTCGCTCACATGACATGGACATGTGATACACTCATGGACATTCACGGATACACCTGTGGACACACTCTTGATACATAGGACTGACCTACTGAGACTCATGACATGCTTATGACACACATCCTTGACGCACTGAGACACTCACTGGCACACTCACACTCCCAACACCCTCATCCCTGGCACAGTTACCGACACTTGCACACACCCATGTAGACGCCTACACTCACACACGAAATCCTGTATGGGTGGCTGTTGTGAATCGCAGGCTGCCTTTGCATTTCCTTATCTTCCCTGGATATGAGTTGGCTGGATTTGACAGTGACCTCAGGGGTCGCGGGTGCCCTGTTGTCAGCTCTGAAGAGCAGTGGCTGTTACCCAGGTGACACCAGAGGCACCTGGGCTGAATGTGAGAAATAATATCTATGCTCCAGCCCCGCACGTTACAGTCACATGCACGTGGCCAATCTGGAAAGACTTTCCAGTTCCCGGGAAAGGAGTTTCCCTCTCGGGTGGATGATTTTGGGGCCTTCTCATTGTCTTCTGGGGGTGGAGGCCAGCATCAGACCCAGTCTCCCGCCAGGGCCACAGCCAGCGCCTGGGCTCGTTTTGCCCTCTGTGATCCTGTGTGCTCCTCTGTGAAATGGGAGCTGTGACCTGTGGCCCGCAGGTGGTGAGAGAGTGTGGGACATGCCTCACAGAGCATGTTTCCCGCTCCAGGGGACATCAAAAAGGGAGTCCCAGGTTCCCTCACCACCTTCCTGTCCCACCCCCAGAATGTCCAGCTTCGTGGAGCCACCTGACACCATGAAGAAACTGTTCCGGGTAGAAAACTGGCCAGATGATGCATTGTTGGCCAAGCCCAAAGTGAGCAAGTCCTGCCTGATCTGCGTGAAGGACAGCTACACCGACTTCCACGTCGACTGTGGGGGCGCCTCCGCCTGGTACCACGTGCTCAAGGTGAGCCACACCCCTTGGGGGACTTCGGCTTTGACATGGCCATGACCCATCTGCAAGATGGCCTGCAGTCCCTGGGAGCCCTGACTGTGGCCAAGATGCCACTCCCCAGTGGGCCCCAGACCATCCATCCCTGGAACAGAAGGCCATGGAGACATCGCTAGGTGGAGGGGCAGGGGTGCATGTGGGATCAGAGAACCGCACGAGTGTCTCCTTTTTCTAATGGGATTCAGCCTCAATAACATTTGGGTGAGGGTGCTGGGTGACCGTGCACTTAAGAGGAGAAAGGTGGGTGTTGCGAAGACATCCTGGAAGAGGGGCCAGCCGTAGCCAAGGCCTTGCACAGGAGCCAGTGGGCAGGATGGGGGCATCTGAGTGGACAGGGAAGGCTAGGATCCTCATCATCAAGGCCAAGAGAGGGAAGCCAGAAGAAAAATAAGATGTAAATAGCAACAGAAACAAAGGAAACCCTAAGCTTGGGCTTCCCTAGCTGCTAACTGAGCTTCTCCAGACCCGCTGGAGCTGGAGCTGGGGGCGGGTACGCGTGCTGATCCCACCTCTGGGAGACCTTGAGCAAGTCACTGGGGCATTCTCGGAACCTGCCTTGGCTTTGCTGCAGTAGGACAGGGGTCTCGCTGCTCCCAGTGCAGAACCCCTCCTGGGGCCTGGCATAAGACTGCTTGGGACACAGTGGCATCATTTGACCCAGCCTGGGATCCAAGTGGCTCTCAAGAGTGGAGCTACCTGGAATGCTTCTGACAGCCAGTTACAGCTTTATTTGGAACCTGGGCACCCACACCATTTGTAGTGCCTCAAAACTATGTAATGTGGGATTATGGGCTTTAGCTCTTGACTATGCTGGGGGCCCAGATACCCAAAACCTTCCTAACACGCACACTTCTGAATTGCAAAGCACCTGTGCCCTCAGTGGTGCAGGCAGGAGTCATGGACCTGGGTAGGGTACTTTTCACATTAGGGCCTATCACTTGCACTCCCACCCTATGTCCTGGCATGGGTGGCTCTGCCAACAGGCTCTCTTGGCAGGGGGAGCAGACCTTCTATCTCATCAGGCTGGCCTCGGTCGACATCTCCTGTATGAGTGCTGGCGGTCTGCCTTTAACCACAGCGAGATGTTCTTTGCTGACCAGGTTCACAAATGCTACAATTGCATCGTGAAGCAGGGCCAGACCCTCTTCATCCCCTCAGGTGAGTGCAGGCAGCTTTGGGGACCGTGTCCTAGGGCTTGCGGGCCCTCGTCAAGGTTACTCCCCTGTCCCTCGGGCCGTGTCCCCACCACGGGATCTGTCTGCATCCCTGGCATGCCTGCTCCCTTGTCCGGAGCTTAACGCCACCCCGGCCCAGTCCCTGCAGAGGGGCCCGCAGTGGAGCTGTCTGGTCAGCATGGGCACTCCTCACCACCGAGGCCACCTTGGAGCTGCACAGTCAGTCAGCCTCTTTCACAGACTGGCTGGGCTCACTGTGACTGAGCCCATGGCTGGAGACCCAGCTCAGAGAGCCTTGTGTGGGGACAGCAGCCACGGCATCAGAGCCAGTGAGGGAGGAGGGCACTAGCTGCTAATTAAGGCAATATTAGGGGACATTTTGAGTCTGTGCTGGAGGAGAAAGCCCATCATGAGCCTCTGTGTGCCCCTAGATGATGTTAGAACAAATCCTAGATATCCCGCTGTTTCATTAAATATTCCACTATTTCTGAAGGGCTTCCTTTCCTTCTAAAGTAACACAGCTACAATACTGTTCTCGCACCTCAAAAAATGAACAATTTAACAGCAATTCGCTAGTATCGTCAAATAGCCTATTGGTGTTTAGATTTTCACATTGTTTTATAGGGTTTTTTCCCTTCATTTTAAATAAGTATCAAACAGAGGCCTTCACGTTTTAATGATTTATAAGCTTCAGAATCTTCTGTAATCTCTGGGTCCCTCCTCTCTCCGTCGGCTTCCTCACAGTCACAGCTATTTAGGAAAGAGCTGCGGATTTCCCAGGATCTGGCCCAGGCTCCGTCTCCGAGGATAACCCGGGGTCCAGTCCCAGCTCTGGGGGCGATGCAGCTGCCCCGGCCTTGTCTCCTGCCCCTGAGTGTGGTTGGGAGGCCGGGTGGCTGGACACAGGCTGGGGCTTCTTCTCTCTGAGTACTGCGCTCATGTGGCTCGAGAGAGTCTCCTCAGCTCTGGGCCTCGGTTTCCCTGTCTGTGTGGTGCAGGGCTGGACTGACTAGTCTGTGCCGCCTCAGACACAGCCTTTCCGCCAACCCCCTTCCTTGGAGCCTGGGGTGGGGCCAGGGCCAGAGAGGCCCAGGCTGCTGGTGAAGCTGCAGAGGTGGACAGGACACCAAGGCACAGGCGGGCAGGAGCTGGAGCCTGGGCTGGGCTGGGGAAGGCCTGTGCTGGTCTCTGCCACTCTCTGATCTGGAGCCATGAGAAGCCCGTTCATGGGAGCCAGGTCGGTTGCCAGCCACTCCTGCCTCTCTCTGAGACTGGATCTGTGCCATGCTCACTCCTGTGGACTGCCTGGCCCTCGTGGGACATCTCCACAGCCTGAGCATGCAGATGCAGAGGAGATGCAGAGGAGCATGCAGATCCTGAGCATGCAGATGCAGAGGAGATGCAGAGGAGCATGCAGATCCTGAGCATGCAGATGCAGAGGAGATGCAGAGGAGCATGCAGATGCAGTGCCTGCCTTGCTGTCTGCCCTCAGGTTCTGTGGGGCAGCGTCCTCCCTCTAGTGGGGTCGGAGCTGGACACCTTGGGCCGAGCACTGACTCAGCCTGCCTGTGGGTGACCTGGACATGACCGTCAGTCTTGGTGGGCCTCTTCGTGATGTGGAGGGAAGGAGGAGATGGGCTCTGGGGTCGTGCAGGCTGGCCCCTCTAGAGGCCTGGCTGCTGGACAGTCATAGTCACCCTTGGTGGGGTTGGGGTTGCTTAAAATCCTGCTTTCTTCTCTTCTCAGGCACTGACAGAGCTCTCGTGGGCCCTGAGCCCTACAGCCTCCCAGGGCGGTTGTCCCCTGGTCCACCTCAGCTATGCAGAGCCCAGTGGGGAAGCCTGAGCTGGTGTGTCTGGGGCCTGGACCCACCCCCATCGTCGCCTGCTTGATGGTCAGTGCACTGAGAATGGCTCTTTGGTGGCTTCCAGAGCATATGAAGTTGAAAAGAGGTTGAAACTAGGCAGGCTGACTCAGTTTCCCAACTTCAAAACTGCCTGCTGGTACATGGGGAAGCACCTGCAGAGGCGTTCAAAGGTACTGGTTGCTGCAGGGTGGGCGTCCAAGCCTGGGGCTCTTGGTTATGGGGGAGGCCAGACTTGGCTCAGGGCTGGCTGACTGGGTGTGAGTGCCACCTTCCTGTGGCCTGAACAATTCCTCTTGGGACTCAGCCTCCTGGCCCTGAGTTTCCCCATCTGTATAACGTAGGGCTGGATTGAACAGGCTGAGCCTCTCTTTCTGATTGGACTGTCCCTTGTTGTAGAATGAACAGTGGGCTGCGGGTTGAGAGGGGTGAGTGTGCGCGGCCTCGGTGCAGGTATCAGTCACACCTGTTCCACTCTTCACACTTGCCTCCATTGTGAATGTGGGGCCCTGGCTCTGTCACCAGCTGAGGAATGGGTGTGAGTGGGCTCTGGGTCCACCTAGGACCCCTCAGGGCCGTGACAGCTGGACCATGAGGCAGGCTTGTGGCTCGGTCCTGGCCTTCTGTGGAGGCACTGTGGCATCCCTGGGCCGCCCCTTCTGTCCCAGGTCCTGCCTGGCCACACCCTCAGACATGAGAGCAGGTGGCTTCCTGCAGCCACCACCCTGTTCAGGTCTCCAGACTCTGCCCAGCAGCATGAGGAAACTTGCAGGAGGGTTTGCATTTATGTGTGATTTTCTTTCTCACTGTGCCCTTCATCAGATGTTGCTCTTTTTTGGTTCTGATAGCGGCCAAGAGCTCTTTCATCCATAACCCTTTGCATTCTGGCCCTAGTTTGAGAAGGAGAAATGGTCCTTAGTCATGGCTGGCCAGGTTTCAGTAAGATTCTCCCATTGCTGCCTAAATGTGGAGCCCTGCAAATAAGTTTTAATCTTTATTATTTAGGGAGTATATTACTTTGGAGACAGACTAAGCTCTTGTAGCAACAAGACACCAAAATACAATGTCTTAATAAAAGCACTTTATTTCTCTCTTCAGTAACAGTGTGCAGCTGAGGGATCCAGGCCGGTGGGAAGCTCTGCTCCATGTCTTCTCCCAGACACCCATATTCAGTGGCTCTTACTCCCATACATGCTCAACATATGGCCTCTGTACCTGGTTCCATGGGAACTACAATGATGTTATTTTCCAGGCAACTTCAAAGAGGCGAGGAAGTGCCGGCAAGTCTGATCTTTAAAATGGTGACTAAATAGTAGTGTGGCTATAGAATTTATTGTCTAAACCCGAGCAACTTTGAGGGGAAAAGGGGAGTGCTAAACATACTTATATACTTTTTGAAATATTTATTTATTAATAGCTGATAATTTATTTTTATTGTATCGGTAGATCTAAATTGTTCTAAAGCAAATTATAAAATAGTTTTAAAGCAAATTATAAAATAGTTTTAAAAATAGCTTATATTTGTATGCCTACTGCCACAGAAAGGAAACTGTTGGCTGTGTTGTGTGCATCCAGAGAGGATTAAGAATAGAGAGATTGGTTATGTTACTGGACGTCGTTCAGATACAAGCTTCTGTTACAGTGAGAACCCTTCTTGCTGTGCCCACACAGATGTCTCATGTGCTATGAGAGGAAATCAAGGGAGAGTCTGGAAGTGCGGAAACCATCAAGGCCTACCTTAATGCAACCATTAATAACGTGGTTAAAAGTGAAAAATTCTGGGAAAAATCCTAAACTAGATAGGATGATAGACTGATAGGAAACCCAGTTTTTTTTAGTTGGATAATTATATATCCCGATAAATCTCAAGGAACAATTCCAAAAGAACAAGAAAGTGAGAGCTAAACTTGTATCATGGGAATTCATTGTAAGTATTAAAGACATACGCGAACTTTGAAACTTTAACAGTTTTGAGATAGAGAAGAATATAATCATGACATTGTTATACAGAATATGTTCTTTATAATAAAATGTCTTTAATATTCAGGAAATTTATTTCTGTGTATTATGTGAAATAAGTAGAACTTTTTTAAAGGTAAAAATTTCAAGCCTCAAGCTCTGTTATTTAAGCCAGGATGATGAGAATGATTCAACACAAACACTGAGTAACTATCCAAATTGAATATGAAGAATTGTGTGGCAGTTATAAGCATAACTAAATCATGAAACTGGATTTAAGAAATATCGGTGTGCAGCAAAGGGTAAACATTCAAATAGTAGAGAAATTTGGGAAACTTCAAATTTTGGGTGGAGGCAAGGACGATAAGTAGGACAAGAATAATTATCTAGGGAGGCTGGAGGAAAACTAAGAGAATATGGTGTCTGAAGAAAAGAAAAAATTTCTTCACATTAAATGAAATAACTTTATTTTCTTGTTTTTTGATGTGAAGAAACTGGTAGAGGAATTAAGAAATTTCAGATGCAGAAAAAGAAGAGCATTGCTGGAATGATAGGCATGAGTAGATAACAGGTGTGATGGTTAATATTGTCACCTTGATTAGATTGAAGGATGCAAAGTATTGTTCCAGGATGTGTCTGTGAGCGTGTCACCAAAGGAGGTTAACAGTTGAGTCAGTGAACTGGGAGATGCAGACCCACCCTCAGTCTGGGCGGGCACCCTCTAATCAGCTGCCAGCACAGCTAGGATAAAAGCAGGCAGAGGAACATGAAAGGGCTAGACTGGCTAAGTCTTTTGACCTTCATCCTTCTCCCATGCTGGATATTTCCTGCCCTCAAGCATCAAACTCCAAGTTCTTCAGCTCTTGGACTCTTGGACCTACACCAGAGGTTTGCGAGGGGCTCTCGGACCTTGGGCCACAGACTGAAGGCTGCACTGTTGGCTTCCCTACTTTTGAGGTTTTGAGACTTGGACTGGCTTCCTTTCTCCTCAGTTTGCAGACGGCCTGTCGTGGGACTTCACCTTGTGATTGTGTGAGTTAATACTCTTTAATAACTCCTTTTATATATACATTGCCTATTAGTCCTGTTCCTCTAGAGAATCCTGACTAATAAAACAAGAGGCAGGCCTTAGTCATAGTAAGAGGGGTGGACGTTATTTAGAAGCAAAGACAGTTCACCCATATGGAAAAGAGAGAGAACAGAATGTAGGTATGGATTTATGAAGGTGAGCAGATGTAGTGACTGGAGACTTTGAGGTTCTTGTCAAATTACCACTTTTTTTTACAAGTGAAATAGAAAACAAAGTCATCAGCAAAGAGTGAAAATGGGAAGGAGAGAAAATAAACATGAAGTATTACTCTGGGAAAGGATGAGAGTGAATGGAGCAGGGAATATTATCTTTTTCTAGGAAATATAAAGACATGAGCTTTGTGATCATGAATTTCAGTTGAAACAAATCAACCTGATTCCCTCTTACTCTATTTTAAATTTTAGTTTTATTTATTAAAAAATCTGAACATAGTAACCATAATTACAGTATTATACAGAAGAGTTTCACTGCCCTAGAATTCCTTTGTGCTCCACCTGCTTATCCCTCTGTCCCCAGTTACTCCTGGCAACCACTGATTTTTTTTAACTGTCTTCATACTTTTGCCTTTCCCAGAATGTCATGTAGCTGGAGTCATACAGTATGTAGCATTTTCTGATTGGCTTCACTCAGATAGAAACACGTAATTGAGATTCCTTTATTTCTTTTTATGGCTTGACAGGTCATTACTTTTTAATGCTGAATAATATTTTATTATTTGGATATATTAGTTTATCCATTTACCTAATTAAGGATACCTGGGTTACTCCCAAGTTTGGCAATTATTAAGCTACTATAAACATTCTTGTGCAGGTTTTTGTGTGGACATGCTGTCACCTTCTTTGTGTAAATACTAAGGAGCATGATTGCTAGATTATATGAGAAGAGTTTGCTTCGTTTTGTAAAAAGCTGACAAATTGTCTTCCTAAGCGGCGTAGCATTTGCATTCCTACCAGCATCACCAGCATTTGGTGCTGTCTGCCTTTCCTATTCATCAGGCTCCATCTTCATAATTTTTCTGCACTTAAACTTTTAAAATAAAAGTCGTCATTTCATCCCCTGCTTCATTTCTTAAACATCCTTTAATGAGTACCTTAAAGTCAGAAATCTCCAGAAAATGAAAGTGTTAACCATATATTGAGAGCTAAAGACTGCAGAGCAAAGGGGTGATACTAAATTGGTGATGATTTAAAACCTCAGTTGAAAAATTCTTATAGCTAAAGAAGAGGTATGATATTTTCATATATATTTCCTTCTCTTTCACATGTGTAAACTTAAGATAGTCTGGAGTATTGTATTCTTGGGAAAATCAGAGCTGTTCAAAAAATTGTTGTTTATAATGTTTAGAAATTTAGACCTAACATTTTCATGGTAATTAGACTAGAGTAGACTTAGCTAAACAGAGCCATTTTTTAGCCTGTTGTACATACTGCTTTTGACAGATATATTAGATAATAAAATACTGAAGGAAAATAAAATAGTGTAAAACTACTTTGAGGAAGTATCCAAGAAAATAAGATAATTGTGGCATTTCTACTATCTACACTCAATTTAGAATAATAATAGGGTAATAAACATCACTGGTAGGTAAACCCACTGTGATAAGAAGCATGAAAGTATAGGTAGCAAATTTCAGTGAAGAATATTAACATTCATTAATGAGCTCATACAATCAAATGCTTAAAACCAAAGTACTTCAGTATCTCAGAGATTTAAAGGATTTTTGTGTGTGTGTTTTGTTTTGCTTTGCTTCTTGCCAGCAGCCTTCTTCTTATTAATATAACAGTAAGAGGCCAGTGAAAATTCATATGAATAATTTTGTAAACAGACATTTGATAGAGCTAAATATCAATGTTCATAATTTATTATTGTAAATTATTCACCAAAATGAAAATCTAAAAAAGGGTGATTTGAAAGGAAGGAAATATTAAGGGAAGTAGAATAAGTATTTACCTAAGTCATAAATTAGATGAAAAATATTTGCAACGAGTAGGAGTTCCTCAGACATTTCCCAACAGGAACAAAATGGGTATACAGTGTGGATGGTAAGAATGGTTACCGCCTGCTTGTGTACCTTTTGGAAAGCACAATACGGGGAATGTAGTAGCTCGGTTTAGAGCATATGAATGTCTGTCTCTTTCTAAAAGTGCATAGAGGAGTTTGGGAACTGATTTTCCAAGACAATCAAGCACAAAGCAAAAAGTATGTATGTAGAAGTCATAGTACTGGATTTTAGTTCTTATTTCATCATTTAACTGTACAAGACTCCAGCAGCTAACTGAACTTGTGCAACTTCATCCTCTCATCTGCAAGTATGAATATTAATAACTATTTCACCAAGGTGTAAGAATCAGTGTATTAGCATACATAATGGGACTTGGGCAATGTTTGAAATATAGAAAATGCTCAATAAATGAGACATACTATCTTATTAAACTCTGACCATCGGCCATAGATAAGTGGATGTTCTCTCAAGGGTTAGAGAGAGAAATTCTGCATCATTGTGGGCTTTTAAAAATTATTAACTTACTTAATAAGTTATTTTAAATTTTATTTTAATAAACTATATACTTATGTATATATGCACACATATACATAAGTGTGTGTGTATATATACACATATACACACACATATACACACACATATGTATACATACATATATATGTATACATACATATATTATTCAGGGCTCTCCAGAGAAATAGAATCAATAGGACACACAGAAATATATAAGGAGAGACGCATGATGGGAATCAGCTCACATTTATTATTGTGGAGGCCCACAAGTCCAATATTCTGCTGTCTGTGAGCTGGAGAACCCATCCTCTGCTTTTTGTTCTATTGGAGCAGCCCCTAATGAATTGAATGATGCCCACAAACAATGGTGAGAGTGGACCTCTTTTGCTCCTGATTGCTTACTACAGGTTCAAATGCTAATACGGAAACATCTTCACAGACACTCTCAGAAAGATTGTTTCCCCAGCTATCTGGGCACTCCTTAACCCAGTCAAGGTGACACATGAAATTAACCCTCAGGCCAGCACAGAGGCTCACACCTGTAATTCCAACACTTTGAAAGGCTAAAGTAGAAGACTTACTTGTGGCCAGGAGCAAAGAATAGCCAGGGCAACATGATGAGATGCTGTCTCTACCAAAAAGAAAAAACAAACACACACACAACTGGGCATGGTGGTACACAACTGTAGCCCCATCTACTCAGGAGGCTGAAGTGGGAGGATATCTTGAGTTCAGGAGTTTGAGGTGACAGTGAGCTGTGATGACACCACTGCACTCCAGCCTGGGTGACAGAGAGACTCTCTGAATTTAAAAAAATTAACCATGATATAATTCAACATAATGTGTTGAATGATGTATATTCAACATTGTACCATTTAAACTAATATAATGCTTGTTGTGCATGTATCACCTCAGGAACTTTCCATGTAATTCCTTAATTTTAAATTATTTCTGATTATTTTATTCCCTAGCTGTAAGATCCTCCTTATAAGATTATGAGAGATTTGGATAGAAATTTGGTTTCATCTCCAACAATTTATAGCACAGATTTGTCTTGTAAATAAAATCCAACCAGTAAAGACATAAAACAAGTTAAAATATTAGCTTTATTGTAAACTGAAAATGAAAATTTAATCAGTAATATTTTGAATCATGTGCATTTTATTTTCTTTTAGTAACAATCCCTGGAATTAAAAAGAATCATGCATGGCTCAGTTGTTTAAATGACAAGAGAAGCGACATTTGTTAAAACCCTTTTTACATTTAATAATGTTTGTTACTATGATATAAAAAATTATGTTTGCAGTTACTTATTAGTTTCTTTAATTGTATCCTGGCAGAAATCCGACAATTCTTTAATCATGAATTGAAAAACATAGCACTTACAGAAGGTGATAATATTTAGACATTGAAAGATACATGGAATAAAAAAGCAAAAAAAATACATCTTCATTAGACTCATTGCAATGTAATTCTTTTGCTTTTTAATACTATATTAAATATTAAACTTTTCAGTTTGTGTTATAATGTTTAGAGCTGTATCAGAATCTACTTGTATGGTTTGAAATACTCAATTTTGTAAAACAACAACAAAATAACTCATTGAATAAATCCCAGTTTGATGCTAGGTTAGACAGAGAAAAAATATGTATCTGTATACTTCATTCTTCTGGCATTCAGTATAGACTTTTGGCTGCTTCAACTATAAAGGACATCCAAAGAATGGCTTTCATGACAGCAGATTTGGCCTTTTCACATTTGACTCACGTTTTGGAATAATGCACTTGCAAGATTAAAGCTGTCTGTGACTTAAAAAAAATCTAATATGTCTTTGGTGGTTAAAATCATTTGGATGTAATAAAAGGTTTTATCAAATAATTTGACAAATAATTGTCAAAATCTAACAGTAAATATAAGTATTTTAATTTCTGAGTATATTTTCAAAGTTCTTTGGGGGATAATTTTTGCAATATGTAATTTAGAAAAGTCATTTAAAAAACATTTTAATGGACACATGTTTTAATTTTTATAAAGTGCTACCTAGCATAATTTATCTTTTTTATTTTTGAAATTAATTCTTAGAGCTCTCTATAAAGTAAAACCATGACTAAACATTGAGGAATAATTTCGATGACTATTGCTGCAAAATGTACTTCCGATATTAATCAAATAGGTTTAAAAACTAATTTCTAGCATCAGTTTCTCTGTGAACATACGAGCTTCTGTGTATGTTCTTGTGTATGTGTGTGTATGTTTCTGGAGATTTAGAACTGCATAGACCAAAACTGCATCTTAATCATCTACATGATTTTTTTAGATTTTTAAAACTGATTCAGAAGTTTGGATGTTTGCATATGCAGGAGGTAGATTTGGTATGATCATGCAAATCAAAAGGATTTTATTTTTCAGGTGTTTAGCAGAGTATCATTAGTACTTCAGTTTTGAGTGCAAAAGTTGGTTTGTTTATTTAGAGAATGTTCAATTGTGTTGTTGCAAGTCACTCTTCCAGGTTGCAGGCAGCCCGTTATGAATAGAAAGATTCTGTTCCTTACAACAAGGGACTTCTTATTTTCTCTGTAACTTTCCCCAATGCCCTCTTCCCCAGGAAGGACTTACTCAAAATTTGGCAATGAAAACCAGTACCAATGGGAGATTACTTAAAGATACTATTTTTCATAGAAGCTATTTTTACTTCCGTTGAAATATAAAAAGATCAGTCAGTTCTATTCATTTGTGAATTTTCACTAAATATTTTCACTCAAACCTATGTAGTTGACAATGCTGGATTCAAATTGATACTATTTTATTTTTTGGTAGAAACACTAGCCCCCATTGTTGAAAGCTCCTCACCACTGGCTGAAGTGAGTTTTATGGAATTAAAAGGGCCAGTGCCCCACCCCTCTTATTTTTCTCTTTTTTTAGCTTTCAGAAGCCAGGTAATATAAAGGCTAGCATTTCGAAAGTTACCATGCATGCCCAGGAGAAGTCACAGGTTCAGAAGTGACTTCAGAAAACATTAAGTTTACACCTCTGACTAATCCACTAAAAGATAAAAGAATAAAAAAATAATAAAAATGAAAACAGAATCAGTAAGCCCTGAGGAAGCAGGGGAATCAATTTCCAGAGTTTCCTATTGTTACTTTCAAGTGTTCAATGTTCAAGAAAGATCTCAAGGGATGCAAAGAAACAAATAAATGGCCTATTCAAAAGTACAAATAAACTGTTCTTGAAAACGTTTTGGTAGGAGATTCATTAGACAAAGATTTTAAAACAATTGTTTTAAAGATGCTCAGAGAAGTAAAGACATGGAGAAAATCAAGAAAGCAATGTATAAACAAAATAAAATAAAATGATAGAATCCTAAAAATACAAAAAAAAGTATTTTGAAGCTAAAAAGTACAGTAACTGGAATAAAAATATTAGAAGATTTTAAAAGCAGACTTGAGTAGACAGAATAAAGAATCAGGAAACTAGAAGAGAGGACAATGAAAATTATTGAGTCTGAGGAATAGAAAGAAGAAAGATGGAGGATAAGTGAACAAAATTTGATCGATTTGTGGGAAACCATAAAGCAGAGCAATATATGCATTGTGAGAGTCGCAGATGAGATGATAGAAGAGGACAGAAAGAATATTTAAAGAAATAATGACCCCAGATTTTCAAATTTATTGAAAATTATGAATATAAAGATCCAAGGAGCTCAGTAGCTCCAAGTATGATAAACTAAAATATTCTCACATCAAGACATATTCTAACAAAACTTTTGAAAGACAGAATATTCAAAGCCAGAAGACAAGTGACTCTTCATATACAAAGAACTCCTGACCTAAGGTGATCCTCCCGCCTCAGCCTCCCAAATTGCTGGGACTACAGGCATGAGCAGAAAGTGATATCTTTAACACATGGAATGATCCAAACTTGTTTCATGATAATTTTTCCAACCATGTACTGAGATATCATTACAAGAAAGTTCAGTGTTGATCTTTTAGCATGCAGTGATAAATCTTTCTCCATATTGCATGGACCCTCTTTGTACTGATCTCAAAGGGCAGAATGTAAAGTCCTATTTAACTGGGAGAAGGAATATATCAATATTTAAATGTTCTTCCTATATACGTGTTACCTTATTTATTTATTTATTTATTTTGAAACAGAGTTTCTCTCTGTTGCCCAGGCTAGAGTGCAGTGGCGTGATCTTGGCTCACTGCAACATTCATCTCCCTGGTTCAAGCGATTCTCCTGCCTCAGCCTCTTGAGTAGTTGGGACTACAGGTGCGTGCTGCCACGCCTGGCTCATTTTTATATTTTTAGTACACATGGGGTTTCACCATGTTGGCCAGGCTGGTTTCAAACTCCTAACCTCAAGTGATCCGCTCGGCCTCCCAAAGTGCTGGGATTACAGGCATGGGGCCCCGTGCCTGGCATACATGCAAACCTTGTTCTATACAAATGTGTTTGTGTACATATAATAGTTTAAAAACTAACATTGTATCTATAAATAACTCTTTATAAAATGTTTAGCTTTCATTGTAAAAAACAAAAGGCATGATATTACTGATGCCAAATAATCCCTAAAGAGAATCTAGCAAAGATGACTCACTCTAAACCACAGAAGTTGCCCCCGTCTTCTTCAGTTTTTCAAGAACTGCAAGACCCAGTTAGTGTTAACTGATGGGGAGGTGGTAATCAAAGAGTCTTTATGAAATATAAATAGTATTTTACATTTCATTGGTCTTGCTAATTCTGAATGATACCTAGGGGAAATGCTCATTTAAAATAACTAACTAACTGGGTCACTGGACATTGAATTGCAATGAATTAAAATCTATAATAAAATTCACACCTGTTCCCATGCTAATTATGTTCTCATGCTAAATATATTAAAATGTTTTATGAAGTACTCTCTTTACATAATATCATAAAATAGATAAAATTATGTTTTACAAAGATAAAACAGTTCAAAATTATAACTATTTTCAAAATTGATTTTTATGTATAAATAATTTTAAAAAGCCCTTTCTCCTCCATCTGCTATTGCATTCGGGTTAAACTAAAGTTCTTTAATTTTATTATCACATATACATGTTAAAATATCATTAATTTTAATCATCAACCCTAGAATAAAAATTAGACAAAAAAGTACATACAACATGAAAAAAATGAATTCAAACATCAACAAATGTTTCTACCTAAAAAATAATATCAATTTTGATTCAGTATTGTCAACTACATATAGCGAAAACATTTGGTGAAAATTCACGAATGAATAGAACTGACTGATCTTATTATATTTCAACAGAAGTAAAACTAGCTTCTATGAAAAATGACATCTTTAAGTAAACTCCCATTGGTACTGGTTTTCATTGCCAAATTTTGAGTAAGTCATTGTGGGGGAGAAGGGGATTGGAGAAAGTTACAGAGGAAATAAGAATCCCTTACTGAAAGGAATAGAATCTTTCTATTGATGAAGGGCTGCCTGCAACCTGGAAGAGTGACTTGCAAAAACAGAATTGAACATTCTCTAAATAAAGCAATTTGTGCGCTCAAAACTGAAATACTAAAGGGACTCTGCTAAACACAGGAAAAGGATAAAAATCCTTTTGATTTGCATGATCGGACCAAATCTACCTCCTGTATATGCAAATATCCAAACTTCTGAATCGTTTTTAAAAATCTTAAAAATCCATGTAAGGGATTAAGATACAGTTTTGGTTTATGTACTTCTAAATCTACAGAAACATACACGTGAACACACATGTAAGCTCGTGTTCACGTAGAAAGTGATGCTAGAAAGTTCTTAAACCTATTTGATTAATATCAGAAGTACATTTTTCAGCAATAGTCATGATATTTTTCTATGTTTAGTCACAGTTTTACTTTATAGAGAACTCTGTGGATTAATTCCAAGAATATAGGAGATGGCCGGTCACAGTGGCTCACACCTGTAATCCCAGCATTTTGGGAGAGGCCAAGGCGGGCCGATCAGCTGAGGTCGGGAGTTTGAGACCAGCCTGACGAACATGTAGAAACCCTGTCACTACTAAAAATAGAAAATTAGCTGGGCATGGTGGCCCATGCCTGTGATCCCAGCTACTCGGGAGGCTGAGGCAGGAGAATCACTTGAACCTGGAAGGCGGAGGTTGCGGCCTTTCTAGTAGCTGGGACTGCAGATGTGTGCCACCACACTCAGCTAATTTTTGTATTTTTGCTAAAGATAGGGTTTCACAATGTTGGCGAGGCTTGTCTTAAACTCCTGAGCTCAAGTGATCTGTCTGCCTTGGCTTCCCAAATTGCTGGGATTGCAGCTGAGAGCCACCACACCTGACCAGCTCTCTACTTAAAAAAAAAAAAAGCCTATCATATGCATAATTACAGTGAAATATTGAGTACTGATTATGTAGTTTTGTATTTTTATATTACTATCATGGTAGTTACACAATTTATATTTTTATGGGTAAGTAGCTGGAAATAGTATTTATTATAAAAAGTATCAGGCGGCCAGGCGTGGTGGCTCACGCTTGTAATCCCAGCACTTTGCGAGGCCAAGGCAGGCAGATCACGAGGTCAGGAGATTGAGACCATCCTGGCTAACATGGTGAAACCCCGTCTTTACTAAAAATAAAAAAAATTAGCCTGGTGTGGTGGTGGGTGCCTGTAGTCCCAGCTACTCAGTAGGCTAAGGCAGGAGAATGGCATGAACTCAGAAGTTGGAGCTTGCAGTGAGCCCAGATTGCACCACTGCACTCCAACCTGGGTGACAGAGCAAGACTCCATCTCAAAAAAAGTATCAAGCTTAGGTATTTTCTTTTTTTTTTTAACCTTTTTTATTTTGAGAAGGGGTCTTACTCAGTTGTCCAGATTAGAATGCAGTGGTGTAATCATGGCTCACTGCAGCCTGGACATCCTGGGTTCAAGTGGTCTTCCTGCCTCAACCTCAGAGTAGCTGGGACTGTAGCCATGTGCTACCACATCTGGCTACTTTGTTTCGCTTTTTAGTGGAGATGAGGTCTTAATATATTGCCCAGGCTGGTCTCTAATTCTTGAGCTTAATCAGTTCTGTCTCTGCCTTTCAAAGTCCTGAGATTACAGGCGTGAGCCACTGTTCCTGGCCTAGCTAATTTTTAAGCTTTTTTGTAGAGACAGGGTTTCTTTATGTTGCCCAGGTTTGTCTCCAACTCCTGGGCTCAAGCAATTGTCCTGCCTTGGCTTCCCAAAGTGTTGGAATTACAAGTATGAGCCACCATGCATGGCCTTAGGTGTTTTCTGACATATGAAATTTAAATATTTTAAGCAGGAAGAGCTATGCATTTTCCTCCCCTTAAGTGGTTGAAAAGTATTAGGTAGTGCTTAACCTCACAGAACTCTGTGTGACATAGTTTGTGAATTTTTTTTTTTTTTTTTTTTTTGAGACAGGATCTGACTCTTTTAGGATGGAGGGCAGTGGCATGATCAT
Source organism: Pan troglodytes (assembly GCF_028858775.2). Taxonomy (NCBI): domain Eukaryota; kingdom Metazoa; phylum Chordata; class Mammalia; order Primates; family Hominidae; genus Pan; species Pan troglodytes. The sequence continues at coordinate 18,258,673 of NC_072412.2, read as the reverse complement.
AGCTCAGTGCACCCTTGACCTCTTGGTTTCAAGTGACCTTCCTGCCTCAGCCTCCCAAAGTGCTCAGATTATAGGCTTGAGCAACTGTGCTTAGCCATCTTTTTTGTTTTCTTATTAGGGCATTTAAAAAAATGTTTTAAGAACTTTATAAAATGATCTCCTTAAAGATATTTTAGAATGGTTGGTGGTTATATATTGTTATTTTATGAATGACTTGTTTCTGCCTTGTGATCATAAAACCAGCCAAAATTTGGGACTGTTAATGTTAAATAAAAATTTAGAGATGAAATGCCGTTCTGTTTATAATAAAATTTTTTTTTAAATATTGATCTCTGCAAAGAATACCATAAGGCCACGTAAGACCCATTCACTTCCTTAGAGTTTCTTTACAGTTCCCTCATCTTTGGCATAGTCATTTCACTATTCTCAGCCTTTATGTCTTCCTCCCCAGCATTGGTAAGACCATTTCTCCTCCTATTCCTAGTTGTATATGACACTGTAGGATTAAAGTTATAGAAACTGCTGAGTTCTTCACTGGCTTGTCAGAGTGCTAAGCAGATCCAGGCTGACTTTATCCATTCCTTGGCTGGTAGACTTCTTTTATCTAATGTATGGTTAGTACATGAATCTTGCTTACTCTTTCATAAACATTGCCTTTGTTGACAGGATTGTCTTAGCGTGTGGATAGTGAAGCAAAAATGTACCCTCGTTTACCGCAAGGTAAGTAAATAATAGTTCCTGACAGGAGAGTAGCCACAGCACATGTCATGTAAGTGCACTGGAAGGAAATTACCGAGGCCCATCATTCTTCACGCTGGGGCAGCTGTCGGCCCACCTCCAGCTCAGAAGTTCTCTACCATGGCTTTATTATAGCTCAAAAGATTTCTGATCACCTCACTAGCTGCTAAATTAGTTACTGAAGATAACATTTTAAAGCAATATTATGCAGAAATAATCTCCATTTAAGAAATTAGAGGGCATTTATTGTACAAATCAAAAACAAATACTGGAAAGCTTACAGTTTTCAACAAATGATACTGAGAAAATAGGCTATTCGGTAAAAAGTAAAAATTTTGGTAAAAACAAGCTTCAACGTATAGTCTTCATCATGTGATGAGTTAAATTCTAGATGAGCAAAGATAGTTATACTAAGACAAATTTTAAAACCAAAATAAAATATATGTAATTATTATATAATTATTCAATTCCATAAATGGCTTTTCTATGCCTAAAATAAGTGATGTACTTTTATGGGTTAGTCGGAGATACACTAACACATTTGATAAATAGACAAAGGATATGGTAAAGCACGGAGAATTATGCTATGATACTCTTTAATTTAAACACCAATCAGTGGAGTATGTTTATGACACTAAGATACCCTTTTTCAAGGTTTCTGGAAAAGTCACATGGTAACATTTGCTAGGATGTTATGAACCTTATTAGAAAGCAAATTTTAGTAGATTTTGAGTATTTGGAGTATTGACTCTTAATGGTTGTTTTTCTTGACTCTCATGTCTTTTTTGAGAAAGTCATTGAAGATGTACATAAATATTTGCTTCCCAGGTTATTACAGTAGTGTTATTTTTAGGAGGGAAAATTGGAATCACTGACCTTTGAAATGATGTTAGCACTAAATGAATTATGGTGTATCCATAAAATGGAATACTATGTACTCTATAACGTTTTTAAAGAATTTGACTCTCATAGAAATATTCTTAGTGAAAGTCAGTAAGTAATCACCTAAATGTGATTCTGGCTATGTGTAGATGGGGTAATACTTCTGGAGGAGGGGATTATGTACTGAATACTGTAGTGTGGGTTTCAGTCCCTTCTTTCAATTCTGATGGCACTAATTTCCCCAGCTGCTGCGAGTGTTCGAGTCACCTTGTCCACCTTTTCCCTGGGGAGGGCCACACTGGCTTCTGAGCTCTTGGTGCAGCTGCATCCCTGTTCAGCACTTTGCCTGTTCAGCCATGCCTGCCTCCCACCTCCTGGGTGCAGTTATTGACAGTGCTCCCCAGCAAGCCTGTGTGAAATATCAGTCTCTTTCTTGGAGAATCTGACCTATAATAGATTACAAGGGATTTCTGCATTTTTTTCTTATAAATTTTGTGTTGTCTTTTGCTTAAAATCAGGCAAAAATCTATTTAGAAAGAGTAGTAACTTTAAAAAATGGTGTTAGTTTCTTTCTTTTTTTTTTTGAGACAGAGTCTTGCACTGTTGCCCAGTCTGGAGTGCATTGGCATGATCTCGACTCACTGCAACCTCTGCCTCCCAGGTTCAAGCGATTCTCCTGCCTCAGCCTCCCAAGTAGCTGGGATTACAGGCGTGAGCCACCACACCCAGCCTTTTATTTATTTATTATCATTATTATGATTATTAGTTGCATTTTTAGTAGAGACGGGGTTTCACTATGTTGGCCAGCCTGGTCTCAAACTCCTGACCTCGTGATCCGCCCGCCTCAGCCTCCCAAAGTGCTGGAACTACAGGCATGAGGTGCTGTGCCCAGCCTTGTGTTAGATTTTTTAATTCATCTAGCAGAAATGGTGCTTTTAAATGTCTGCGTTTAACATAATATTTGCTTTTCTTATTATAGTTTAAAGAACTGGCCAAGTTTAAGGCCAAAGTGGCCTGCATCACAGAGTATAAAGCAGATCTCTTTGCCTTCAGAACTGAAGGACAGAGGACACAGTTTTTTCAGTACCAGAAAGGATTTTCAAACAGATTTTGTAAAATATTGTAAGCATCGTATTATCATTTTTATTTCATTGATTTTAAACCTAAATATTTATAGATAAAACTAGTCATATTTTCTTCTAAAGCAGAATGAGGTTTAAAGTATAAAAAAAAATTTTCGTTTTTGAGTTGGAGTCTCATTCTGTTGTCTAGGCTGGAGTGCAGTGGTGAGGTCTCGGCTCACTGCCACCTCTGCTTCCCGAGTTCAAGCAAATCCCCTGCCTCAGCCTCTTGAGTATCTGGGATTACAGGCACGTGGCACCACACCTAGCTAATTTTTTTTTTTTTGTATTTTTTAGTAGAGCTGGGGTTTCACCATGTTGGTCAAGCTGGTGTTGAACTCCTGACTTCAAATGATCCACTCACCTCGGCCTCCCAAAGTGCTAGGATTACAGGTGTGAGCCACTGTGCATGGCCTAAACTACGAATGATTTTCTGAAATGTTTATGAAGACATTTCAAAATGTTCAAAAGGAATCACTGAAGTGATAATATGTCGGGGTAGATACTGAAGAGTTAAGAAAAATGGCAAGTGTTTATTGCACGGAGCTCCTTGCTTGCCTTCACTCTGGATTAATGAGACACATTAGAGATAAGGTAATGGAGAGAAATTTTGAATAGATGAAAAGTTCTTACTCAGATAAGGAGTTCTAGATAAAGATGTTGAACTGAAAAGAAGAAAGGAGTTTGTTTAAGCATGATGCAGAATTAAACAGTTCTCAACTCGCTCAGTGGTATCAGCTTATCTGAATCTTCAGTGGGTTTTGCAATCCTCATTTAGAGCAGTGAGGTTACTTGACATTGGAACACAGTATTAAAATTTACTATAGGATGTTAATACTTATGGCCTTTCACAGTATGGCAATTTTCATATCTGTGTGTAACCTAACACTATCGATAGGTTTCATGTTAACTGAGTGAAACACTGAAAGGGAACAAAAAAAGGCAGGGCGTCTATAGGCACAGAATACATACAGGCATAACTCATTTTTATGAACCCTGCAGATACTGCAGTTTTTACAAATGGAAGATCTGTGGCAATCTTGTGTCAGGCAAGTCTGTTGTGCCATTTTTCCAACAGCATGTGCTCTCTTTGGTTCTCTGTGTCACATTTGATTACTCTTAGAATATTTCAAACTTTTTCATGATTGTTGTATGTGCTGTGGTGACCTGAGATCAGTGAGCTTTGATGTTACTGCTGTAATTGTTTTGAACTCCATGAACGCACCAGTATAAGATGGCAAACCTTATTGGGAAATGCTGTGTGCTCTGACTGATCCACCAATCAGGTGGTTTCCCATCGCTTCCTCTCCTAAGGCCTCCCTAGTCCCTGAGACACAATAGTGAAATGAGGCCAGTTAATAGTCCTACAGTGGCCTCTAAGTGTTCATGTAAAAGAAAGAGTTGCAGCCTGCTCACTTTAAATCAAAAGTTAAAAATGATGAAGCTTAGTGAGGAAGACATGTTGGCAGCTGAAAGCTAGGCCAAACAGTTTGCCAGGTGGTGAATGCACAGGAAAAGTTATCGAAGGAAATGAGAAGTGCTGCTCCAGTGAACCCACAAATGATAAAAAAGCAAAACAGCCTTATTTCTGATATGGAGAAACTTTGAGTGGTCTGGATAGAAGATCAAACCAGCCACAACATTCCTGTAAATCAAAGCTTAATCCACAACAAGGCCCTAACTCTCTTCAATTCTGTGATGGCTGAGAGGAGGTGAGTAAGCTGCAAAAGAAAAGTTGAAAGATAGCAGAGGTTGGCTCATGAGGTTTAAAGAAAGACACAGTCTGTATAATACAAAAGTGCAAGGTGAAGCAGCAAATGCTGGATGTAAGTACTGCGAGTTCTTCAGAAGATCTCGCTGAGATAATTCATGAAGATGGCTACGTTCAAAAAACAGATTTTTAATGTAGACAAAACAGCCTTATATTGGAAAATGCCATCTAGGACTTTGCTAGCTACAGAGAATTCCATTACTGGCTTCAAAGGACAGACTGAGACTCTTGTTAGGGGCTAAGGCAGCTGATGACTTTAACTGAAGCCAGTGCCCATTTACCATTCCAAAAATTCTAGGGCCCTGAAGAGCTATGCTAAATCTGCTCTACATGTGCTCTTATCAATGGAACAATAAAGCCTGGATCACAGCACATCTCTTTATAGCATTGTTCACTGAATATTTTAAGCCTACTTTTGAGACCAACTGCCCAGAAAAAAAAGTTCCATTCAAAATATTACTGCTCATTAACACTGCACCCAGTCCCTCTGAGAGCCCTGATGGAGGTGCCCAAGGAGATGAATGTTGTTTTCATGCCTGCTAATGCAACATCCATTCTGCAGCCCATGGATCTAGGAGTAATTTCAAGTCTTATGATTATTATTTTTTTCTCTTTTGAGAAGGTCATCTCACTGTTGCTCAGGTTTGAGTGTAATGGCACAATCACAGCTCACTGCAGCCTCAGTCTTCTTAGGCTCAGGTGATCCTCCCACTTCAGCCTGCTGAATAGCTGGGACCACAGGTGGTGCACCAGCATGCCCGGCTAATTTTTGTGGGGTTTTTTATAGAGGTGTTTTGTTTCCATGTTGCCTAGGCTGGTTTCAAAGTTCTGGGCTCAAGCAATCTGCCCACCTCGGTCTTCTTCAGTGCTTGGGATTACAGGTGTGAGCCACTGCACTCAGCCTTCAAGTTTTATTCTTTAAGAAATATATTTTGTAGGCCAGGCGCGGTGTCTTTTGACCTGTAATCCCAGCAATTTAGGAGGCTGAGGCAGGCAGATCACGAGGTCAGGAGATCGAGACTGGCCTGGTAAACATGGTGAAACCCTGTCTCTACTAAAGACACAAAAATTAGCTGGGCATGGTGGTGTGTGCCTGTAATCCCAGCTACTTGGGTGTCTGAGGCAGGAGAATCTCTTGAACCAGGGAGTCGGAGGTTCCAGTGAGCTGAGATCGCACCACTGCACTTCAGCCTGGCAACAGAGCAAGACTCCATCTCAAAAAAGAAAGAAATAACATTTTGTAAGGCCATAGCTGCCAGAGATAGTGATTCCTCTGATGGATCTGGGCAAAGTAAATTAAAAACCTTCTGGAAAAGATTTACTGTTGTAGGTGCCATTAACATTTGTGATTAATGGGAAGAGAAGAAAATATTTACAGGACTGTGGAAGAAGTTGATTACATTTCTCATAGGTAACTTTAAGGGGTTCAAGATTTTAGTGGAGGAATGAACTGCAGATGTAGTGGAAATAGCAAGTGAACTTGAATTAGAAGTGGAGCCTGCTGGCTGGGCACAGCAGCTCTCATTCCTATCCCGAGTAGTATTTTTAGTTTCTTAAAAAAACTACCCTCGTCACTGTATGCCTATGATCCCAGCACTTTGAGAGGCCAAGGCAGGTGGATCACCTGAGGTTGGGAGTTTGATACCAGCCTGACCAACATGGAGAAAGCCCATCTCTACTAAAAATACAAAATTAGCCGGGCATGGTGGTGCATGCCTGTAATTCCAGCTACTTGTGAGGCTGGGGCAGGAGAATCGCTTGAACCCAGGGGGCGGAGGTTGCAGTGAGCCAAGATCCTGTCATTGCACTCCAGCCTGGGCAACAACAGTGAAACTCTGTCTCAAACAAACAAAAAAAAGAAGTGGAGCCTGCAGATGGGACTGAACTGGAATTTCATGATCAAACGTGAACGGATAAGGAGTTGCTTCTTACAATAAGCGAAGAAAGGGGTCTCTGAAATGGAATCTACTCCTGGTGAAGATGTCGTGAATATTGTTGAAATGACAAAAGATTTAGAATATTCCATAAATTTACTTCATAAAGCAATGGCAGGCTTTCGGAGGATTGATTCCGATTTAGAAAGAAGTTCCACTGTGTGTAAAATGCTATCCAATGGCATCATACCTCCCAGAGATCTTTTGTGAAAGAAAGATTCAACATAACTTTTAAAAGCATTGGGAAAGGAAGATATTTGTGTAACTTCACTTTATGCTTCCATGATTATGGTGGTCTGGAATTGAACCTACAGTATCTCCCACAGATGTCTGTATGCCACTAAGGTTTAAACTTAAATTTCTGTTGTCAGGTTAGATTCAATTCATCATAAATCGAGCAGATTACTAGTGTGTTAAAAATTTTGCTAATTCACTAATTCGTATTCCAAGTAGTATTTCTAGTTTCTTTAAAAAACTATCCTCGCCACTGTATCCCTCCCCTCACCGCCTGTGTTATAATCTTCCAAGCTTTATGGTAGTAACCTATTTTTTAAATTTTGCCAATATTATAATTTTGAGAAATATTAAGTCCTTGATTGTATGTTTCTTTATACTAATAATGCTGTTTTGATTGTGTGTGTATCACCTGCCCTCTGACCCACAAATACCACAATCTCGCGGGCAGCTATGTTTATTCTCCCCTTCCTGTGTTCCATGGCTTACGTGGTTCTCCAGTGATTCGAACTAAGCATTAGGGGAGTTGTCCTCAGTGGCAAGTTGTAGTCCCTGCCTATTGGTATTTGTAGTTTGTTTACATTGCTACTAATTTGATACCATGGAGAATGGTTTTTGTACCTAATTCTCAAGTACCTTTTATTTGTTTGCAGTAGTGTTCTTCTGAAACATAATCAATAGTTTCATGAGGAAGTTGTAGAATTTCTTCAGGAGAATTCTGAGCCCTTTTCTGGGATTTAGTGAAGTGCTATTAAATAGAACTAAATACAATGCGAGTCATTCACATGATTTAAAACTTTCTAGTTATAACATTAAAAAATACAGGGAAACAAGTGAAAATCATTTTAGTGGCAATACTTTAAAATATTTCAATGTGTGATCAATGTAGGAATTATTAATGGGATATTTGGAATACTTTTTGTGCTGGGTTTTCAAAAGTCAATGTGTATTGTTCACCTACAGCACATCTGAATTTGGACTGGCCACATTGCAAGTGTCACGTATGCCTAGTTGTTATTGCGCTGGACTTTGTAAGCCTAGAATTTGTTTCCTGATGATAATCTTCCCATATTTAAGTTTATAGCCAATAAATTCTTATTTTAGGTTTTTATTTTAAAAGCTCCCTTTAAAAATTCTTCCTCCACTTTTTTTTTTTTTTAAGAGACAGGATCACTTTCTGTGACCCAGACTGGAGTGTAGTAGTATAATTATAGCTCATCGTAACCTTAAATTCCTGGACTCAAGCAATCCTCTTGCTTCAGCCTCCAGAGTAGCTAGGACTACAGATACGCACCACCACACCTAATTTTATTTACCTTTTTTTGTAGGGATGGGTTGATTCTATGTTGCTCAAGTTGGTCTTGAAATCCTGGGCTCAAGCAATTCTGCCTCAGCCTCCCAAAGTGGTGGGACTATAAGTGTCAGCCACCTCACTTGACCTTCTTTTGTTTGTATAACAAATCACAAATATTGGGATACAGGAAAAACTATTTTTACTAAAAGCCAAATAAATATTAAGATAATAGATATGCACGTTTTTATTATTTTTTTACAGGTGTTGAAGAAGAGAAAAGGTTGCAGAGATGCATAAAATGAAATCTACAACCCAGGTGAGTCAGATGAGTGTAGATGCTGTAGAAGTGGCAACACTCGGAAAAACAGTTGAGGACTATTTCTGCTTTTGCTATCTTAAAAGCAATACACTTAAATTTTATAAAAGATACAATGATACAAAGAGTTTTCTTAAGGGTAGACAATGTTATGCCATTGACTTAACAGCATTATAACACACATTTTCACAAGCTGAATGGATGAAGAATAACCTTACTTTCCACTTCCATTTAGAAGGAAACCAAGAAATACGTCAGGGTAGGACCATCTGAAAGACAATAATGCAAGAAATCAGACATTTCTCTGTCCTTTTGTGTAGTTTTTAAAGTCATATATTTAATATACTTTTCATTTTGGCCCTTTGGATCGGTGTCAGGTGTAGAACTTCTTATATGTGAATAAGATGCTGTAGTATTAAGTAATTTTAAAACCACATATTACAAAAGATCATGTATGCCTTTATTAAGCCACAATAAGGTGGTGATGATTTTGTTCTTTAGTCTTACAATTTAATGACATTTATCTGCTTTTCATCTCCCCCAGGGAAAGCTTTACAAAAACCCACAGAGGTACCTGTACCATATGAGAAGATGCTACAAGACCAGTCAGCTTTGATAGTACAGGGGCTTCCAGAAGATGTTGCCTTTAAACACCCTGAAAACTATGATCTTGCAACCCTGAAATGGATTTTGGAGAACACAGCTGGGATTTCATTTATTATTAAGAGGTGAGGTGCTTTCTCCCTTTGTGCCCATCAATGGGTTATTCATATAAATTTGAATATTCAGCTTATGTTAATATGTTTTAAAAATTCTTGGTTAACACAATTCATTTAAATTTATGCTGTCATTAATTTTATGTATTCATGTGTAGTTTTATTAGTTTTGTTTTATTGCAGATCTTTCTTAGAGCCAAAGAAGCATCTAGGTTAGTGATTGCTTTGCTTCCTTGATAGCTGGCTGGCTTCCTAATCCCGTTTTGCTAGATTTTAATACACTTTAATGGTTTCTCTTTTATTTTCTTTGAGAATATGATGTAAGACATTTTCCTATGGGCTGCTTAGATATTTATATAATCTCAGAAAAGTTGATTGAGCTGAAAAAGTAGAGACTTGTTTTTTTGTTTTCAGATCAGCTACTTGTTTTCTGTGTAAGATCATAGATCTGCCCCCACTTCCAAGCATCATGAGTAGGATTAATGACCTAATGTCACTGAATAGGCCTGGCATTTTTGGGCACAGCTTTGGGTGGGGAGGGGATGCACAACTGTGTATAAGCATTATGGCTTTGGAGGGCTCGGAATCTCGTGGAAGGGAGAAAAGTTTGTAAAATGGCCATGGCAAGAGCCTCACATCCCTGCTGTAAGACTGGTTCAGAGAAAGTGCTGCGAATGTTCATTAGGGGTTGGATTCCTTTATAGTTCAGGAAGAATTTCATGAGGGAGAGGGCATTTACATGAGCCCTTGGGGAATGAGAAGGATTTCAGCTTCCTTTAGGGAAGTTTAACCATTTCATTTGAAGAGAAAAAATGATAAAGAGTGGTACCCTTTGGAGCCAATTTTTTTTTTTAGACTTTAGAAAGGAAATAACCTATATCGTTGGAATACTCTTCACAATGTAGGGATAAAAGGGAAAATAATATGTACATGAACACACACGTTTTGTTTTCTGTTAACCTTTGTTTTATTCTCATTGTAGTGAAAAGATTAATTTTACCAGCTTTACTGAGGTATAATTGATGCACCATAAAATTCACCTGTCTGAAGTATTTAACTCACTGATAGTAAATTTACAGTCTTAAATTTTTAAAAATGATTTCATAACCATCATCACAATCTAATTTTAGGATGCTTTTATTACCCTTATCTCTGAATTATGATTTAGAAATTGAATATATAGTGTATTTCCTATTGAAATTAGTTTTTTTTCACTGAGCATAATTCACCTCAGGCTCAGTGGGCTTGTTGCGTGTATCAGTAGCTCCTTTTTATTGCTGAGCATTAAGTATTCTATGAACATACCGCCTGTTTAATCATCACTTGATGATTCTGTGGTTTTCATTTTTTGCTGTTACGAATAATGCTACAGTGACCATACTTGAGCAAGTTTTTGTCTGGACATACACCTTAATATCTCATACATTGTATATATACCTAGGAGTATAATTACTAGGAATAGGGTACATTTACACTGAACTTTTAGGAAACTGACCAGTTGTTTTCCCAAGTAGCTGTACCATTGTATATTCCAGCAGCACATTATGAGGGTTCAGATTCTCCACATTGCTGCCAACTTACTGTCTTCTTGATGTTAGCCATTGTAATAGGTGTGAAGTGGTTTTTTTTTTTTATATATTTCTCTAGTGACTTGTGTTAGCTTTTACTTTTTTTTTTTTTTTTTTTGAGACAGAGTCTTACTCTGTCACTCAGGTTAGAGTCCAGTGGCACGATCTGGGCTCAGTGCAACCTCAATCTTCCCGGCTCAGGTGATCCTCCTCCCTCAGGTCCTGAGTAGCTGGGACTACAGGTGTGTGCCATCATACCTGGCTAATTTTTGAATTTTTTTTTTTGTAGAGATGGGGTTTCCTCACATTGCCCAGGCTGGTGTCAAACTCCTGGGCTCAAGCAATCCACCTGCCTAGGCTTCCCAAAGAGCTTGGATTACAGGTTTGTGTTATCTTTCAATGTGCATATTGGTCATTTACATATTTACATATATTTTTTGGAGTAATGTCTATTTAGATCCTCTTCCCATTCTAAAATTGGGTTTGTCTTTTTATTATTGAGTCATAAGAGTTTTTTACATAGTCTCAATATAAGTCCCTAATGGATTGATGATTTAAAAAAATTTGCGTGAGAGAGAGGATGTCACACTTTCATGCAGGCTGTGGTGTAGGATTTGGAATTCTATTACAAACATTGCCATCTAGCTTCTGTTTCTGTCACTGCATAGAAACCACTCGTCAAATTTATCTACAACCTCAATCTTTCCAAAGCTGACATTTTATTCTTCCTCTTCTGTGGCAGCTTAGCAGCATCTGACATAGTTCCTTCCTTGAAAGTCTTCTCAGTCTGGGCTTCCAGTAGGGTTTCCTGCTACTTCTCTGCCCTCTTCTCCTCAGTCCTCTTTGTAGGCTTCTCCTAAACTGCCTGCATCAGAAAGGTTGGGGTGTCCCAGCCTTTGACTTGAGATCTCACTTCATCTCTATCTTCATTTATTCTTTAAATTGTTCCATTGCTGTGAAAATCTCCTGGATGCTACTAATTCCAGTCCTGACCACTGAACTGAATTTTGACTCATATGTCCAGCTACTTACTTGAAAACACCACTTGAGTGAACAAGCTTCTCAAAATTGATTTGTCCAAATGAAGTTCCTGGGTGCCATTTTCCTGAAGTGCCATTTGGGGTTCAAGTAGAGAGGTGACAAGTTACCATCTAAACATTTACAGAACACCCTTAACTTGATGTATTTACCTTACTTTGACCATCCGATTTATCTGAAAATGCAGTCGGGGCTTCATCTCCAACATAGATCACCTTTGCATTGGCTTTCTCCGTTTTTGTTATTGTAGACCAGATTGCCTTTTGCTTTTTTTTAATCTGGTGTGAGGCAATAGCTTCCTCAAGGGTGTCTCTGCTTCCTCTTTCACCCATTCCTGTCATTATTGCACTGGCAACTACAGTGACTTTTGAAGCTTTCATTTGCCTCCTAAATCCTATCAGGGGATTCTGACTGTCAGAATGAATAGGCTCCTTGCCATCTGTGGCCCTTCATTGGCTCCATCTCCTACCCTCGGCTTCCGCACTATGTTGTAGCCAGGCTCAGTGATTTTCTTTCTGTTTTCTAAACATGTGAGGCTCTTTTCCTTCTTTGGGACTAGAGGAGGATTATAGAGAAAATGTGGCACAAATTAATTAATTTTTACATGTATGATTCGTTATCTGAATCAGATTACAAGCTCCTTGAGAGCAGAGACCCAATTTAATGCTTTTTGTCTCCAACATTCCTGCCTTTGCCTCCAGCCTCCTCCTTTGCTGTGTCTGGGACAGTAACTTGTACTAATTCATTTGACACTTTCTTTTTTTCTCTTCTCCTTTACTCCCCTCCCCTCCCCTCCCCTCCTCTCCTCTCTTTCCCTCCTCCTTCCCCCTCCCTGCCCTCTCCTTTCCTCCCCTCCTTTTCTGTTTTCTTTTCTTTTGAGATGGAGTCTGCGTCGCCCAGGCTGGAGTTCAGTGGCATAATTTCAGTTCACTGCAGCCTCCACCTCCTGGTTTCAAGTGATTCTCCTGCTTCAGCCTCCTGAGTGGCTGAGGTTACAGGTGCACCTCACCATGCCTGGCTAATTTTTGTATTTTTAGTATAGACAAGCCTTCACCATGTTGGCTAGGTTGGTCTTGTACCAACCTAGTGATCCACCTGCCTTGGCCTCCCAAAGTGCTAGGATTACAGGCATGAACCACCGCACCTGGCCTGACATTTTGTTTTCTGAGCTTTCTATGTGTCAGGTTATGATTAAGTGCTCAGAATTTAGTAGATGTTAGATTTCGAGGTTGTTTCTCTCTTAGTTTAGAATACAAGCTATCACAGGATGATGATGGGAATAAGGGGACACCTGTGGTGATAAATGAGAGGTGTATCTGTGCAGATTTCAACTTGGGTAGAACTTCATTGTTCTGATGAATTTTGGAAACGATTATGAGCTAACATTATTGCTTTGGATTAGTAATTGACTAAATAGTGCCTTAGTTGCTTGCAAGAGTAAATTTAATTTCCCAAAGTGCTAAATTCAGTCCTAGGCTGTAGCTGAGAGAATCAAACTTAATGGAAACTAATGATATTCCTAATAGAGTAGACAGCAAGCAAGGTAAACCCCTGCTTATCTTCCTCTCCGTTGATAAACATCATCTACTAAGAGTTTTGTCTGAAATGCAGTAGAACAGTAAATCAAAGCACATTAAAGAGGGAAATATTACCCTTTTAGCAACAGACTACTTTCAGATTTAAACCCAACTACTGCAAAGTGTTAAGTGTGAGGTCATCTCTGTTCAGGTGTTAAACTTAGATGTGGAGAATATACTGTTTATCTTTGTTTCAAGGCTTTGTCCCCCCACCCCCCAAAACAAAACAAAACAAAAAACACCATTTAAAGCAAGTCTTGCTAGGTCATCACCAAAAGCTTCCTTGCTAATGTGAGTGGAATTAGCTACCAGATACAAACATTGCATAGAAGCTTGGCTGTCAGAGTTTAGTAAGCAAGCTTAAGCATTTCCTGTAAATTTTAAGTGATTAATTATAAAAGAGCAGAGCAACTTGGCATCTCAGATGGAGAGAAGATATTGTATTCTGGTTAAAAATTGTAAGGGGCTTATGGAAATGAGTGACACGGTGTTAGTTATTTTGAAAAGTAAAAGTATATGTTCTCATTTTCTGCGAAAAAATATAATCGGAGGAGAAAAATATTCAACAAACAGGAGTTTTGTTTTTGTTTTTTGTTTTTTTTTTTCCTGTTAGAAGAGTGAAGACTGTGTCCATTTTAATTGTGGTAAAAATAGATATAACATAAAATGTATTATCTTAGCCATTTTTAGTTTACCATTCAGTGGCAATAAATACATGTATAATGTTGCAAAGCCATCACCACCATCTATCTCCATATCTCTTTTCATTTTGCAAAACTGAAACTCTGTACCCATTCAACAATAACTTTCCATTCCCTTCTCCCCCAGCCCCTGGTAACCACGATTTTACTTTCTGTCTCTGATTTTGACTAATGTTTTAAGTATCTAATATAAATGGAATCATAAAGCATTTGTTTTTAGTGATTGGCTTCTTTTACTCAGCACAATGTCCTCAAGTTTCATCCATGTTGTAGATGTGATGGGGTTTTCTTTCTTTTTAGGACGGACAGTCCATTGTCTGTGTAGACCACATTTTGCTTATCCATTCATCTGTCCATGGACGCTTGGATTGCTTCCACATTTTAGATATTGGGAGTAATACAGCTGTAAATGAGGGTGTACAAATAATCTCTAGAAGACCCTGTTTTCAATTCTTTTGAGTATATACTGAGAAGTGCAATTGCTGGATCACATGGTAATTCTATTTTTAATTTGTTCAGGAAACAATGTACTGTTTTCTACAGTAGCTGTACCATTTTACATTCCCACTAACCATGCAGAAGCGTTCCAATTTCTCCACATCCTTGCCAACACTTGTTATTTTCTATTTTTATTTTATTTTGTAGATACCATCCTAATGGGTGTGGAGTGGTATCTCAATGCAGTTTTGATTTACATTTCCCTAATGACTAGTGATAATGAGTATCTTCTCGTCCTTATTGGCCATTTTCTATCTTCTCTGAAGAAATGTTCCTTTAAGACTTTTGCTTATTTTTGTATTAAATTGTTGTTTGTTGTTGAGTTTTAGAAGTTCTTTATATATTCTGGATATTAATCACTTTATTTGCAAATATTTTCTCCCATTCTGTGGGTTGCATTTTTACTTTGTTGATAATGTATTTAGATGCACAAAATTTGTAATTTTCATGAAGTCCAGTTTGTCTATTTTAAAAATTTTGTTGCCTGTGTTTTTGGTGTCATATTCAAGAAATCATTGCCAAATGCAATGTTGTGAAGTTTTTGCCTTATCTTTTCTTCTAGGAGTTTCATACTTATAGGTTTTACATTTAAGTCTTTGATCCATTTTAACTTTGTATGTGGTATTAGGTAAAGATCCAATTTTATTCTTTTTCATGTTGATATTTAGTTTTCCCAATGCCATATGTTGACAAATGACTTTTTCCCTATTATATGGTCTTGGCATTCTTGTTGAGAGTCATTTGACCATATATGTAAGTATACATTTCTGGGCTTTCTGTTCTATTTCATTGGTCTATATGTCTGTCTTTATGCCAGTATCACACTGTTTTGATTATTATAACTCTGTATTAAGTTTTGAAATCAGGAAATGTGAATCTTCCAGCTTTTTTTTTTTTTGCAAGATCGTTGTGGTTATTTGGGGTTCCTTGAGATCCCTTATGAATTTTAGAATAGATATTTCTATTTCTGCAAAAAATCATTGTGATTTTGATGGGAATTTTGTAAATCTGTAGATTGCTTTGGATAGTATTAACATCGTAACCATATTGTCTTCCAATCCGTGAACGTGGGTTATGTCTCCATTTACTCATGTCTTCTTTATAGTGTTCATTATACAAGTCTTTCACCTCCTTGGTCAAATTAATTCCTAAATATTTTATTCTTTTTTTGGGGGGGAAACACTGTGATGAGTAGCGAGCCAAGACTAGAGATCAGATTTCCCAACTATTCGTTCCCACACCTTGACTGTTGCTTAGCCCAGCTGATTCACTAGACTCCAGTCACTAACCCCAAGTTTCTATCAGGTGGGTCAATTTTAAATTATAGGGAAAAAACAGAAAAGAAAATTGGATAACTACTTTGTAGCAAGCTGGATTTTATTCATAGTTAGATTTATCTTTTCTTTGTATTTGCTTGGGTTTGTGAATTCTGTTTCGGTGGAAAGGACCTGTCTGTATTAAGTTTTGACCTAGTATCTTAGTAATTGACCTAATGAGATTTGGATTTGGCTGCTCCACTAAATATGGTGAACAAATAAAGGTAACTTTTCTCCTTCTGAAATTTCTAAAAACACTTTCCTCACTCAATAATTTTTTCAGTTTTCATGTTTCGTTCACCATGTGAAAGGCTGTGGCCCCAGTGTTATGAGGAGCCCCTTGTCTGAAGCAGCTGCTGCTCATGGAACAGGCAGATCTCTGTACAGAAGCACTCATTTCTAGAGAGCAGTCTTGTCATTGCTGTGAAGGAAAATGCCTAATGCTCAAATCAGGGGCTACTTAGGCCTTCCCAGAATTGCCCTTTCTTAGATTTTGTAATTAAATTGAAGAGGCAGTTACTCTGGGCTTAAACTAGGAAATCACATCCTCTGAATTCTGTCTAACTTAATTGAGTCCTGCTGTGTTACTAATCCACATTAATATGGTCTTTTTCCATTAACATAGTTTCCCTGGATGCTGAACATGGAGCCTTACAGTTTCTAGAATGGCTTGGCAGAATTTCTCTTTGGGAATTGGTGAAGATGGGTGAAGTATAGATCCAGGAAGGTGGAGGGTCCCCACAAAAAAAAAAAAAGTGTCCTCACGGAAGACTGTGCACTTAGTGTCATCATATACAATGGGCAGCACACACAGGCCCCTGCTATTCCTTTATGAAGGACAGGTTGGGAGGGTCTCTGGTGGTGCTCGCTCACTGGCTGCCAGTCTCTCCCCTGCTCTCTCTGCCTCCCTTATCATCCACACTCACCTTCATGGTGCAGGACATGTTGGCTTTGTTCTTTGACCTCATTTCATTCTGAATTTTTAAAGCTTGATGTAACTGGTTTTACCCCTTCAATTTGAAAAGTTATTTTAGAAATGGAAATAATTATTGCCACATTTTTCTTAGATGTTTAAGATTGTGGTCACTTGCTTTATTTGTAGACATTGCATAGAGATAAATGCTGGGGACGAGGGTGTTTGTTTTTAACCCTAATGTGTTTGTCTGATCTCTGAGTTCTAGGGGTTGTGGAAAAGGAAAGTGGTATAAAGTAAATGACACAATGACAGAAGAATTCAACCTAAATAATGAGATCCTGGAGTGTGAATGCTTTGGTGAAGAATATAGACCAAAAATTTATGATCAAGGTAAGGGTATACAAATGGATAGTTTCCATTAGTTTTGGTTTTTAATTTAGTTTTCTACAAAATTGGAAGTAGGATTCTTTAAATTAAAAATGGAATAGACTTTTTCTAGTGCTGCCGTAGCTATAGAACCATGAGTAGGTGGGGGAGGGGAGGTATACTGGAAGGGGATGAAATGAATATCAAAGAGACACTAATAAAGAAATCTAACCTTAAAAATAGTTTCAGTGGTTGTCCACTAAAATTTTCAAATGTCCTTTTCACTTATATAGGAGCATAATTAATTAGAGAACATATTTTTAGCACCTGTACTTTTAACACCATTTTCGTCCGTGTGGCAAAGCAGTCTTTACCTCCAATCCCCCCACTCCCAGGACAAAAAAAAAAATGTATCAGGGAAAGTACATCAAAAAACCCAACCACAGTTAGATATTTGAAAGCCGTTTTGCAGAGATCTTAGCATTTCTTAGCAAATAATTTTGAGATATTCTAGGGGCATTTAGAAATTTCTGCCTGTATTAGATTTACTATATTAGAGTTCTGTATTATGCCACTGTAGTCATGCATTCAGTGCTAATTTTTAAGGGTTAAATAAAGTATCCTTGCCAGAATTCACCCTAATATCAACCTCCAAATGAGGGATTGATTTTATTGCCAGAACTGAGGTCCCCTACCTTCCACTCTAAGCAGTAACCTACAAAGACCCTCATTTTACTTACACTTTGCATTTAACACATTTACAGAGTAGTTGCTTGCTGGATTCATGGACCCTTTGTTTTAGATTGTCAAGACAAGAAAACCTTCTTCATTAGACTTCTTAATGCTGTGTTGTAAAGCAAACACATACACCTGTGTACGTCAATGATATAATGCCCGCATGCTCTTCCACCAGGGGTGTCTGATGAGAATGCCGGGGATCACCAAAGAAGACTCGAGTCAGCTTTGTACAGCAGGAAGCTGAGGACTTCTCTCTGTAAGTTTCTTTTCAATTGTGAATACAAAATATCTGAGACAGGTCTCAATGTTTGGAAAGTTTATTTTGCCAAGGTTACGGACGTGATACAGCCTATGGAGGTCCTGAGGACATGTTCCCAAGATGGCTGGGGTACAGCTTGCTTTTATACATTGTTGGGAGTTGTGAGACATCAGTCAATATGTTTAAGATGTACATTGGTTTTGTCCAGAAAGGTGGGACAACTCAAAGCATGGCGGGGGGCTTCCAGGTCATAAGTAGATTAAGACAAATGGTTGCATTCTCTTGAGTCTCTGATTAGCCTTTTTCTGAATACACAATTTACATGTGAGAGGAGGGTAAAAGAATCTTCACTTATGCCTTAGTCTGGCTTAGTGAAATGGTAGAGCAGAAGAAGCAATGAGATGTGCATTTGTCTCAGGTGAGCAGAGAGATGGCATTGTGTTCTGTTCATCCTTTGCCCACAAGGAAATTCCCTAAGGGCAAATGGTGAGGGAGGTATGTAGCTTCCTTATCTTTGTAGCCATCTTATTTAGTAATAAATTGGGAGGAAGTTTGCTTGATGCAGTTCCCAGCTGTTTTCCCTTTGGATTAGTGAAGATTTATTATTTCATACCATAAACTTGCGCTGTGATTTAGTTGGTGTTAGTGTGATATTTGAGAATATAGTATTTGGGATTTGAAGATAATTAGCTAAGCTAGATAGAAATTCCTAAAATAAGTCTAAAATTAAAATAAATCACTTTTCTTTATTACTGCTTCCTGGTCATTATTTTCTTGGCAATAACTTACTTTGTATTTAGAAACATGCACATAAGTTAATTCCTTCTAGAATTGAGATTTTAAAAAAGTTTACACTGGAGGTTCTTTTAAACTTATTGGCATCATTTATTGAATGACACTTCATGTCCAAAACATAGCACTATGTCAACATTCTCAGAATGTTGTTGCTTTTTAAAGACACTGTGGTCAGTGAATTTGCCTTTTAATATATTGAATCAGGAAAGTATATAATTTACTTTTTCAGGTGAAACTATGTTTAAGTCTGGTTTATTAAGTTTGAAAACTTTGTTCAATAATTATTATAAGACTTTGAATGTGTGGCTCTAAAATGAGTTTATTTCACTGCTCTTGAATGGTCGTAATGACTGGAAAAGATACCTCATAGTTACATGTAGGAAGAATTTATTTTCCTGCTTCCTAAGTTACGGCACTCAGTTTTAAATCCCATATGCCAGTTAAGTTAAAATTTGTCTTGCAAATTTTTAATTTTTTATAATGTCACTCAGTTCTCCAAACTAATTGAAAGATACTAACTTTTTAATTATTTAATGAAAACATTATAATTCTATATACTTGAGGTACAGTTTGATGTTTTGATACACATACACATTGTATCATGATCAAACAATTTAAGTCTAATACCCTGTTCATGTGAGTTTGGCAAGTTTACTACTAAAGCAATAGCCACTTTCTGCTAGACAAAGTTTTCTAATCCTGTCTAGTCAGCTCCATCTTCACCAGCAATTTTGTGTCAGTCATCTCCTCGGTCCCATGGGCCTAATAATGCCTGGATATCTGTTCTAACCAAGCTGATTTTAAAAGGCAAGAAGAAGGGACAATTTGGAAAAAATGCCTGTTGGAATATACCAGGTAAGAATCATGTGAAAAATTCTAAAGTGGAGAATTCAGGTAGATGTCAGAGTGTACCTGGTAGATCCAGGCACTCCCGCAGGTCTTTTTCTGGATTAGTTATAGGCTGTAGAGATAGCTGTAGAGCTAGTGCCATGGAGTGCTAAGGACGCAGATGTGAATACACACTCAACATTGGCCAGCACCATCACAGAGCTGCTGTGTGATGTGAGATGACACCGATAAACAGAGGCATGGGGAGTAGGCAGTAAGGAAATAAATTGATGAAATTAACTTACCTGGCGAGAAGAACAAGTGAACGCTCAATGATCATTAGGTAATGACTAATAGGGCGATGATAGACATTACTTATTGTATACCTCCTCTGAGCTACATGCTTTAAGCAAATCTTCAATTCTTAAAAGACTCACGGAGTGGTGGGTTGTTATTTCCATTTTTCAGATGGAAAAACTGCAGTTCAGAAAAGAAGTGAACAGCTAGTGTCATAGAGCATGCATTTAAATTCGGAACTATACACCCAGTCTAGACTTTATACACTAACTAAACAAAAGCTCAAAAGCAAGAAGCAAGGAATGAATATATATATATATATATATATATGTACATATATATGTATATGTATATATGTATGTATGTATGTGTATATATGTATGTGTGTGTATATACATGTACACATACATATATACACATGCATACATATATATATACACATACATATATATATATATATATATGGCTGAGTGCAGTGGCTCACACCTGTAATCCCACCACTTTGGGAGGCTGAAGTTGAGGTGGAAGGACTGCTAGAGGCCAGGAGTTGGAGATGGAGTTGGGAACAAAAATAGCCAGTTTTGGTGGTGTGTGCCTATAGTGCCAGCTACTCCAGAGGCTTAGGTGGGCAGGAGTTCAAGGATGCAGTGAGCTGTGATCACACCACTGCAATCCAGCCTGAGTGACAGAGTGACACCTCATCTCAAAAATAATTTGGATAAATAAACAGAGATGCGAGTGGAAAGATAGAGGAGAGTATGGAGTGAATCCAGGCAGAAACCAGAGCCAGACCTAAAGGTGCCATGTGTGCTGATTGATTTAAGCTCAGGAGCTGTGAGGGCCATGGAAAGACCTTACATGGGGATTGATGTGATCTAGTTGACTTACTAACATAGCCCTAACTAGCAGGGGTGGAGGGGATGGGCAGGAGGGAAAGAGAATAGTTGAAAAGCCCATCAGACTAATCCAGGGAGGAGAGAGCAGGGCCTTGCTGAGGCTCTGGGAGTGAGGATGGAGAGAGAGGCAGGTTAGGGTGAAATGATGTGAAACCGTGTGGATGGAGGTGCAGATGCTTCCACGTGCATAGTGGAATCTTACACTGAGGGAGGAGCAGGTGAGAGAAATGTGAAGGAATCAACAGGACTTGTGCCTTCCTGCATGTGTGGAGTGAGGGAGAGACCTTGGGGATGACTCCTGGGCTTCTAATGTGGGAGAGAGGATGTAGGGAATAGCCCTACAGTGTCTGTGGGTCTTTCTCCCTGTGTGCAGAGATGAGAGACTGTTGAAATAAAGACACAAGACAAAGAGATAGAAGAAAAGACAGCTGGGCCTGGGACCACTACCACCAAGATGTGGAGACCGGTAGTGGCCCTGAATGCCTGGCTGCGCTGTCATTTATTGTATACAAAGTAAAAGGGGCAGGGTAAAGAGTGTGAGCCATGTCCAATGATTGATAAGGTCATGTGAATCACGTGTCCACTGGACAGGGGGCCCTTCCCTATTAAGTAGCTGAGGCGGAGAGAGAGGACAGCTTACGTCATTATTTCTTTATGCTCTTCTCAGAAAGATCAAAGACTTTAATACTTTCACTAATTTTGCTACTGCTATCTAGAGAGCAGAGCCAGGTGTATGGAGTGGAACATGAAAGTGAAACAGGAGGGTGACCGCTGAAGCACAGCATCACAGGGAGATGGTTAGGCCTCCGGATAACTGTGGGTGGGCCTGACTGATGTCAAGCCCTCCACAAGAGGTGGTGGAGCAG
Organism: Pan troglodytes; assembly: GCF_028858775.2. Taxonomy (NCBI): domain Eukaryota; kingdom Metazoa; phylum Chordata; class Mammalia; order Primates; family Hominidae; genus Pan; species Pan troglodytes. The sequence goes on along the minus strand of NC_072412.2, from coordinate 18,237,008 downwards.
AGTCTTCTCTAACTCTTCCAGGGAAAGGGAGACTCCCTTTCCCGGTCTGCTAAGTAGTGGGTGCTTTTCCTTGGCACTGATGCTACCACTAGATCACAGTCTGCTAGGTAATGGGCACCTTCCCAGACGTTGACGTTACTGCTAGACCAAGGATCCCTCTGATGGCCCCGTCTGGGCATAACAGAAGGCTCACGCTCTTGTCTTCTGGTCACTTCTCACCATGTCCCTTCAGCTCCTATCTCTGTATGGCCTGGTTTTTCCTAGGTTATGATTGTAGAGTGAAGATTGTTATAATATTGGAATAAAGACTAATTGCTACAAACTAATCATTAATGATACTCACATATAATCATATCTATGATCTACATCTAGTATAGCTATTCTTATTTTATATATTTTCTTTATTATACTGGAACAGCTCGTGCCCTCGGTCTCTTGCCTCGGCACCTGGGTGGCTTGCCGCCCACAAGAGGATGACTGTGGTGCCTTGTGCTGAGACACAAGACCTTCTAGAGTAGCAGAGGGTGCAGAAGAAGGTACAGGGTAACCTGGCTTTCCACCTAGTGCATGTGAGATGCCTGCGGGTTGTCCAGGGAAGGGATATGGGAGGTGGTTTTGTGCGTGGTTCTGAAGCTTCATTTAAGGAGCTGATGTGACAGGCCCAGATATGACTGCCCATGGAGCATGTGCAGTAATGGGAAAGGAGGACAGGGCTGCCTCATCAGGGGAACACCATGGGCCCAGAGGCTTCTAAAACCCTGAGCTTTCCAAAGGTGTATGAGATCAGAAGCCTGAGTAGAAACCTTTAGCTTGTTAGAAAGAAACCAAAATACCAACAAAACCATAACACAACAATCCTGCAAAATACAGTTATATTTCAAAAGCAAAATTAGAAAATGCTACTCAACCTCTCATTTCTACAGTGAAAATGTTTCATGAGATGTGAATGCTTTTTAATATATTTAATGCATCTGATGTGATGTAGGTGAGGCCCCCTCCAAAGACATTGCTCCTAAAGTCTATAAAAGGAGTTAGGGTGTGAGAAGGTATCTTCTCCTTTAATGAGCCACACACCCCACCTTCCGCAGTCCCCAGGGCTCTCCTTTTTTTCAGGGCGCATCCCCCCTCTCTGGTATTTCCTCCATCCTGCCAGGCCCCTCACCCTTGCAGAGGGCATTCATGTGATGCTGCATGTAGTGTTTGTGGGTCTGTAGCACTTTGAAGTGCAGTTCCCACAAGATCTGGTTCTGATGGACCTCATCCGGGGTTGTCCTCTCTGGTTCCCACAAGATCTGTTCCTGATGAGCCTCATCTGGGTTCACCTTCTCCCTCATGTGTCTCACTGTGGCCTCTGTGCTGCTTGGTCTGCTCAGGCAGTTCTCACAAGATCTAGTTCTGATGAGCCTCATCTGTGGTTGCCTTCTGCAGTTCTCACAAGATCTGAACCTGATGAGCCTTATCTGGGTTCGCCTTCTCCCTCAGGTGTCTCACCGTGGCCTCTGTGCTGCTTGGTCTGGTCAGGTAGTTCTCACAAGATCTAGTTCTGATGAACCTTATCCAGGGTCACCTCCCTGGGGTGTCCCTCTGTGGCCTCCATACTTCTTGGTCTGGTTTGACAGTTCCCACAATATCTGGTTCCGATGGACCTCATCTGGGTCACCTTTTCCCTCAGGTGTCCCACTGTGGCCTCCATGCAGCTTGGTCCGATCAGGAGCACTCTGGGTGCCCTCTCGCTGCCTGCCTGCTCCTGGTCCTTCTGCCAACTCTAGGCAATGGCATCCCATGCTGTCTCCTGGCAAGTGTCCCCTCATCCTGCTGGAGTAGATCTTGGTGTTGTCACCCATTCCCCTACCGCCACCCACCCTGCCCAGTCCCCTCCCACCTCTCAGGATCTTATTTCACACCCACCTCCTTCCAGTGCTTAACTCACCTGCCTGTGCTTCTCAGCACCTGCCTGGACACCGCCCAGAAAGGACTCACAGCCAAGTGGCAGGCCAGGAGGTAGTGGACATACGATTGAAGCTCATCTTGGCCAATCATTCCCTAAAAGAGATTTTGTAAGGGGTCAGAAACCTCTCCCCACTTAAAAGCAGATGTCCAGAATCCAAACTCTTGTGTGTGTCTCAGAAAACTGGAGGTTTTCTATATCAGAGAAGATTCTGGCCTATGTGGCAGATATCACCAATGTGATAATATAGATGGAATAGCTCTTTCCCATTCTAAGTAACATAGTGACTTTAGAGTTTTTTGAATGTTTGTTGTAAACTACACATAAAATGTACCTTCTTAGGCATTCTTAAGTATATAGTGTTAAGTGTATTCACATTGTGTGAAACCAGTCTCCAGAACGTTTTCTTTCACACACATTGAACAACTCTCCATTTCCCTGTCTCTCCAGCACCTGGCAGCCACCATTTTACCTTTTGTTCCTATGAATGACTCTTCTAGATGCTTAATGTAATACAGTTTACTTTAAAAGAACCAAAAGTATGCCTAGCATTGAGAAATTAGCCACCCCCTGGATTTAGCGAGCACCTAAACACTGACTGTAAAGCCTGTGCTCTTCCCCACCATGTGTTCATTCATTCATTTGGGACACAGGGTGCTTCAGGATGCGTTTGGGTGTCTGGGAGACAGTGTTGAATGTGTTTTACTATTGATTGGGTGTCTATTCTCTATTAGTTTGTTGGAGTTTATTATTTTGGGAATTGTGTGTGCTACATCTTTTCTCTCTTTGTGGCTTGCCTTTTTAGTCTCTTAATGCTGTCTTTTTGAGACCAAAAATTTAAGTGTGGTCTAATGTATTAGTCTTTCCCTTTACGTTTATTGTTTCATAAATGCCATTCATGACATCTTTTCCTAATTTGATGTCCTGAAGATATATTTCTGTGTTACCTTCTAGATTACTGCCGTCTAAGAAAAATTATGAAGTGAGACACATATTATCTAGACTAAGTATTGTCTAGTATCCACATTGAGAGAGAAAAGGGAATCCAATAAAGCTAAGTTTAATAATGTTTTATTTAACTCAGTATATACAAATTATTATTATTTCAAACTTTGAATATAAAAAGTATTGAGATATGTAGCATTGGTTTTTCCTGCTGTTTAACATTCCAATGCAAGTTTTCCGCTTATTGGCACATCTCAAGTGTTCAGTAACCATGCATGGGCAGAGCAATCGTGGAATATTTATTGCTTTTACTGTTTCATATTAGACCTGTGTTCTACCTGATTTTTGAGTGTAGTGTGAAGTGGGAATCTCACTTGATTTTTTTTTTTTTTTTCCAAATGAGTATCCAACGGACCCAGCACCAATTGCTTGAAAAGACAGTCCTGTCCCCACTGTTCTGTCTGCTGCAGGAGTCTTAAAGAAAGTGTCCACATGTGTGTGAGTCTCTTTCTGGTCTCAATTCTGTGCCATTTGTCTACTTGTCTATGCTTTCACCACTCCTATGCTATCTTAATTACTATAATTTTCATGATAAGTTCTGATTATCTGGTAGGGAAAAATGTCTTTTTAGGAGAGTGTTGGCTAACCTTGGCTTTTTTCATTTCCATATAGATTTCAGTTGTTAAGTTCTCAAAAATATAGTGGAATTTTGATTGAGATTCTAGATGTTGAATCTAGATAACCAAATGGAAGAAGGGCCTTTTTAAAGCATCATCAGTTCATGTGCTGCAGGCACCTGAGTGGGATCCGGACGTGCTCTTGCTTTCAGACTCTGCTTCCCTCCCCATTGTGAGGTAGAAGCAGCTGATGAAAGAGGCTCAGCCCTTAGTGCTGTGATAAGAGCACAGTGGAGAGCCCCACCCACTACTGCAGCAGACATTTCTCAAAGACAGAATGTCCCTACCATGGTTCTAGAATCCTAGGGTGAATACAAATAAATTCTGGGATTAGCCAGGCAGCAAAAACATAAACAAAACCATAACTGAGTTTCCACCGGTAGTGGGGGCCTTGTGCCCTGTAAGCTCTCAAGGAGTCATTGTTCTTGCACTCACTTGAACCCAGGGCAGGACTTACCCTCCTTGAGAACAGGTTAGGTGCTTCCCACTCCACACTCCCCTCTGCCCTCTCTGTCACTGGCCCTGTGGTTTGCTTTGTGGCTGTAGACCGAGTTCCATGGAGAAGCCAGGAACAGATGTAGAGGCTCATGCAGGCTGGCTGATAAGGCAGGGGAGGAAAGGAGCAGACTGTTTAGAGAGAGAAAATTGTTAGAGGTATCTCTGTTCTCTGAAGAGGATTAACAGGATGGGAATAAAGGCAAAATACAGATGACAGTAGGGTGACCAGGACCTGGCCATGGAAAAGGGCTCTTGTGACTTACTGAGGCTGAATGCTGGTTTGCCATCGTCTTGCATTTCCTTTGTCCACCAGGTCAGACTGCTGGGAATCCACAGTCCTGGCCATCCTGAACTGTTCCAGAACTGCCCCGGGAGCAGGGAAACCATCTCCAAGATGAGACTTGTGAACCATCAGGTCTGGTTGGGGATGGCAGGGCTGGGGGCTGGGGACTAGAGTACAGGGTACTAGAAAGAAGTAGGGCTAAGGAGGAGGGGTAGAGGCATAGGTAGAGGAGTCCCAGGAAACAGCTCTGGGACGACAGCATTTGCAAGTAGGGCTGGGAGGAGGAGTAGGGGGACAGACAGGGTAGTCACAGAAAAGAGTTCTGGGACCAGAGCGTTGGCAAGGAGGGCTAGGAGGAGGAACAGGGGAACGGATAAGGGAATCACAGGGAAGAGTTCTGGGACCCAAGCGTTGACCAGTAGGGCTAGAAGGAGGGCTTGGGTGATCGATAAGGGAGTTACCAGAAAGAGTTCTGGGACTAGAGCATTGACAAATGGATGGTTTGTAATGAATAGCAGAAGGGCAGGGCAGGTAGAGTATTAGGGTAGGGTAGTGGGGAGGGCAGGTATGAGCCACAGTGGGATAACAGTTAGGGCAGAAAACTGAAAAATCCACATACTTCTGGAGAGGAGGAAGGGGCTTGGCAGATGGAAGAAGAGGGAGGGATTCGCGGGCACGAGAGTGGGATGGCTTACGAGAGTGGGATGGCTTACGAGAGTGGGATGTATTAGGAGGGCAGGATGGATTAGGAGGGTGTGGAATCATAAAACCAGGTACTGAGTGGGGTGGAAATTGAGATATTGGAGGGAGCTTTCCTGTCATTTCTTCCAATGAGAATTCTAGTGAATCACTTCTCCCAGTGAGTCCAGATGAGGAACTGGGAGGTGCCCAGACCTACCCCAGCACTTATAACATGCCCACCCCTTGCATCATACCATGTCTGAATGCCCATTATGATGCCTGTGTGCCCCTGTCTTTTGGTCTAGGGAGAGGGCCCCACCAACCAGAGAAAGGGTCCCAGTTTCTAGATGTAAGAGTGATCATGGGAAATAGCAAATAGAAGAAATAGGGGCTGTAATATTTGTTCCTTTTCTGGGGATACCATGTAGTTATGCCCCTCAGTAGGCAAAGTTTGATCAAAGGGCCAAGATGGAGTTAGGGGCTGGGGGCCTAGGAGAGTGGTTCTGAAGCAGGACTTGGGAAAATTGGAAGAAGTCAGTGCCCCAGTCTTTCACTTACTATGATTTTCAAAGCACTTTCACATCATTTATACTGCTGCATGAATATATGTGATTAGAGGAGCGATGCTGTATTCATTGGCTCAATGAGGACACTGAAGACCAGAGAGGAAGCTGCCATAAACAGGCAGTGGGTGACAAAGCAAGTGGGACTAGAACTTGGGCCAAAAGGAGGGGCAGGTGGGAGGCAGCCAAAAATAGCCCAGAATGCTGACCAGTGGCCTCCCTTCCTCCTGGCTCTCTAGACAGGATCCTACCTGCAGGGGGTGCTTCAGAGCACAGCTTTACTTTTCGTAGTAACCTCTTGATCCCTGTGCCACTGTGGTTTTATGCCTTACTCTTAGTGGGAACCATAAACATAGTTCTAAGGAGGCTGGGAGGTCTGGACTGGGTAGAATTCACCCCAGTATGGCAAAGTGGCTGTGGCCAGACTACTTCTCTAGATTCCTCCTCACTGGACAGGGCATCCCTGAAGGAAAGGCCCCAGTCAGGGGCTTAGGGATAAAACTCATCTTCCTAGGACAGAGCACCTGGGGGAAGGAGCAGCTGTGGGCGCAGCTTCAGTGGATTTAAACTTTCCTGCCTGCCAGCTCTGAAGACAGCAGCTGATCCTGACAAGTGGGATTCTCCCAGCACAGCGCACCAGCTCTGCTATGGGACAGACTGCCTCAAGTGGGTCCCTGACCCCCAAGCGTCCTGACTGGGAGAGACCTCCCAACAGTGGTCGACAGACACCTCATACAGGAGAGCTCTGGCTGGCATCAGGCCAGTGCCCCTCTGAGATGAAGCATCCAGAGGAAGGAGCAGGCAGCAATCTTTGCTGTTCTTCAGCCTCCACTGTTGATACCCAGGTGGGTAGGGTCTGGAGTGGACCTCCAGCAAACTGCAGCAGACCTGCAGAAGAGGGGCCTGTTAGAAGAAAAACTAAGAAACAGAAAGCAACAATATCAACATCAACAACAACAACAACAAAAAACCCACACAGAAACCTCATCCAAAGACCATCAGCATCAAAGATCAAAGGTAGATAAATCTATGAAGATGAAGATAAAACAGCACAAAACGCCGAAAATTCCAAAACCAGAATGCCTCTTCTCCTCAAATGATCACAGTTCCTCTCCAGCAAAGGCACAAAACTGGACAGAGAATGAGATTGACTAATTGACAGAAGTAGGCTTCAGAAGGTGGGAAATAACAAACTCCTCTGTGCTAAAGGGGCGTGTACTAACCAAATGCAAGGAAGCTAAGAACCTTGATAAAAGGTTACAGGAACTGCAATCTAGAATAACCAGTTTATAGAGGAACATAAATGACGGGATGGAACTGAAAAAAACCAGCACAGGAACTTCGTGAAGCATACACAAGTACCAATAGCCGAATCTATCAAGTGGAAGAAAGGATATCAGCAATTGAATATCACCTTACTGAAATAAGGCATGAAGACAAGATTAGAGAAAAAAGAATGAAAAGGAATGAACAAAGCCTCCAAGAAGTATGGGACTATGTGAAAAGGCCAAACCTACGATTGATTGGTGTACCTGAAAGTGATGGGGAGAATGGAACCAAGTTGGAAAACACACTTCAGGATATTATACTGGAGAACTTCCCCAACTTAGCCAGACGGGCTAACATTTAAATTCAGGAAATAGAACCACTATTAAGATACTCCCTCGAGAAGAGCAACCCCAAGTCACGTAATTGTCAGATTCTCCAAAGTTGAAATGAAGGAAAAAATGTTAAGGGCAGCCAGAGAGAAAGATCAGATTACCTACAAAGGGAAGTCCATCAGACTAACAGCAGATTTCTCTGCAGAAACCCTACAAGCCAGAAGAGAATGGGGGCCAATATTCAACATTCTTAAAGAAAAGAATTTTCATCCCAGAATTTCATATCCAGCCAAACTAAGCTTCATAAGGAAAGGAGAAATAAAATCCTTTTTAAACAAGCAAATGCTGAGGGATTTTGTCGCCACCAGACCTGCCTTACAAGAACTTCTGAAGGAAGCACTAAATATAGAAAGGAAAAACCGGTAGCAGCCACTGCAAAAACACACCAAAATATAAAGACCAAGGAAACTATGAAGAAACTGCATCAACTAATGTTCAAAATAACCAGCTAGCATCATGATGACAGGATCAGATTCACACATGACAATATTAACCTTAAATGTAAATGTGCTAAATGCCTCAATTAAAAGATACAGACTGGCAAATTGGGTAAAGGGTCAAGACCCATCGGTGTGTTGTATTCATTCAGGAGACCATCTCACGTACAAAGACACACATAGGCTCAAAAGAAAGGGATCAGGGAATATTTACCAAGCAAATGGAAAGCAAAAAAAAAGCAGGAGTTGCAATCCTAGTCTCTGCTAAAACAGACTTTAAACCAACAAAGATCAAAAAAGACAAGGTCATTACATAATTTTTGTAAAGAGATGAATGAAACAAGAAGAGGTAACTATCCTAAATGTATATGCACCCGCCCAATATGGGAGCACTCAGCTTCATAAAAGAAGTTCTTAGAGATCTACAAAGAGACTTGGACTCCCACACAATAACAGTGGGAGGCTTTAACACCCCACTGTCAATATTAGGCAGATCAAGGAGACAGAATATTAACAAGGATACTCAGGACTTGAACTCAGCTCTGAACCAAGCAGACCTAATAGACGTCTACAGAACTCTCCACCCCAAATCAACAGAATATACATTCTTCCCAGTGCCGCATAGACTTATTCTAAAATTGACCACATAATTGGAAGTAAAACACTCTTCAGCAAATGAACGGAAATCATACACAGTCTTTCAGGCCAAAGTGCAATCAAATTAGAACTCAGGGTTAAGAAACTCACTCAAAACAACAACCTGCTCCTGAATGACTACTGGGTAAATAACAAAATTAAGGCAGAAATAAAGAAGTTATTTGAAACCAGTGAGAACAGACAATGTACCAGAATCTCTGGGACACAACTAAAGCAGTGTTAAGAGGGAAATCAGAAAGCTGGAAAGATCTGATATCAACACCCTGACATTACAATTAAAAGAACTGGAGAAGCAAATTCAAAAGCTAGCAGAAGACAAGAAATAACTAAGATCAGAGCAGAACTGAAGGAGATAGAAACACAAAAAACCCTTCAAAAAAAAATCTATGAATCCAGGAACTGGTATGTTGAAAAGATTAACAAAATAGATGGACTCCTGGCTAGACTAATAAGAAAAGAGAGATCAATCAAATAGACACAAGAAAAAATGATAAAGGGGATATCACCACCTATCCCACAGAAATACAAGCTACCATCAGAGAGTACTATAAACACCTCAATGCAAATAAACTAGAAAATCTAGAAGAAATGGATAAATTCCTGTACACATACACGCTCCCAAGACATAACCAGGGAGAAGTCGAATCCCTGAATAGACCAATAACAAGTTTTGAAAGTGAGACTGTAATTAATAGCCTAGAAATGAAAAAAAAGCCCAGTACCAGTCGGATTTATAGCCAAATTCTACCAGACGTACAAAGAGGAGCTGGTACCATTCCTTGTGAAACTATTCCAAACAATAGAAAAAGAAGGACTCCTCCCCAACTCATTTTATGGGGCCAGCATCATCCTGATACCAAAATCTGTCAGAGACACAACAAAAAAAGAAAATCTCAGGCAGATATCCCTGATGAACACTGATGCAAAAATTCTCAATGAAATACTGCCAAAATGAATCCAGCAGCACATCAAAAAGCTTATCCACCATGATGAAGTTGGCTTCATACCTGGGATGCAAGGCTGGTTCAATATACGCAAATCAGTAAACGTAATCCATCACATAAACAGAACCAATGATAAAAACCACATGATTATCTCAACAGATGCAGAAGAGGCCTTTGATAAAATTCAACATTCCCTCATGTTAAAAACTCTCAGTTAACTAGGTATTGATGAAACATAACTCAAAATAACAAGAGCTATTTAAAGCAAACCCATAGCCAATATCACACAGAATGGGCAAACGCTGGAAGCATTCCCTTTGAAAACTGGCACAAGACAAGGATGCCCTCTCTCATCACCCCTATTCACCATAGAATAGGAAGTTCTGGGCAGGGCAGTCAGGCAAGAGAAGGAAATAAAGGGTATTGAAATAGGAGGAAAGGAAGTCAAATTGTCTCTGTTTGCAGATGACATGATTATATATTTAGAAAACTTCATCATCTCAGCCCCAAAACTCCTTAAGCTGATAAGCAACTTCAGCAAAGTCTAACAAAATCAATTTGCAAAAATCTCAAGCATTCCTATGCCCCAATAATAGACAAGCAGAGAGCCAAATTATGAGTGAACTCCCATTCGCAATTGGTACAAAGAGAATAGAATACCTAGGAATACAACTTACAAGGGAAATGAAGCACTTCTTCAAAGAGAACTACAAACAACTGCTCAAGTAAATAAAAGAGGACATAAACAAATGGAAAAACATTCCATGTTCATGGATAGGAAGAATCAATATCGTGAAAATGGCCATACTGCCTAAAGTAGTTTATAAATTCAGTGCTTTTGCCATTAAGCTACCTTTGACTTTCTTTGAAGAATTAGAAAAAAACTACTTTAAATTTCATATGGAACCAAGAAAGAGCTCATATAGCCAAGACAGTCCTAAGCAAAAAGAACAAAGCTGAAGGCATTTTGCACTACCTGACTTCAAACTATACTACAAGGCTACAGTAACTAAAGCAGCATGGTACTGGTACCAAAACAGATACATCAACCAATGGAACAAAACAGAGACCTCAGAAATAACACCACACATCTATAACCATCTGATCTTCAACAAATCTGACAAAAAGAAGCAATGTGGAAGGAATTCCCTATTTAATAAGTGGTGGTGGAAAAACTGGTTAGCCATAGGCAGAAAACAGAAACTGGGCCACTTCCTTAAACCTTATACAGAAATTAACTCAAGATGGATTAAAGACTTAAAAGTAAGATCTAAAACCAAAAAAAAACAAAAAACAAAAAACAAAAACCCTAGAGGAAAACCTAGGCAATACCATTCAGGGCATAGGTATGGGCAAAGACTTCATGACTAAAACACCAAAAGCAACTGCAACAAAAGCCAAAATTGGCAAATGGGATCTAATTAAACTAATGAACTTCTGTACAGCAAAAGAAACTATCATCAGAGTGAACAGACAGTCTACAGAATGGGGGAAAATTTTTTGCAATCTCCCTATCTAAGGCCTAGTATCCAGAATCTACAAGGAACTTAAACAAATTTACAAGAAAAAAACAATCAAAAAGTGAGTGAAGGATATCAACGGATACTTCTCAAAAGAAGACATTTATGTGGCCAACAAACATGAAAAAAAGCTCATCATCACTGGTCATTAGAGAAATGCAAATCAAAACCACAATGAGATACCATCTCACACCAGTTAGAATAACGATCATTAAAAAGTCAGGAAACAACAGCATTTCCTTGTAGTGAAAACATAAAGTCTTTTCTTTGAGTTATTGTGAAGTTTTTCTCATATATTCGGAGCATTATTCCTCTTTGTTATATGCATAGTTTGTGTTTTGTCACCAAAATTCATCACCTACATTCAAGTCCCTTTCATTCCTCAAGAATTATCCCACTTCTGAAATCACTGATGCAGACATGCTCTTCTCTGACCCTCACCTCATGTCCTTAGAGTATAATCACTTAACTGCTCTCGCTTCACTGGGACCTCCAACTCACTGAACATTTTTGTGTTTTTGAGACAGGGTCTCACTTTGTGACCCAGGCTGGAGTCAAGAATTGAGGTTTGGGAACCTCCCCCTAGGTTTTAGAAGATGTATGGAAACGCCTGGTTGTCTAGGCAGAGGTTTGCTGCCGGGGCAGGGCCCTCATTGAGAACCTCTGCTAGGGCAGTGTGGAAGGGAAATATGGGATTGAAGCACCCACAAATAGTCCCCACTGGGGCACTGCTTAGTGGAGCTGTGAGAAGAAGGCCACCATCCTCCAGAGCCCAGCATGGTAGATCTCCCAACAGCATGCCCTGTGCACCTGGAAAAGCTGCAGACACTCAACACCAACCCATAAAAGCAGCTGGGAGGGAGGTTGTACCCTGCAAAGCCACAGGGGCAGAGCTTCCCAAGACCCTGGCAAATCTTGCATCAGTGTGACCTGGATGTGATACATGCAGTCAAAGGATATCATTTTGAATCTTGAAGATTTGAATGCCCCACTGGATTTTAGACTTGCATGGGGCCTGGAGCCCCTTGTTTTGGCCAATTTCTCCCATTTTGGAATGGGGATATTTTCCCAATGCCTATACCCCCATTGTATCTAAGAAGTAACTAACTTGCTTTTGATTTTACAGGCGCATAGGTGGAAGGGACTTGCCTTGTCTCAGATAAGACTTTGGACTGTGGACATTTGAGTTAATGCTAAAATGAGTTAAGATTTTGGGGGACTGTTGGCAAGGCATGATTAGTTTTGACATGTGAGGACATGATATTTGGGAAGGGCCAGGGGTGAAATGATATGGTTTGGCTGTGTCCCCACCCAAATGTCACCTTGAATTGTAGCTTCCATGATTCCCATGTGTTGTGGGAGTGACCCGGTGGGAGTTAATTGAATCATGGGGTGGTTTTTCCCATACTGTTCTCCTGGTAGTAAATAAGTCTCATGAGATCAGTGGTTTTATAAGCTGTTTCCCCTTTTGCTTTGCTCCCATGCTCTCTTGCCTGCTGCCATGTAAGAAGTGCCTTTCACGGCTGGGTGTTGTGGCTCACGCCTGTAATGTCAGCACTTTGGGAGGCCGAGGTGGGTGGATCATGAGGTCAGGAGATTGAGACCATCCTGGCTAACATGGTGAAACCCTGTCTCTAATAAAAAATTACAAAAAATTAGCCAGGCGTGGTGGTGGGAGCCTGTTGTCCCAGCTACTTGGGAGGCTGAGGCAGGAGAATGGCGTGAACCCGGGAGGCGGAGCTTGCAGTGAGCCGAGATCACATCACTGCACTCCAGCCTGGGTGACAGAGCGAGGCTTCATCTCAGAAAAAAAAAAGAGAAGTGCCTTTCACCTTCCACCATGATTGTGAGGCCTTCCAAGCCATGTGGAAATGTGAGTCCGTTAAACCTCTTTTTCTTTATAAATTACCCAGGCTCAGGTGTGTCTTTATTAGCAGCATGAGAACAGACTAATACAAGTTGTTAAACCATTTCACTGATGAGAATTGAAAGATTCATATCAGGGGATAATTTGCCCATCACCACAGTGGATAAGTGGCAGAACATGGGTGTTCCTTCTATTGATTAGCCTGTAGATTTCATTAACATTGGAGGGGAGTAGAATTTATTTATAAACTTCCTAGTACAAATTTTATGATCACTCTGAAGTAGAATTGGTACTTTATTGTGGAGTTGCCAGCTTATTGCACACTGCACCTCCTGTGGCATGACCTTATAATAAGCTGTTACTTATAAGAGTGTATCTCTGGATGTATCAAAAAGACCTCTGCCGAGTCAGCCCAGAGGAACCAAACCACGGCCCGGTCTCTGAACGGGGTTCGACATTTTCTCTTCTCATCTCATCTCCTCTTATCTCTTTCCTTTTATTTTTTTCCTCCTCTCCCTCTTGCCTCTCCCCGTCCCTGTTGCTGTTCCTCAAGTCTGGTTCTGTCACCTAGGCTGGAGTGCAGTGGTGCAATCACGGCTCACTGCAACCTCTGCCTCCCAGGCTCAAGCCATCCTCCCACCTCAGCCTCCTGAGTAGCTGGGACTACAGATGCCTGCCACCACACCAAGCTATTTTTTTTTTTTTGTATTTTTAGTAGAGATAGGGATTTCACTATGTTGCCCAGGCTAGATTTGAACTTCTGAGCTCAAGCGATTCACTCTCCTCAGCCTCCCAAAGTTTGAGGATTATAGGCGTGAGCCACTGCGCCCAGTCAGTTTGAGCTTTTCATACATGCTTTCTCAGAGATGTCATCCTTGACTGTGCAGCCCATCGATGCTGTTGGGGAGTAGCACAGTCTGAACCACGGTGTCCTTCAAAAAGTTGGTGCCCTTCAAGGATCTGGCTGTGAACATCACCAGGGAGGAGTGGGCACTACTGGACACAGCCCTGAGGAAGCACAGAGACATGATGCTGGAGATCTTGAGTCCTGTGGCATCTGTGGCTGAATCTGTCAACATTCATTTACTTCATCAAATGCTACCCAGAATAGCTTCCTCACATTCCACTCCATCTCTGCCCTGGCTCCTCTGCAGTAGTCCCCACCTCATCTGCTTTAAATATGTTCCCAGATCCTCAGTGGATGCCTGAAATGAGAGTATCGAACCTTTTCTATGCTGTTTTTTCCTGTACATTCATACCCATGATAAGGGTTAAATTAGGCACACGCAAGAGATTAACAATAAAAATTAATAATAACATCAAATAATATAAAAATACCCTGTAATAAAAGTTATGTAAATGTGGTCTCTTAAAATATCTTATTGCGTGATACTTAATTTTCAGACCACAGTTGACCGCAGGTAACTGAAGCCGCAAAAGCGAAACCTTAGCTGAGGGAGGACCGCTTTGCACCCCTATAGCACTTAGAGCTAACTGGACAGAATTTGCTTATTTATTTAATTATGTGTAGTCTGTCACCTCATGAGAATGCCCACTTCCTGACCAAGAATTTATGGGGTTTTTTTGCCACTCCATATCTAACACCCAGAACCATGCTGGACACTCAATGGATATTTGTTAAAAGGAGGAAAAACTGTGTTAAGTATTTACTAACAAGCATTCTGCTCTGTGAACCATGGTGGAGTTTAACACCCCAGTAGTAAACATAGAGACTGTTCCTCTAAAAGAGACCTCTCAGGGTTCTGATTGAGCTTATGCCTATTGGACATCTTTTGAAAATAAGATCCAATCTACTGTGGAAACAATCCCATCCTGGTTGTAAAAAAGAGAAGGTTTAGCAGCCTGTCAGAGACAGTGTCCCATTCCGCCACCCAGGCTGGAGGGCAGTGGCACAATCAGCTCACTGCAGCCTCAAATTTCTGGGCTCAGGTGATCCTCCTGCCTCAGCTTCCTGAGTAGCTGGGACTACAGACATACACCACTACGCCTAACTAATTTTCTATTCTTTTAGAGACAAGGTCTGTATGTTGCCCAGACAGGCCTTGAACTCCTGGCCTCAAGTCACAATCTCCCAAAGTGCTGCAGTTACAGGCAGGGGCCACCATGCCTGGCCATGCAGTCTGTCTTTAGCCCTGGGCATGGGCATCAGCAAACAGCCCTCCAGTCTCTGAGCTCAAGGCCAGGTGCCCTTCCTGCTCTGGGCGGGGCCTCCCATGTCTCTGGTATTTAGGGCGCTCTTCCTGGCATTGCCCTTTCATGAGTGCTGTGTTCCTGCCCTTGAAGATCAGGCACAGATCTCAGCACAGAATGAAACATTCAGGTATGTGTTTTCCGCCAACAGGTTATCAGCTCTCCAAATCAGATGTGAGTGCTCAGAGCCAGGAGAGGAGAAGCGGAGGGAAGGAGGAGGCCAACCCAATCCCGAGTGCAGGTGAGCTCCAGGTCCTATGAGCTGGTGTGAAGAGCTGCCCAGGAGGGACAGGACCGGGGCCATGTCAACCTCAGGTGTCCTTGAGGGAGTGGCTTTTCCAATGTGGTATTGAGGCCAATGTGAAAATGCCTGTCCAGTAGTGTCATAATTCTTCAAACATTTCCCTCTCTCTCCATCTAACCTTCAGCACGTTCCTTGGCCTCAGAGGGAGGCATCTTTCTTCTATGACTGGAGTTAAACTTTACACAGTGCCCTTTGTTTCTGGCCCTCCCTCTGTTGATTTTCCCTGTCTTAATCTCCCCAACATCCATCTTTTAATTTTCCCTCTCATTTTAGTCTTAGTAATATTCTCTAATTGTTGATGTCCTATAATGTTCTTCTGATGGCTGATATATTCCTTTATTTCACGTCTTTACTCTTTGTTAAAGATCAGTATTTGAAACATACCCACACGTGTCTTGCTTGCTTTTATAAAATTTTCATTCCCCTAATGCCACTGTAGCTGTTTCTTTTCTCAAAGAAACATCTTTTCACATCTTCTCAGGTATGGAAAGTGAACTTAAAAAGCATGAAATGATAGTCACACAGGATATCTTCAGGAAATTCCCATTCATCCGTGCTTCAGTTGTTAAGTCTCAGGGAATGACCCTGCCTGTCCACCTAAGGGACCTGGGAATGGGATGCGTTAGAAACCCGGCACAACCACCTGCCTGAAAATAGAGATGAACATAGGCACTGCCCTAGCAGCAAATTTTGCATAATTTGAATTTTGGAATGAAATTGGCCTAAAGTCAAACTTTAATCTGAGTTTCTATGAAATGGAGGCTGCTTGATCATACCTCACATACATAGCATGTGGAACATAAACAAGACCTAAAACTTAACCAGAAAGCAATGCAGGTGATGGGCTGAAGTTTAGAAACTCTATGCAAATGTAAGAAAGTAACACTCCATTTGAATATAACTGACTCAGGGGACTTAAGCTGGAGAGGATCCCTGAAGGGCCAACTCAGAAGTAATATGTAAAGGAATGAATGAAGGAATGTATGTCAGCAAGCCTCCCACAGCCTCTTCCTTCCATGCCAAGAGCAGAGATTTCTTACCAGAGAGGAGCTTTTTTGATGTAATGAGCCTGGGGAAGATTTCACATACAACCCAAACTTCTGTCCTTCTGGCCTGGCCTTCATTTTTCTGCCTTCTGGCCTCACTTGCTGCCTTCTTGTCTTCTGACTCTGCCTTACTCCTTTCTGGGCTTCCGGCCTTTTGCCTTCCAGCCTTTCTGGCCTTCTGACGTACTTGGTTCCTTTCTGGCTGCTGCCATCTGGCCTGGCCTTCTGCCTTCTGGCCTTGCCTTCTTGCCTTCACACCTTCTGCATTTGGCCTTCTGGTTTTCTTTACTTCTGCATTCTGACCATCTGACTTGGCCTTCTGCCTTCTGGTTTTGTGCCTTCTGGTCTTCTGCCTTCTGATGATCTGATCTGGCTTTCTGCCTTCTGGCCTGGCCTTCTGCATTCTGGCCTCTGGTCATTCTGGCCTTCTGCCTTCTGGCCTCTGGCCTTCTGCTTTCTGACCATGTGGCCTACCGCCATCTGGCCTGGCCTTCTACATTCTTGCCTTCTAGCTTTCTGGAGCTCTGGCATGATGTCTTCCTTTTGGTGTTCTGTCTTCTGGCCTGGACTCCTGCCTTCCGGCATTCTGGCCCTCTGGCCTGGCCTTTTGTTTTCTGGCTGTCTTCTCTCTGGCCTGGCCTCTGGTTTTCTGCTTTCTGGCTTTCTGCCCATCTGGCCTGGCTGTTGGCCTTCTGTCCTCCTGTCTTCCTGTCCTTCTTTCTAACTTCCTGGCCTTGCTTTCTGGCACTCCAGCTTGGCCATCCCCCTTTCCTGTGTTCCTCCTTTTGGTGTTCAGCCCTCTGGCCTGGCCTTCTGCATTTTTGCCTGGAGTTCTGTTTTCTGGCCTACTGACCTTCTGGCCTTGTTCCCTGGTCTTCTACCTTCTGGCCATGTGGCCTGGCCTTCTGCCCTCTGGTCTTCTGACCTGGCCTTCTTCCTTCTAGTCTTCTGCTTTCTTGCCTGACCTTCTGTTTTCTGTCCTTCTGCCTTCTGTCCTTTTGCCTTCTGGCCCTCTGCCTTCTGGCCTTCTGGCTTTTGTCCTTCTGCCCTTCTGCTTTCTTGTCATTTACCCTTCTGCACCTGACCTGGCCTTTTGCATTCTGGCCTCCAGGTTTATGGCCTTCTGCCCTCTGGTCTTCTTTTTTTGGGCCTTGTAGCCTTCTGCCTTCTGGCCTGGCCTGGCTTGCCGGCCTTCTGCCTTCCGCTCATCCGGCCTGGCTTTCTGGCTTTCTGGCGCTCCGGCCTGACCATCTACTGTCTTTCTGTTGGTGTTCTGGCTTCTTGCCTCGTCTTCTGTATTCTTGCCTGGTTTTCTGTATTTTGTTGCTGCCTACTGACCTTCTGGCCTTCATCCCTGGCTTTCTGGCCTTTTGCCTTCTGACCCTGTGGCCTGGCCTTCTGCCTTTTGGCCTTCTGTCCTGGTCTTTGCCTTCTGAGATCTGGCCTTCTGCCTTCTGGATATCTGGCTGTGCCTTTGGCCTTCTCACCTTCTTGTTTCCTTCCTGGCCTTCTGCTGGCTGTCTTCTGGCCTTCTGCCCTCTAGCCTGTTTTTCTGGTCTTGCCTTCTTTCTGCCTTCTGGCCTTTTCTGGCCTGGCTTTTTCTTTCCTGGCTCTCTTTTCTCTAGCTTGGCATTCTGCGTTCTGCCATTCTAGCCTTCTGGCTTTCAGCCTGCTCACCTCTGTCCATCTGGCTTGGGCCTCTGCCTTCTTGCCTGGCCTTTGTTTGCTGGCCTTCTGGCCTTGTGCCTTCAGGAATTCTGACCTTTGGGACTGGCCTTATGGTTTCTGGCCATCTTCTTTCTGGCCTGGCCTCTGGCCTTCTGCCTTTTGGCCTTCTGCCCATCTGGCCTGGCCTTTTGCCTTCTTGACTTGTCTTTTGTTTTCTGGCCTCTGACCTGCTGTCTTCTGACCTTCTGACCTTCTCTCTTGGCTTTCTGGATTTCTTCCCTTGTCTTCTTGCTTCTGGCTTTTTTCCCTGGCCTTTTGGTCTTCTGCCTTCTGGCCTGGCCTTCTGTTTTCTGGCCTTCTGGCCTGCTACCTACTGACCTTCTAGACTTCTTCCCTGGCTTTCTGCCTGCTGGCCTTCTGACCACGTGGCCTAGCCTTCTACCCTCTGGCCTTCTGGCCTGGCCTTTTGCCATCTTATATTCTGTCTTGGTTTTCTGCCCTCTGGAAGTCTGACCAGGCCTTTGGCTGTCTCACCTTCTTGCTTTCTTCCTGGCCTTCTGCTTGCTGGTCTTCTGATCTTCTGCCTTCTGGCCTTCTTGCTTCTTGGTGCTCCGGCATGGCCCTCTTCCTTTCAGTGTTCTGTCTTCTGGCTTGGCCTTCCGCCTTCTGACATTCTGGCCTTGTGGCCTGGTCTTTTGTTTTCTGGCCTCCATCTCTCTGGCCTGGCCTCTGGCTTTCTGCCTCTAGCCTTCTGCTCCTCTGGCTTGGTCTTCGGCCTTCTGTCCTTCTTTCTTCTGGCTTTCCTCCTTCTAACCTTCTGGCTTTCCTCCTTCTAAACTTCTGGACTTCTGGTTTCTTGGCACTCCGGCTTGGCCTTCTTCCTTTTGGTGTTCTCTCTTGTGGTCTGGTCTTCTGCCTTCTTGCCTCACTTTCTGTTTTCTGGCTTTCTTCCCTTGTCTACTTTTTTCTGGCCTTCCTCCCTGGCCTTCTGCATTCGTTCCTGGTGTTCTGTTTTCTGGCCTTCTGGCCTGCTGCCTACTGACCTTCTAGCATTCTTACCTGGCCTTCTGCCTTCTGGCCTTTTGGCCTGATATTTTGCCTTCTGGCTATCTGGCCAGGCCTCCAGCCTGCTCACCTTCTTGCTTCCTTTCTGCCCTTCTGCTTGCTGGTCTTCTAGCTTTCTACTTTCTGGCCTTCTGGCATGGCCTTTCCTTTTCTGGACCTCTTCTTTCTGGCCTGGCCTTCTGGCTTTCTGCCTTCTGGCCATCTGGCCTGGCATTCTGTCTTCTAGCATGGCTTTCTGCCATCTGCCATTCTGGCCTCTGTCTTCTCTCCTGGTCTTCTGCCTTCTTGCCCTTTTCTGCCTTCTTGGCCTTCTGCCTTCTGGCCTTTTGGCCTGGCCTTCTGCCTTCTTGCCTTCTGGCTTTCTGCCTCCTGGCCTTTGGCCTTTTGTTCTGGTCCTCTTCTCTCTGGCCTGGCCTCTGGCCTTCTGGCTTCTGGCCTTCTGCTCATGTGGCCTGGCCTTCTGCCTTCTGGCCTTCTGGCTTTGGCTTTCTTCTGGCTTTGGCTTTCTTCTGTCTGGCCTTCTGCTTTCCGGCCATCTGGCCTGACCTTCTGCCTCCTGGCCTTCTACCTTCTTCTTTTTGGCCTCTGGCTTAATGGTGCTCTGGCCTGGCCTCCTCCTCTTGTTCTTCTGCCTTCTTGCCTTGTCTTTTGCTTTCTGGTCATCTGGCCTGCTGTTTTCTGGCCTTCTGTTTTCTGGCCTGGCCCTCTGTTTTCTGGCCTTCTGGCCTGCTTCCTTTTGTTCTTCTGTCCTTCTTACTTCTGGCCTTCAGGCTTTCTGGCACTCCAGCTTGGCCTTCTTCCTTTCAGCGTTTTGTTTTCTGGCCTGGCTTTCACCCTTCTTGCTTGGCCTTCTGTTTTCTGGCCTTCTGGTGTTCTTCTCTGGTCTTCTGCCTCTGGCTATCTGGCCTTCTGACTTCTGGCTATCCGGCCGGGCCTTTGGCCTTCTCATTTCCTTCCTTCCTTCCTGGTCTCTCCTTGCTGGTCATCTGGCCACCTGCCTTCTGGCCTGTTTCTCTGGCCTGGGTTTCTGCCCTCTGGCCTTCTGACTTTTGCCTTCTGGACTTCTATCTTCTTGCCTTTGCCTTTCTGGTTCTCTGGCCTGGCCTTCTTTCTTCTGGCCTTCTGCCTTCTGGCCTCCTGGCTTTCTGGAACTCCAGGCCTTCTTTTGTTTGGTGTTCTGTCCTCTTTCTGCTTTCTGTTCTGGCCTGACTTTCTGCTTTCTTGCCTTGCCTTCTGTTTTCTGGCCTTCTGGCCCGCTGTCTTCTGGCCTTATGGCCATGTGGCATGGCCTTCTGTCCTCTTGCCTTCTGGCTTGGCCTTCTGCTTTCTGGCGTTCTGTGCTGGTCTTCTGCCTTCTGGCCATCTGGCCTTCTGCCTTCATTTTTCCGGCTATCTAGCCAGGCTTTTGGCCTTTTCACTTCCTTCCTTCCTTCCTGTCCTTCTGCTTGCTGGTCTTCTGGCCTTCTGGCTTCTGCTTTGGCCTTCTGGCATTCTGGCCTTCTGGTCTGACCTATTGTTTTCTGGCCATGTTCCTTCTGGCCTGGCCTCCTGGCTTTCTGCCTTCTGGCCTTCTTGCCAAGCCTTCTGGCCTAGCCTTGTGCCTTCTGGCCATCTGGCCTAGCATTCTGCCTTCTAGCATGGCTTTCTGCCATCTGGCCTTCTGCCTTCTGTTCTCGTCTTCTGCCATCTGGCCTTCTGCACTTGCTGCCTTCTGTCCTCTGGCCTGGTCTTCTGCCTTCTTTCCTGCTGGCCTTCTATCTTTTGGCCTTCTGCATTCTGGCTTATCCCTCTGGCCTTCTGGCTTTCTGGTGTTCTGGCCTGGCCTCCTTTTTTTCTGGTATTCTGCCTTCTGGTCTGGCCTTCCGCCTTCTGTCCTTCTGTTCTTTTCTTTCTGCCCTTCTGGCCTCTGGCTGCCTTTCTGACCTTTCTAAACTGAGTCAGGGCTAGAGAGGGCTGTGGCATTACCTTTAAAGATACATCATCCATGAATATGTCGCCACACCCCAACCCAGGCTATATATCCCTTTGGGGAGAAAGAATGTTAAGCCCTCTCTATGAGGCTGCCCCAAGTCTTTCCAGGCTGGGCTCTCTGACTCCACTTCACCCCACTTTCTAGCCTTACCTTCTGCTTTCTGGCCTTGCCTTCTGGTCATTGCTTTTTCTCCCTTTGGCTTTCTGCCTTTTTTGCCTCTGCCTTTCTGGCTTTCTTCCTTCTGGACTTCTGGCCTTCTCCCTTCTGGCCTGGCCTTCTCCCTTCTGGCCTCTGGCCTGCCCTTCTGGGTTTCTGGTCTGCTGTATTTTGGCCTTGTCTTCTCCCTTCGGGCCTTCTGCCTTTTGGCCTTCTGTCCCTCTACCTTCTGGCCTTCTATCTTGGGCTTCTGTATTCTGGCTTTCCATCCTGGTCTTTCTCTTCTGGCCTCTGTCTTCTGTCCCTCTGGCCATCTGCCTTTCTGTCTTTTGCCTTCTGTCTTCTCTCCTTGCCTTCTGCTTTCTAGCCTTCTGCCTTCTGTCCTCTGGCCTTCTCCCTTTAGGCCTTCTATTTTTTTTTCCTTCTGGCCCTCTCTCTGGCCTTCCGTCTTTTTGGTGTTCTGCCTTCTGGCCTGGCCTTCTGCCTCCTAACATTCTGGCCTTCTGGCCTGGCCTTCCTGCTCTTTCTTTTGGTGCAGTACCTGTTCGGGACTTTTGCCTTTTTTTTTTTTCCATTGGGCACTCTACACTTTTCTTACTGGTTAGTAGGTGTTCTTTATATATTCTGGATATTAGTTCTTGATTGAAGATACTATTGCTAATATCTTCTCTATTCTGTGGGTCGCTCTGTGATTCTCCTAAGGGTGATATTTGTTGGACAGATATTCTCATTTGTAATATCATACATTTTATCTCTTTTTTTCTCTCAACAGAATAGAATTTTCCCAAGGATATTTAAAAGAAGAAAGCAGCATTTTCTAGTGGATGAAGGGGTTTGAGCAGAGGGAGGTGGGAATGTCAGGACCTTGGAGGACACAGGTGTCACCTGACTGTCAAGGATATGTAAGAATCTGGAAATGGTGGGGAGGCTGCAGGAGTTTTGGGTGGGATAATCATGGAGGCTTTCTAAAGCCATGCTGTGGAGTTGGTCTTCCTTCCTGAAGTCCACAGAGAGCTGAAGTTTTGAGCAAGGGCTGTCAAGACCGGAGCTGGGGTTAGGAATATTAATTCAACAGCAAATGCCTGATGGGGTGAAGTGGAGTCAGAGAGAGCCCAGCCTGGAAAGACTTGGGGCAGCCTCAGAGACAGGGCTTAGCATTCTTTCTCCCCAAAGGGTTATAGCCTGGGGATGGGGTGTGGAGACGCATTCCTGGATGATGTATCTTTTAAGGATAATGCCACAGCCCTCTCTAGCCTGACTCAGTCTAGAGCTATCTTTCTGCTCTTATTAAAAGCTCATAGAACAAGCAGATGAGTCAGAGGTTCACAGGGCAATCCTTCATCCACCAGCACTCTGAGAGCATTGGAGGAGATGGGGCAAGCCTGCCAAACTCCTCTCGCTGAAATCTAAACATCCCAAAACCCAGATAGGGATATGGAAATCATACATTTTATTTTGAGATATATTTTCACTCTTCTAAAAATATTTAAGGTGACTAACAAAATAATAACAATAACATCTCTACTGTATCCTTAGGTCATACACCATACTGGTCATTATGGTAGGAGACACACTTGAAGCTATGCACAGAGAGGATGCCAAAAGCAGAGGCATGTGATGGAGAATAATGCAGAAGCTCAAAGAGCCTGTGGTGGGGAGTTGTATGTGTCCACCTGGCTAGGATGTAGCACCCAGTTACTCAATCCAACACTAACCTAAGTGTTGCTCTGAAGGGATTTTGTAGATTGGGCTAACATCTACTATCAGTTGACTTAAGGAGATTGTCTTCAATAATTTGAATAGGCCCCATTTGATCAGTTAAAGGCCTAAAGAGTGGAATTGAGGTTCCTCTGAGGAAGAAAAAATTCTTCCCCAAGACTGCAGCATCATCAGCTTCTGCCTGAGCACTTGCAGCCTGCTGACCTGCCCTGAAGATTTCAGAATTTGCCAACCCCACAATTCCATGAGCAGATACCTTAAAGTAAGCCTTTTTTTATTTCTGTCTCTATCTCTATGTCTCTCTCTCTCCCTCTACCTCTACTTCTACCTCTTTATCTCCATCGCTACCTCCATCTTCATCACCATCTCTATCATCTCTGTCTCCATCTGTATCTCTAAGTGTGCATCCATATCTCTGTCTGCATATCTTGTTGGTCCTGTTTCTCTACAGACTGCAAATGAGTACTTAAAGCCAAAGCCAGTGGGAGCAGCGGACAATGAGGACCAGCTCTCTGACCTTAGTGTCTTCCGTAGTTTCTCTCTCTTATTCTGCTGTAGCTACAAAAACACTCTTTCTAGTCTTCAAACATTCCAAGCATGTTGTAGCTGCCAGACCTTGGCATTTGTTCCCTTCACCGGGAAAGCTCTTCCTCACAGCCTGAGCATCCACTTCATCTAGAGGTCTGCATAGAAGCCACCTTGGGGAGAAGTCTTCCCTGATGGCTCTAACCTACAATATCCATCACCATCATCCTGTCTTTACTCAGATGGTTTTCTTCCCAGTGTTTATCACTGCTGGCTAGTAGATAGCATTTATTTATTTATTTATTTATTTATTTACACCCAGGCTGGAGTGCAGTGGCATTTTCTTGGCTCACTGCAGCCTCCATTTCCCCAGTTCAAGTAACCCTCCTGCCTCAGCCTCCTGAGTAGCTGAGATTATAGGTGAGTGCCACCATGCACAGCTTATTTATTTATTTATTTATTTTTATTATACTTTAAGTTCTAGGTTACATGTGCACAATGTGCAGGTTTGTTACATACGTATACATGTGCCATGTTGGTGTGCTGCACCCATTAAGTCATCATTTACATTAGGTATATCTCCTAATGCTTTCCCTCCTCCCTACCCCCACCCCACCACTGGCCCCAGTGTGTGATGTTCCCCACCCTGTGTCCAAGTGTTCTCGTTGTTCATTTCCCACCTATGAGTGAGAATATGCGGTGTTTGGTTTTTTGTCCTTGCAATAGTTTGCTCAGAATGATGGTTTCCAGTTTCATCTGTGTCCCTACAAAGGACATGAACTCATCTCTTTTTATGGCTGCATAGTATTCCATGGTGTATATGTGCCACATTTTCTTAATCCAGTCTGTCATTGATGGACATTTGGGTAGGTTCCAAGTCTTTGCTATTGTGAATAGTGCTGCAATAAACATATGAGTGCATGTGTTTTTAAAGCAGCATGATTTATAATCCTTTGGGGATATACCCAGTAATGGGATGGCTAGGTCAAATGGTATTTCTAGTTCTAGATCCTTGATGAATCACCACACTGTCTTCCACAATAGTTGAACTAGTTTACAGACCCACCAACAGTGTTAAAGTATTCCTATTTCTCCACATCCTCTCCAGCACCTGTTGTTTCCTGACTTTTTAATGATCGTCATTCTAACTGGTGTGAGATGATATCTCATTGTGGTTTTGATTTGCATTTCTCTGATGGCCAGTGATGATGAGCATTTTTTCATGTGTCTGTTGGCTGCATAAATGTCTTCTTTTGAGAAGTGTCTGTTCATATCCTTTGTTCACTTTTTGATGGGGTTGTTTTATTTTTTCTTGTAAATTTGTTTAAGTTCTTTGTAGATTCTGGATATTAGCCCTTTGTCAGATGGGTAGATTGTGAAAATTTTCTCCCATTCCGTAGGTTGCCTGTTCACTCTGATGGTAGTTTCTTTTGCTGTGCAGAAGCTCTTTAGTTTAATTAGATCCCATTTGTCTATACTGGCTTTTGTTGCCATTGCTTTTGGTGTTCTAGTCATGAAGTACTTGCCCCTGCCTATGTCCTGAATGGTATTATCTAGGTTTTCTTCTAGGGTTTTTATGGTTTTAGGTCTAACATTTAAGTCTTTAATCCATCTTGAATTAATTTTTGTGTAAGGTGTAAGGAAGGGATCCAGTTTCAGCTTTCTGTATATGGCTAGCCAGTTTTCCCAGTACCATTTATTAAATAGGGAATTGTTTCCCCATTTCTTGTTTTTGTCAGGTTTGTCAAAGATCAGATGGTTGTAGATGTGTGGTATTATTTCTGACGGCTCTGTTCTGTTCTATTGGTCTATATCTCTGTTTTGGTACCAGTACCGTGCTGTTTTCGTTACTGTAGCCTTGTACTATAGTTTGAAGTCAGGTAGCGTCATGCCTCCAGCTTTGTTCTTTTGGCCTAGGATTGTCTTGGCAATGAGGGCTCTTTTTTGGTTCCATATGAACTTTAAAGTAGTTTTTTTTCCAATTCTGTAAAGAAAGTCATTGGTAGCTTGATGGGGATGGCACTGAATCTATAAATTACCTTGGGCAGTATGGCCGTTTTCACAATATTTGATTCTTCCTATCCATGAGCATGAATTGTTTTTCTATTTGTGTCCTCCTTTATTTCATTGAGCAGTGGTTTGTAGTTCTCCTTGAAGTGGTCCTTCATTTCCTTTGTATGTTGGATTCCTTAGGTATTTTATTCTCTTTGAAGCAATTGTGAATGGGAGTTCACTCATGATTTGGCTCTCTGTCTGTTCTTGGTGTTTAAGAATGCTTGTGATTTTTGCACATTGATTTTGTATCCTGAGACTTTGCTGAAGTTGCTTATCAGCTTAAAGAGATTTTGGGCCGAGACAATGGGGTTTTCTAAATATATAATCATGTCATCTGCAAATAGGGACAATTTGACTTCCTCTTTTCCTAGTTGAGTACCCTTTATTTCTTTCTCTTGCCTGACTGACCTGGTCAGAACTTCCAACACATGTTGAATAGGAGTGGTGAGAGAGGGCATCCCTGTCTTGTGCCAGTTTTCAAAGGGAATGCTTCCAGTTTTTGCCCATTCAGTATGATATTGGCTGTGAATTTGTCATAAATAGCTCTTATTATTTTGAGATATGTCCCATCAATACTTGTTTATTGAAAATTTTAAGCATGAAGGCTGTTGAATTTTGTTGAAGGCCTTTTCTGCATCTATTGAGATAATCATGTGTATTTTGTCTTTGGCTCTGTTTATATGACGGATTACATATATTTATTTGTGTATCTTGAACCAGACTTGCATCCCAGGGATGACGCAAACTTGATCATGGTGGATGCGCTTTTTGATGTGCTGCTGGATTCTGTTTGCCCATATGTTATTGAGGATTTTTGCATCGATTTTCATCAGGGATATTGGTCTAAAAATTTTTTTTTGTCGTGTCTCTGCCAGGCTTTGATATCAGGATGATGCTGGCCTCATAAAATGAGTGAGGGAGGATTCCCTCTTTTTCTGTTGACTGGAATAGTTTCAGAAGGACTGGTACCAGCTCCTCTTTGTACCTCAGGTAGAATTCGGCTGTGAATCTGTCTTGTGGACTTTTTTTGGTTGGTAGGCTGTAATTTTTTGCCTCAATTTTAGAGCCTGTTATTGGTCTGTTCAGGGGTTCATCTTCTTCCTGGTTTAGTCTTGGGAGGGTGTATGTATCCAGGAATTTATCCATTTCTTCTAGATTTTCTAGTTTATTTGCATAGAGGTGTTTATAGTATTCTCTGATGGTAGTTTGTATCTCTGTGGGATTGCTGATGATATCCCCTTTATCATTTTTTATTGCATCTATTTGATTCTGCTCTCTTTTCTTTTGTGTTAGTCTTGCTAGTGGTCTATCAATTTTGTTGATCTTTTCAAAAAACCAGCTCCTGGATTCATTGATTTTTTTGAAGGGATTTTTGTGTCTCTACCTCCTTCAATTCTGCTCTGATCTTAGTTATTTCTTGCCTTCTGCTAGCTTTTGAATGTGTTTGCTCTTGCTTCTCTAGTTCTTTTAATTGTGATGTTAGGGTGTCAATTTTAGATCTTTCCTGCTTTCTCTTGTGGGCATTTAGTGCTATAAATTTCCCTTTACACACTGCTTTAAATGTGTCCAAGAGATTCTGGTATATTGTGTCTTTGTTCTCATTGGTTTCAAAGAACATCTTTATTTCTGCCTGCATTTCATTATGTACCCAGTAGTCATTCAGGAGCAGTTTCAGTT
This sequence comes from Pan troglodytes, assembly GCF_028858775.2. Taxonomy (NCBI): domain Eukaryota; kingdom Metazoa; phylum Chordata; class Mammalia; order Primates; family Hominidae; genus Pan; species Pan troglodytes. Next base: position 18,209,929 of record NC_072412.2, on the reverse strand, counting down.
TCCATGTAGTTGAGTGTTTTGGGAGAGTTTCTTAATCCTGAGTTCTAATTTGATTGCACTGTGGTCTGAGAGACAGTTTGTTATAATTTCTGTGCTTTTCCATTTGCTGAGGAGTGCATTACTTCCAACTATGTGGTCAATTTTTGAATAAGTGTGATGTGGTGCTGAGAAGAATGTATATTCTGTTGATTTGGGGTGGAGAGTTCTGTAGATGTCCATTAAGTCCGCTTGGTGCAGAGCTGAGTTCAAGTCCTGGATACCCTTGTTAACTTTCTGTCTCGTTTATCTGTCTAGTGTTGACAGTGCGATGTTAAAAGTCTCCCATTATTATTGTATGGGAGTCTAAGTCTCTCTGTAGGTCGCTAAGGACTTGCTTTATGAATCTGGGTGCTCCTGTATTGGGTGCATATATATTTAGGATAGTTACCTCTTCTTGTTGAATTGATCACTTTACCATTATGTAATGGCCTTCTTTGTCTCTTTTGATCTTTGTTGGTTTAAAGTCTGTTTTATCAGAGACTATGATTGCAACTCCTGCTTTTTTTGTTTTCCTTTTCTTGATAGATCTTCCTCCATCCATTTATTTTGAATGTATGTGTGTCTCTGCACATGAGATGGGTCTCCTGAATACAGCACACTGATGGGTCTTGACTCTTTATCCAATTTGCCAGTCTGTGTTTTTTAATTGTAGCATTTAGCCCATTTATATTTAAGGTTAATATTGTTATGTGTGAATTTGATCCTGTCATTATGATGTTAGCTGGTTATTTTGCATGTTAGTTGATGCAGTTTCTTCCTAGCATCGATGATGGTTACAATTTGGCATGTTTTTTGCAGTGGCTGGTACCGGTTGTTCCTTTCCATGTTTAGTGCTTCCTTCAGGAGCTCTTGTAAGGCAGGCCTGGTGATGACAAAATCTCTCAGCATTTGCTTGTCTGTAAAGGATTTTATTTCTCCTTCACTTATGAAGCTTAGTTTGGCTGGATATGAAATTCTGGGTTGAAAATTATTTTCTTTAAGAATGTTGAATATTGACCCCCACTCTCTTCTGGCTTGTAGAGTTTGTGCTCAGAGATCAGCTGTTAGTCTGATGGGCTTCCCTTTGTGGGTAACCCAACCTTTCTCTCTGGCTGCCCTTAACATTTTTTCCTTCATTTCAACTTTGGTGAATGTAACAATTATGTTTCTTGGAGTTGCTCTTCTTGAGGAGTATCTTTGTGGCATTCTCTGTATTTTCTGAATTTGAATGTTGGCCTGCCTCACTAGGTTGGGGAAGTTCTCCTGGATAATATCCTGCAGAGTGTTTTCCAACTTGATTCCATTCTCCCTGTCACTTTCGGGTACACCAATGAGACTCAGATTTGGTCTTTTCACATAGTCCCATATTTCTTTGAGGCTTTGTTCATTTCTTTTTACTCTTTTTTCTCTAAACTTCTCTTCTCATTCATTTCATTCATTTGATTTTCAATCACTGATACCCTTTCTTCCACTTGATCGAATCGGCTACTGAAGCTTGTGCATGTGTCACGTAGTTCTTGTGCCATGGTTTTCAGCTCCATCAGGTCATTTAAGGACTTCTCTACACTGTTTATTCTAGTTAGCCTTTCATCTAGTCTTTTTTCAAAGTTTTTAGCTTCTTTGCGATGGGTTCAAACATCGTCCTTTAGCTCGGAGATGTTTGTTATTACCAGTGGTCTGAAGCCTGCTTCTGTCAACTCGTCAAAGTCATTTTTCATCCAGCTTTGTTCCATTGCTGGCGAGGAGCTGCGTTCCTTTGGAGGAGAAGAGGCACTCTGATTTTTAGAATTTTGAGCTTTTCTGCTCTGGTTTCTCCCTGTCTTTGTGGTTTTATCTACCTTTGGTCTTTAATGATGGTGATGTACAGATGGGGTTTTGGTGTGGATGTCCTTTCTGTTTGTTAGTTTTCCTTCCAACAGTTAGGACCCTCAGCTGCAGGTCTGTTGGAGATTGCTGGAGGTCCACTCCAGACCCTGTTTGCCTGGGTATCAGCAGCGGAGGATGCAGAACAGCAAATATTGCAGAATGGCAAATGTTGCTGCCTGATCCTTCCTCTGAAAGCTTTGTCTCAGAGGGGAATTCGGCTGTAGGAGGTGTCAGTCTGCCCCTACTGGGAATTATCTCCCAGTTTTGCTACTCGGGGGTCAGGGATCCACTTGAGGAGGCAGTCTGTCTGTTCTCAGATCTCAAACTCCGTGCTGGGAGAACCACTACTCGCTTCAAAGCTGTCAGACAAGGACGTTTAAGTCTGCAGAAGTTTCTGAAGTTTCTGTTGCCTTTTGTTCAGCTATGCCCTACCCCCAGAGGTGGAGTCTACAGAGGCAGGCAGGCCTCTTTGAACTGCGGTGGGCTCCACCCAGTTCGAGCTTCCCAGCTGTTTTGTTTACCTACTCAACCTCAGCAATGGTGGACACCCCTCCTCCAGCCTCATTGCCACCTTGCAGTTCGATCTCAGACTGCTGTGCTAGCAGTGAGTGAGGCTCTGTGGGCATAGGACCCTCCGAGCCAGGTGCGGGATATAATCTCCTGGTGTGCCGTTTGCTAAGACCATTGGAAAAGCACAGTATTAGGGTAGGAGTGTGCTAATTTTCCAGGTACCATCTGTCATGGCTTCTCTTGGCTAGGAGAGGGAATTCCCTGACCCCTTGCACTTCCTGGGTGAGGCGATGCCCCGCCCTGCTTGGGCTCACACTCCATGGGCTGCACCCACTGTCCAACAAGCCCCGGTGAGATGAACCCAGTACCTCAGTTGGAAATGCAGAAATCACCCATCTTCTGCATCGCTCATGCTGGGAGCTGTAGACTGGAGCTGTTCCTATTCAGCCCAATTTTTGTATTTTCAGTAGAGATGGGGTTTCTCTATTTTGGCCAGGCTGGTCTTGAGCTCCTGACCTCAAATGATCCACCCGCCTCAGCCTCCGAAAGTGCTGGGATTACGGGTGTGACCCACTGCATCACACTATAGCTTTGCTTTAATTGTCTGTCTTACTCACTGGAATAGGAGCTTCAGAAGAACAGAGATACACTTTTTATCTCTTATGTCCTAGACCTAGCACAGTGCCTGGCACAGAGTGGGCACTCAGTGGGTCCCAAATTATGGTGGATTTTGATTGGTGGGCTAAGTAATTTTAAGGAGTTGAAACCAGATTAACCAACTGATATCCTCCTGACAGCCATGGACTCCTGGAGAGACGCCTTGGAGGGAACTTGCAAAGAGATACCAGCAAGAAACAACTCGGAGGTACCTGACAATTTTTCCTTATCTCTGATCCACCTTGCCTGGCCATGTTGTGCATGAAGATGGTCTTATGACACCTCTCATAAAAACAACCCTAGCCTCTCGATCACTCAGCAATTTGGGGGAGGAAAATCAGACATGGAAAATGAAAATGCACAGCGGTAATATACGATATCAAATCCATCATTCTTTATACAACATGGACGTTGGCCTTTGGGAAGCAGCAGTTGCATCTAGAAGATAGGCAGTTTAGACATGTCTTGACAGAGAAGAATTACACATCCCCAACCTGATCCCAAGGAGTGGCAGAATTACAAAGAAATCAAACACGGGGCAGATTCAGCAGAGATTCAGGGCTTTGGTGATAATAACAAGATGAAGTTCCAGCCTACCAGATATCAGCATATTCTCAGGCTGGGCAAGGGCGTGGCTGCCCATTAGACAGGACTTGGTGGGATCTGGGAGGACTTACTTGCCTCCAATAGCTCTCAATAATTTGTCCAGGGTGCTGAATTGGGACCATGCAGGCCTAATTAGTGTTGACAAGTAGCAGTCACAGGTGATGGTTCTTACCTTTGGCTTCTGTGCGAGAGTGAGTTTATTTTGGATTGACGAAGCTGGAGTGGGAGTAGATATCTAGAAATTATAAACATAAGCTTACAAGGGCCAGTTGATAACATAAGCAAGTGAAGCAAGTTATAAAGCAACAGGGAGTAGTGGGGATTGTGGTTAACCTGAGAGTGCATCTCCCACCTAAAGCGAGAAGCTACCACTCAGTTTCAGCTGTTTGAGGCCAAGTGGGAGTGTGAGACTGGTGTTTCCAATTGGAATTCATGGGAGGAGTTAAAAACCTCTTTTGTGTGGGATCTCTAGATTTTAATATTAGCAGCTAATTTTAAAATGTTCTAGACTAACCCCTTATCTTAAGATGGGGAGTTGCAGGCCAGGCCAGAAAGGGGACGAGACTTGCTCAAAGCAGCTCAGCAACTTTGCCACAAGATAGGGATTGTAATTTCATTGCCTGACTCCTAGTTTAGTGCTCTTTCCTTTTCACTTCAGCTTGCTTTCCTCTTTAACAAAAGTCTTTCCTCTCTGATCCCTGGACCCAGAAAAGACAGGGGAAGGAAGAAATTGGGTGGGTGGGGGCATGTCTTAAGCAAATGAGCCCTAAATTTTACAAGAGCACAAGATAAACACAATTATTTTAACACACTCTAGCTCAGCAAAGTTCTGGGTTTAGGGTACAGAAGCTGGGGAATGAGGATATCAGGATTGGAGAGGCAGGGGTGCTTTGCAGAGATGTGTTATCCTCTTGGACCATCTGCAGAGTTCTGGGGCATCCCTTGTGGAGCACCTCTGAGTTCTGAGCCAAATGCGCCCCCTTTTTCTTTTATCCTAACCAAGTTTCACAAGAACAGATCCTGTGGCCCCTGACTTAAAACACTATAGTAGCAAACTCTCTTTGTAGGAGTTCTCTGGACCAGAATAATCAGGCAGAACATGGAGAAAAATCCGTCAAGATGTATCTGCTGTAGCCACCTACCATACCTCAATCCCATCCTCCTTCTGCTCCCTGGCTTAGACTCCCTGAGCCCTCATCCTCCAAAGCTGGGCGAATTTTTCTCCTTCAGCAATACTGGGTACACAGTTTTCATTAGACAAATCAACAATGTCATCTCAGAAGAGACCAAATAGGGGATAAGAGGCCTAATGGGATTTATCAGTTACTGTCTAGGACCATATTTCCTTGGGAAGTCATTGTTTCACAGAATCTGACGTCTCATAGTTTTAGATTACTTCCAACCAGGACAGCCTACAAGATAGCAGTACAATCAGGGGAGAATTGGGCAATGTAATTAAATGTAATTATAGTATGGAAATGATGTTGATCACTCAAGCAGAGTGCAGATTTTGAATCTAAAACCTTGCTCTGTCTTCCCACCCCCTGTTTTCCATGGCTCTCACTTGAAGCTGTAGCCACCACACCCAGGAAACCTGGATGTAAGCTCACTCCTACTTGGAAGCTGGAAGGTGGTCAAGTCCCTGTGTAGGGTGTAATGAGGGGTGCGCCAAGGGATCAGGACCAAGTGGGGACTGAGCAGTTGGGGCTAACAGGAAGACCTGAGTTCTCAGGGGTAACCCATTGCCCTAGTTTATGACGGTAACAATTTCCCAAGTAATTCATTTCCCAAGCGTGTGTGTGTGTGTGTGTATATATATATATATATATATATATAATCTCCTAATTCTTGTTACATATTAACAAAACTATGTATATGTATATATGTATGTAGTATATGTATATATATACCTTCCTCCCATCTCCCTTCCTTTCTCTCACTCATCCTTTCTTTCTTTCATCCATTCATCTATCCATCATCCATCCATTATTACTCTTAGCATTTTCCTTCCTTTTCTCCTTCCTTCGTTTGTTCCTTCCTTCCTTTCTTCTTTTCCTCCCTTGCATCCTTGATTGATTTCACCCATCCATTCATCTATACATCATTCACTCATCTGTTATTAAATCTTTTCTTCCTACTTTTCTCCCACCCATACTTGATTTCTTTCATCCATCCATCCATTCATCGATACATTATCTACCCTTTGTTATTAAACCTTTCCTTCCTTCCTTCCTTCCTTTCCTTCCTTCCTCCCTCCCTCCCTCCCTCCTCCCTCCCTCTCTCCCTCCTTTTCATCCATTTATTTACTGAGTACCATCTCTGCATCAGACAATATGTAAGGCTTTTCAGAATACAGAGAGGAATTATTTCAACTATTCATTGAGCATATGCTATGTGGAAACATACCTATACCTAGCATCCAGGTATAGAAAAACTCATTATTCATATTATTCATCAAATATCTGTGGATGACTGACAAGTTTTTTGGACTTAGTACTGCTCATCAAACCCATTTCCACTTTTACTTGAGCACACAGTAAAGCTACATTTTCCAGCCTTCCCTGCAGTGAGGTTTGACCAAGTGACTGAGTACTAGCCAAAAGAATGTGAGCAGAAGTGATGTGGGCTAGTTCCTGGCCTGGCCATAAAATATTCCTGTTTTTTCCACAACTTTCCAGTGAGGTTTCAACACCAAGGATGACCCTGGAAGGCCACTTGTTGAAACTGGCAGAGCCATCAGGAGCCTGGGTTCTCTTGAATGAACCAGTGGAGCAGAGCCCCTCCTTCCCTCGCCCATCCTCTGCTGCCCTGAACCTGCATTGCATCATCAGGTAAGTAAGGTAAACCTGCACTAATTGAGTTGAAGAAGCATGGGGGTTGTCAATTGCAACAGTGAGATAAACTCTATACCAGGTGCAGGGGGAGTGGACATTCATGCAAACCTTTTTTTGGCACCTACTATGGTCCAGGCAGCATAGTGAGTGGCCAGAATATGAGGCACAGTTCACTCATTCAAACACTTAACTCTACTAGGCTGTGGGGCTGTAGAGATAGATTCATAACAATTAATTGGTCACTTCCACAAACACTGATTAGGTAATTAGTATGCCCCAGTCTTGGAGTTAAACTTTGAGGACACAAAGAATAATCCATTCAAACATGGATTAAGTTTACTAGTACGTACTTGACACTGGGTTAAGTATTAGGGAATCGAAGATAAACATAACTCCTCTCCTCAAGGGGTTCACCATTTGGTGGAAGAACTACGTCATGTCCTGGTGTTGCAAGTATAGAAAGTGTTCAAATAGAACTTTTCATGAGATTCCATGGCGACCCAAGAAATTATCTCTGCTTGAGGCTGAGGGAGAAGAGGAGGGAGCAGAGAAGACTGCAATGAATGGTGGTTTTAGATCTGAGCTTTGAAAGGTGATGTAAGTTTCCTAGGCAGAGAATAGGTGGAAGGGAAATCCAGGCAGAGGACGCAGCATGTGCAAAGGGGGTGTGTCCTGGGATCAGTGAAGAGTTCTGTGTGTCTGGAGCTCAGGGGCAGGTGCCAAGGACAGAAGCAGGTGAACAGGGTGGCAGCCTGACTCTATGGCAGATGCTCTCTTTCTCCCTGCAGGGTTTGTGTGATTGGACTTAGCAGGGGTAAGAGGCTGAGATTAATTCCATCCTGGACTGAGGTGGGAGTAGACATTCTTATCTGATGCCTTTCCCACTGGGCAGGGACTGTTGTTCATTTTAAAAATGATACCTTAATGAGGAACCTCATGATGTCATCCTGCTAATATTATTCCCATTTTATGAATGAGCAAACTGATGAGCAGAGAGGTAAATTACTCATTTCAGATGACACAGCTGTTTGACCCCAGGTTGGCACTTAAGTCTCCAAGTGAGATTGCATTTATAATGTGCTTGTGGCCCTTGCAGAATAGGAAAGAGGTTTCCAGATCAAACAGTGATGCAGAGGCTCTGAAAATCTCGGGGTGATTGACTATATTTGGCAGGGGCCAAGGAGCTTACACTTCTAAACACTAATCAGAACTAGTTTCACCTGGCACTCGTGTATGTGTGTGTTCATGTGCAAGTGCGTGCGCCTGTATGTGTGCATAGATGTGTGTGCGTATGTGTAGTGTAGTGAGGGGTATAAAGGTGGGAGAGTCCTAGCTGAGCCAGGTATAGCCTGTGCTGTGCTAGGAAGGAATAAATCTCCTCCTGAGCCAACATTAATACAAGCTTGGCAGGTTCTGGGCAGGCCTCCAGTTGATTATGCTAATGGATGCTGGGGAGGAAAAGATTAGGCTGCCAGAGTGGGGTGTGAATGCACATTACACAGGGTGACCGCACACAGACCCACACAGCCACACACCAACCCACACAGCAACACACAGACCCACATACCTACACAGCCCCCCACACCCACACAGCCATACACTGACCCACACAGCCATACACTGACCCACATGGCCTTACCAAGGTGATCAGAGTCTGGAACACTCTCCTTATAGACTGACGGCAAATTGGATTTCCTATCAACTCTTGTACTTGGAGCCACAGCTGAGGGTATTTGAAGTACACACTTGTTGGGGGCTCACAGAGCCATTTCCCTAATTTGGGGCAGCCCAATCTGTAGAGTTATAAATTGTTGCTTTTTACAAGGTTACTTCGCTGGATGGGTTTTGTGCAGCTTTGAAAATCAGATTTATTCCTAACAGAGCTTTCCTCTGGGGCTGTTGTTCCATTACTGTTTTTATTATCTATTTATATGGGTGTGACATGGTCGGGGGAGGAGAAGGGGCCTGTGTGTGTGTGTGTGTGTGTGTGACAGAGAGAGAGAGAGAGACCATGGAAGCTGGTTGACCCCGTCTGAAGCATTTGTATCAAGTCCCTTCCAGAAATGTGTTTACATGATAGACTGTCTCAGATCCAGCAAGGCAGAGGCTGCTTTTCAGCATACATTATCAATTACAAAATGCATAATACACATTTCACAAAAGCAATATGTGCTTTAAAATATAATATGTGCAAGCAATCTTATAAATCACTGGGCTTGACACTCGTGAGCTGGAGAGGCTTCTGGGGCAATGGTGATGTGCATGTGCATGTGTTTTTAATAATGTCAACATATTCATAATCTGTTTGAAAAACAACAGCCAAAAACCCCTTCTACCTGCCAACTTTACGGTATGTATTTACCCAGAGCCTGCTGTATCCTAGACTCCCAGGCAAATAACAAGGGGGCTTCATCTCAAAAAAAAAAAAAGAAAAGAAAAGAAAGGAAGAAAGTATAAATATGAATAAGCCGTGAAAGCTCCACCCATCTCAGGATATGTTTCCCAGATGGACTTGACCAGCTGATGTCGAGACCAGCTCGGTGGGGGAGACCGTAACCCAGCTGCGTTAGAGGAATTAAAGACACACACACAAAAATATAGAGGAGCGAAGTGGGAAATCAGGGATCTCACAGCCCTCAGAGCTGAGAGCCTCGAACAGAGATTTACCCACATATTTATTAACAACAAGCCAGTCGTTAGCATTGTTTCTATAGATTTTAGATTAACTAAAAGTATCCCTTATGGGAAACAAAGGGATGGGAGGGGAAATAAAGGGATGGGTTGGGCTAGTTATCTGCAGCAGGAGCATGTGCTTAAGGCACAGATGGCTCATGCTGTTGTTTGTGGTTTAAGAACACCTTTAAGTGGTTTTCTTCCCTGGGTGGGCCAGGTGTTCCTTGCCCTCATTCCGGTAAACCCACAACCTTCCAGCGTGGGTGTCATGGCCATCATGAACATGTCACAATGCTGCAGAGATTTTGTTTATGGCCAGTTTTGGGGCCAGTTTATGGCCAGATTTTGGGGGGCCTGTTCCCAACAAGCTGAGGCTTCAGATGTCAAAAAGTATGCACTTTATGGTCTTCACGCAGAGGTTTCTGTAATAATATTCATGAGGCAGAGCCACAGACTGCAAGAGAGGGGAGGGCTTCCTCAGATCCCCCATGCTGACACACCCCATGGAGCCTCATGCTGTCATGGTGTGTTAAGGCCTAAATGTCAACCTAGAGTATAAATTTTCTGCCCTTTGTTAGCTGGTGATACCCTTTGGATTTTTTTCATGCCCACTTTTAGTATTGAATGGTTTAACGGCACTCTCCTGGTATAGGTAGTAAGGGTCACAGTGGGATTTCTGACTCACAGTTACCCTCTACTGGATCCCTTAATCTCTTCAAGTAGTTACATGGGCCTCATCACCTCGTAGGTACTGCCTCACAGAGCATCAATATTCTAACCCTAACCCAGGGGTTGTCTACCTCTCCTGCCACCCCACCAAAACTAGCAAAGAGAACCAGCATTTCTCAAGTGTTGCCACCAAATTTTCAACATAAAAATGAGACCAGTGCCCAGATGAGGTAAAGTATATTTATAAAGAAGAATTCTATTACAAAGTACGTAGTGCAGCCTGGGCAGCAAAGTGAGACCCCATCTCTACAAGAAGAAAAATTTTAAAAATTAGCCAGGTGCACTGGTGCATACCTGTAGTCTCAGCTCCTTGGGAGGCAGAGACAGGAGGATCCCTTGAGCACAGGGGTTTGAGGTTACAGTGAGCTGATCACACCAGTACACTCCAGCCTGAGCAACAGAGACCCTGTCTTCAAAACAAAACAAAAACAAAAATAACAGATACTGGAAAAAAAGAATATATGCCTATATTTAGGTGAAAGGATATTTGTTTAAGTGTTAGTCATAATATTGAAAAAATAGAAGCAAATTAAATTCCCAAAAAGGAGAGATTCTTTAAATGAGTTATGGTACATCTGTGCCGTGGAATACTATGCAACCACTGAAAAAAAAAAGAAAACATTTAGAGACTTAGAAAGGGTTTCATGATACATTAGTAAGTACAAAAAGCGGTTATAAGTCAGGCCAATTTGAGAGTACTTTATATTCTCTTATGTTTGTTACTGCTATTGTGTATTACTTACGGAAGGCTGCAAAGTGCTGCATATTCAATATGAGTTTAACGTTTTAGTATATAATACATTTCATATATATTAGTTTTATATAGGTTTATATTTGGAAGAATATGTCTAGAAATGTTAACATTTGTCCTCTTGGGAGAGGGGATTCAGGATCATATTTATTTTCTTTGCCTATTTGCATTTGTTTCTGCAGTGAATAAAAACTTTTGTTTTCTTTTAAATTAGAGGGGTTTTCTTTGAGAAAGGGTCTCATTGTGTTGTCCAGGCTGGAGTGCAGTGGCACAATCATAGCTCACTGTAAACTCAAATTCCTGGGCTCAAATGAGTCTCCTGCCTCTGGCCTTTAAGTAGCTAGGACTACAGGCATGCAACACCATGCCTGGGTAGTTTTTGTTTGTTTGTGTGTTTTTACTTTTAGTAGAGACAAGGTCTCACTATGATGCCAAGGCTGGTAATAAGAATTTTAAAATGTGTTTTTAAAGTATTTTAGTGTCCTAGGAAAATAAGCTGACAATTAAATGTTTAAGTCTACCATGTGCATAAAAGAAGTCAGGCAGTAGAAGAAAATACTAAGTCAGCAGGTATCATTACAACTTTCCTGTGATCTCTTACTCCTTTAGGGAAATTTCACTGGTGGATGTCCATGTTTTCTCATTCTCTGGGTGCCCCGTTAGTTGGTAGTCACCCCAGTAGCGGGCCTGGAGAGTTGCAGGACGAAGCTGGTATCAGATTCCAACCTTTTTGTTCTTTTATACAGACAACCAGAAATGGGTAACGGCCAGAAGAGAACAAAATGGCCCTTTCCTCTTGGTCTTGAAGTAATTGTAAGTGAAGGAAAGGGCTCATTGCATGTCCTTGGGAATGGTCGTCATTCTCTTTTTTCTCTACTGGCCCACCCAGGACCTTATACCTGATTGTCATCATATCAGTAAGTGGAATGACCTCAGAAAACAATACCAGAAAGAGGATGAGAATAACATTGGTAAATGCAAATCGTTGCCTGAAAGCAGGTGTCAGCAAAGTTTTATTGGAACACAGTAACACATATTAGGTTACTGATTGTCTGTGGCTGCTTTTGCATGATAGCAGCAATTGAGGAATTGAGAGTTGAGCCAGGAGCTCACAAACCCCCAGTATAGACTCTCTTGAAGTTTTATTATAGAACTATGTATTTGTTGTCTGACTTCTGTGTCTGAAATGTAATATCCATGAGGGCAGAAACATGGTGTCCCTCGCAGGCCTTTCCTTAGTATTAAGAATAGTGCCTGACACATGTTAGGCACTCAGTAAATCAATATTGAATGAATAAAACTGAATACAAAAATGACAAGTGAAGAACTTAATGATAACTTAAGAAAACAGAAGCCAAGGAAAGGAAGACAATTTTATGCAACTGCACCATGTTGCTAAGGAATGAAAGAACATATATATTTTTAAAGGAAATCAAAGATTATAAAACAGTGAAATGAGAAGAAAGATTTCAAAGCAAAAGAAAGAAACTGAGGGCTAAAACAAAACCACCATGGAACTGACAGATAAATTAGAACAGTAATGATTGAAATATGATTAGCTAAACTAAAATTCTGATATAAAGGCTTAATTTAATCATGTTGAGTGCAGAGAATAAAAGACAAAGCAATAAGAGACCACGTAATCAGTAATGGAGTACAGTCAAAAAGTGATCAACATAAAGACAATTGATGTTCCTGAAGTAGAGAACCCACCAATGAAGAAACCTGTTAAAGATAGAATAACCAAAAGATACGAGATAACAACATTATACATAATTAGTGATAGATTCATAGAGAAACACTAACCTTAAGCTATATTCTGGTTAAATTTTTTAACCTGGAAAACAAAGAAAAATTGTTTAGATTTCTAGGCAGAAAATGCAAATCACCAGCAAAAGGATCACCGTCTTTTTAGGATGAAGATTAGATAACCTCTTGGCTTTGTGAAACCAATGTTTACTGGTGGACAAGGGAGTAAAGGCTACTTAGGACTTGGTAAAAGAAAAGCAACTGTGGAATGATGGGAAAATATGAAAGGAAAAGTTTTTTAATTTTGCAAGAAAAGATCTGGAAAAAAACAATGCACACAAATGGACACGCACACACAATCTGCGGACTTCAGAAGTTTTCTTTAGAATTGTAATTCGTTTTTACTTTTTTTCATGTAATGTGTCATTTTGGCATATCTGCCAGATTGCTTTGAGGTAGCTTTGTGCTGTGAGTCCAATGGATTCTCATTTGGTTGTTCCTGAAGTTGGCTTCCCCATGTCTGGCCCCAAATCAGGCCAAGTAATCAGGTATGCTGCTTCTGCAAGTCCCTGATGATGTTTATATTCTCTGATTAGTGTATTCCACAAGCCTTTTGTTGCTGTTTTCTTAAACCACTTAATTAAGGTATGATTGACATCTAAAAAGTTGTACATATTTAATGTATACATCTTGATCAGTTTGGGGATAAACATCCATGAAACCATCACCACCATCAAGGTTATAAACATACCTGTCACATCTCAAAGTTTCCTCCCACCCCTTTTATTATGATTGTTGTTGTTTTGATAAGAGGACTTAACAGAAGATCTACCCTTTTAGCAATTTTAAGTACACAGTACAGTATGGTTAGCTATAGGCACTATGATGAAACTTTGTACCCTGTAACCATCACTTTCCAATCTCCCCCTTCCCCCAGCCCCTGACAACCACCATGCTACTCTCTGCTTCACTGTTTTAGACTTCACATATATGTAAAATCATACAGTGTTTGTCTACCTGTATCTGGCTTATTTCACTTAACACAATGTCCTTTGGGTTCATCCATGTTGTCACAAATGGCAGGGTTTCCCTTTTTTGGGGGCTGAATAATATTCCATTGTGTGTATACACCACAATTTCTTCATTCGTTCATTTATCAATCAACACGTAGGTTGTTTCCATATGTTGGCTGCTGAGAATGCTGCAGTAAACATGAGAGTACGAATATCTCCTCAGCATACTGATTTTGTTTCCTCTGGATATGTACCCAATAGTGGGATTGCTGGACCACATGGCAGTTTTATGTTTAGTTTTTTGAGGAACTTGTGTACTATTTTCTATAATGGCTGTAACAATTTATATTCCCACCAGTAATATACAAAGTTTTCCTTTTTTCCACATCGTCACCAACAGTTATCTTTTTTAAAAAATATGAGCCACCCTCATTGTGGATTTGATTTGCATTTCCCAGATGATTAGTGATGGTAAACACATTTTCCTATGTCTGTCAGTCATTTGTATGTCTCCTTTGGAGAAATGTCTATTTAGGTCCTTTGCCCATTTTTTCATTCAGGTTATTTGTGGGTTTTTCTGCTGTTCAGTTGTATGAGTCTTTTAGGAATTTTGGATATTAAATTCTTATCAGATAATATGGTTTGCAAATATTTTCTCCCATTCTATAGGTTATCTTTTCATTTTATTGACTGTTTACTGTGCAGAAGCATTTTAGTTTGATACAGTCCCACTTGTTTATTTTTGCTTGGTGTTGTATCCAGTATCAAGGATCTTTTCCCCTATGTTCCCTTCTAAGAGTTTTATGGTTTCAAGTCTTACATTTAAGTTTTTAATCCATTTTGAGTTGATTTTTGGGTATGGTGTACAACAACTGTCCAATTTCATTCTTTTGTGTGTGGATATCCAGTTTTCCCAACATCATTTATTGAAGAGACTGTCATTTTCCCACTGTGTATTCTTGGTATACTTATTGAAATTTAGTTGACCATATATGATGGGTTAATTTCTGGGCTCTCTATTGTGTTACCTGGTCTGTGTAGCTGTTTTTCACTAGCCTTTCTACCATGCATAGTTGTTATCACAGACTACAAAAACATCTTAGGTATTTTTAAATTTATTGCAGTGTCTTATTTGTGGAGCTAGTGATTGCTTCATTGGCTCTGCTGCAGGACTCTGTTCTGAGAGAAGCAGGATTAATATTTCATGCAACCTCCCTCAAGCTGCAGCTGCTATGTGTCCTGATGTCTTCAGCCTGTTTTGCTTGAGAGATGGGTTCTAGTGTTTGCCAAGCTTCTAAGTACAAAGAATAATACCATTATTGAAAAGGTCCAAAACCACATGAATGAAAAGATTTGATTGCCTTTACAATGCCATATAAGACATGAGAAATGTACAGACAAAACAATTATTCAGGGGTGGGTGCATTGGCTCATGCCTGTAATCCCAGCACTTCGGGAGGCCCAGGTGGGCGGATCACTTGGGGTCAGGAATTCGAGACCAGCCTCGTCAACATGGTGAAACCCCATCTCTGTTTTAAAAAAAATACAAAAACTAGGCTGTGCACGGTGGCTCAGGCCTGTAACCCCAGCACTCTGGGAGGCTGAGAGGGCCAGATCACTTGAGGTCAGGAGTTCACAAGCAGCTTGGCCAACATGGTGAAACCATCTCTACTAAAAACACAAAAACTAGCTGGGCGCAGTGATGCATGCCTGTAATCCCAGCTACTCTGAAGGCTGAGGCAGGAGAATCCCTTGAACCTGGGAGGCAGAGGTTGCAATGAGCCGAGATAGCACCATTGCACTCCAGCCCGGGTGACAGAGTGAGACTCTATCTCAAATAAAATAAAAATAAATAAATAAATACATACATACATAAGTAAATAAATGAGTAGCTTGGCATGGTGGTGCTTGCCTTTAATCCCAGCTTTTCAGGGGGCTGAGGCACGAGAATTGCTTGAACCTAGGAGGCAGAGGTTGCGGTGAGTTAAGGCTGTGCCAGTGCACTCCAGCCTGGGTGACAGAGTGAGACTGTCTCAAAAAAAGAGAAGAAAAATAAGAATCACTGAGTACTGACACCTTTGAGAGTCCACTAGCAGTTTGCACTGGGTTCCTCATTACCTTTGTCTTCAAATTATTTTCTCAATATAAAAGACACAATCTTTCATTGAATGTGAGCTCATTCTTTTTTTCTTTATAACCATAAGAGGGTATATCACTTTCAGATCCCTAATATGTGATAAAATGTAAAAACATTTTATACTTCTGACTCCTAGTAAAATAAAATACCCAATAAGCTTATTTAAGACACATATATTCATCTTTTGGATACTTTTTAACAAAAACCTGATCACTATCTAGGAGTCAGTTTTCTGAAAACTTCTTGGAGGGAAAACCCAACATCTTGATGGGATCATTGGGGTCAAAACTTCTGTCCTTAAAATTTGTGCAAGAGGAATTATGATAACTCTAAGGTGAGTGAAAAAAATCTGTAAGATGATTAACATCATAATTTGTAAAGATTATGAAAGGAATGCATAGACAGGAAGTTGAAGATGGTAAAGGAATTTGTATTACATTCAACTGAGAAGTATGGGGATGCTCCCACTTAGTGGTAGAGTAAAACAGAAGACAGGTGACAGTTATTTGAAGGTGTCCTCTAAGAAAGCAATCACAACTTACTCCACTGTTACGATCACTTTACCAAAAACATGCATGCTGGGATGGACTCACTATTTTTTACTGAGACTATAATGCGAAAGTTGCTTAATAAGAGATTTGCTACAACAACAATAACAAAAACCTTGCTTTAACCTAGTAGAGTATCAAGATCCGTATTTTTATAATTATTTCATTCAAGAAGCTTCTTCCTTGGGTTTAAATAATCATTTACCAAATTAATGGAATAGAATAAAGTACCCAAGAATGTTCCCTTTTGGACACAGAAATTTAAAGAGACTGATATGGTTTGGATCTATGTCCCCACCAAATCTCATGTCAAATTTTAATCCCCAGTTTTCGAGGTGAGGCCTGGTGAGAGGTGATTGGGTCATGGGGGCAGATAATCCCCCCAGTAATGTCATTGCAATAGTAAGTGAATTCTTGAGAAATCTGGTTGTTTAAAAGTGTGCAGCACCTCCCCTCGCTCTCTTTCTGCTGCTCCTGACATGTAAGAGGCCTTGCTTCCCACTTTGCCTTCCGCCATGATTGGAAGCTTCCTGAGGCCTTTGCAGAAGCCAAAGCCTCTCTACTTCCTGTACAGCCTGCAGAGCCATGAGCCAATTAAACCTCTTTTCTTTATAAATTGCTCAGTCTCAGGTATTTCTTTATAGCAATGCAAGAATGGACTAATATAGAGACATTTTCCTTTCCACTCTAAGCAAGGCAGATGAATTCAAAGATGAGTGAATCAGAAAATCATCAGTGATGGCTTTTCATGCTTTATTAGGCATATTGGTGACCTGCAGACAGAAATGCTTACATTGGGTGACAACTAGAAAGCGAACAAGGTCATTAGAATTCAATTTATCTATAATTTAGGGCATTATTCTCCTCTGTAAGTGGTAGCTTCTAAGAATAAACAGTATTGTCTTATACTTTTGGATTTTAATAAAGATTTCATTTACCCGGTAAGAAAGACAAATGGGAGGACACCTAGAGCTAAAATCCAGAGAGCCTGTCCATGTTCTGGGGTTCTGGAGACACAGTGCAGCTCTCAAGAATGATTTGTCATCTTAGGCAAGGTTGGTATTCAGTAAATCCGGGTTGACTTTCAATTCATTCCAAAAATTAAATATTTTCATTCGATAGAAAACAAGGACATTAACATGCAGTTTGTCAGTCCTGAGATTTGTCATGATTAAAATGCTGAGATGGTGCCAACAGTGTTTTGTAAGTTAACGTAGCAAGTGTTTGTCAAGCCCTTAGCAAGTTCTTTTGAGAACATTTTTAAAAGTGTGACGCATAATTCCTCATCTTAAGAATCTTACCAGTACATTTAATGAAAATAATTCAGCATACCCAAAAATGCGTTACGTAAGTTAACCAGTTTATCAGTCTCTATATAGAATCTCTCCTTTAGAAAACTTGGCACTTTGTAAATCTCTGACCTGTTCTAATGGGCAGAAATTCCTCCTAAACCTTGGAAGGTAGAAAGGAACATGGCAGAGAATAAAGGACGTCACAGTTTCTGAAATGGCCTTGACTTAGCCCGTATGGTGTTCGTCCCATCCCAAAAGCATCCTTTCCCCTCATGTAATTGAAGATTTCTCACATTCATGGAAAATTTGACATTTTTCTTAAGTGGTTCCCCTGTGAGAATATGAAAGTATTTTCTACCTTTGAAAAAAGTAAGAAAATAACCACACAGAAATATGAAAAGATTACTTCACATTTAAGACCCCAAACACCATTTCACTGTATATATTAAAACACTGTCTTCTACACTTTAAACACGTATACTAAAAAAGAAAATATTTTTAAAAGAACCAAAGAAATCGGGGATTATATTTATTTTTACATTTTATTGTTTTTGATATTATGAAAACCTGTACCATGTAACAATAATGTAAGAAATACAGCCACTGAGGCTGGGTGCGTTGGCTCACGCCTGTAATCCCAGCACTTTGGGAAGCCAAAATATGCTTAAACCAAGAAAGGGTATCTGTCAAAAATATGTAGATCACTTGAAGCCAGGAGTTCGAGACCACCCTGGGCAAAATGACAAAACCACATCTCAAAAAAAAAAAAACAAACAAACAAACAAAAAAAACACCAAATTAGCCAGCCATGGTGGAGCATGCCCATAACCCCAGCTACTTGGAATGCTGAGGCATGATAATCGCTTGAGACCAGGAGGTGGGGGTTTCAGAAAGCCAAGATCGCAGCACTACATTCCAGCCTGGGTGACAGAGCTAGACTCTGTCAAACAAACAAACAAACAAACAAAAAAGCTGCCATTGATAGACAGTTACCCCTCCAATGCCCAATTTTCTAAATCAAACAGCACAACCAGCTAGATCAGAGAATTCATATTATACAATCTGCTGTCTAGGAAAAATGATAAGAGTTTTTAAAATTGAGCATGGACACTTCATCATCTAATAAGTTCCCAATGTCATCTTTTCCTATCCCCACTCATCACTCATTGGCCCTAACTTTAGAGTTAGGTGTGAAGCAAAGGATATTGCCTATAGACTAATGCCCAAAAGTCTCACTATATTGCTAAGCAAAAACATATACCAGGATACCTTCTTTTATTGTGCTTCACTCTACAGCACTTTACAGATAGTGCATTTTTTACAAATTGAAGATCTGTGGCAAACCTGCATCAAGCACGTGTATTGGCGCCGTTTTTTCCAACAGTATGTGCTCATTTCATGTCTCTGTGTCAGCATTTGTTAGCAATAAAGTATTTTAAATTAGGTTTTTAAACATAATGATATTGCACACTCAATAGACTGAAGTATAGTGTAAACGTAACTTTTATAGGCAGTGGAAAACCAAAAAATTTGACTCCCTTTATTGTGCTACTCCCTTTATTGTGCTACTCACTTTATTGTGCTACTCACTTTATTGAGGCAGCCTGGAATCGAACTCAGAATATCTCTGAAGGAATATAGTGGAAGTCGTGGCTATGCAAGGGGATTTTAACATATCGGAGTTTCCAGATATAAAAACAAACCTCCGAAAAGTCTCCTAGTGAAAGATGACCATATGATCTTGTCCCCGAGCCCCAGTGATCATGACCACCCAAAGCTTCATTAAATGATAATTACACTTTTAGATTCTGAGAATCTCCTTTTAAAAACCTAAGAGGGAAATACACACACACGGACTGTCAAGAAGGCGTGGTAAATTGCACTCAAAAGCATCACAGGTTTCCCTATGGACCAGAAATGGAACAGAAATACAAAGTCACACGTGACACAAGCCACAGACCTGCCAGAATCTGTGCAGAAACAGGGAGCGGCAACTTGGAATTGGGCTACTGTGCAGTGATACAGACTAAATGTGCTCTGTAAAAGGTGGGAGATTAGTAGGCTCTGTACATCTCTGCTTGAATCCAAAGGCTAAAGCAAATTTTAGAAGAGGAAATAAAAAGTCCTGCTTGCTTACTGCCTGGAGATTCAGCTTTGTAGGGAACTACAGTTTCTGAAACCAATAAGGGGTATCTATTAAAAATATAGAGCATACAGCATACAGAATACTTAGAGCATTCCATCAGAGTCATTTCCTTTTGATAGAGAAAATTAAGAAAATAATACTGGTAATTATTCTAACATAAATATGAAATATGTAGGAAGTTACAAGGAGGATATAGGGAAGAGTAATGGAATACATTGTGCCTATCAGATTATCAAAATAGATTAAGAAGCAATAATAATTAAAGCGATTTGGTATTTCAAGAACTAGAGAGATGGGGAGAATCCAGAAAGAATCCAGAAATAGATGTAAACATAAAGATAGTGTATCGAGTCAGGAAAGAATAGATGACTGCCTTCATAAATAGTGTAGAACACCTGGCTAAACAGTTGGGAAAAAAATAAAATGACATCAATAAACCTAAATAAATTCCACATGGATCAAAGACTGCAAAGTAACAAAAGCATAGAAGTTATAGAAGAGAACATTAGTGAACTTAGTATACCAAAGTGGGCAAACTTTCTAAAACAAAGATGAAGACCAGAAGCCATAAAGGAAAAGATTAGTAAGGTTGACTATGTACAAACCCATAAAGAAAACCTGAACAAATAGGAAAATAAGCAATGTAAAACATCAGTGTCCTATTAAAAGTCAACTATCAATTTGGCAAAAATGCAAGTTTGAGAACACAAATCCCTGGCAAAGAATTATACCACCATTCTTCATGGAATACAAATTTGTGGAACTTTTTGGAAGGGAATTTGGTAATAAGTATGAAACATTTAAATACATATATTCTTTTACATAGCATTTCACCTGTAGGAATTCGCAGATATGCCTCAAAAATACCACAAAATATCTACACGGAGACACTTACCTAAAGCGTTATTTC